>NC_138378.1:107381084-107421601 GCF_054177405.1 Leptonychotes weddellii
TGTTCAGAGAGTTGTTGCTATTCCTTTCTTCGATCTCCTGTTGAGTTTGTAGGTGTTCATAATGGTTTGATCCCTATCCAGCTGAATTCCTGAGAGGAGACGAAATCCAGGTCTCCTACTCCTCCGCCATCTTGCTCCACCCCCTCTCATACTGTATGTTTTAACTTTGCCTGCTCATTGTCCGTATGGGATCATGGTATACATTTGCGTGTGTGTCTGGCTTCTATAATTCAGTGTTATGTTTGAGAGAATACTTCTCTTGTTACATATGGCTGGGGTTCCTTCACTTCCATTGCTGTGTGGTATTACATTGCATGAAAGGAGCATCATCATGCATTGATTTTGCTGTTCATGGACACTTGTGTTGTTTCCAGTTTGGGGCTATGATGAATAATGGTAGTCTGAGCATTTTTGTACATACCTATTAAAACATGGAGTGTAGGGATGCCTGGGTGGCTCAGTTGGTTGAGGATCTGCTTTCGGCTCAGGGTTCTGGGATCAAGCCCCACATCGGGCTCTCTGCTCAGTGGGCAGCCTGCTTCTCCCTCTCCCTCTGTCACTCCCCCTGCTTGTGCTCTCTCTCTCTCATTCTGTCAAATAAATAAATAAAATCTTAAAAAAAAAAACATGGAGTGTAATTGCTGGATTATAAGATATATGTATGTTCAACTTTAGTAGGTAGTGTCAGACATGCTTTCCAATGGTTGTGCCAATTTACAGTCCCAACTATGCGAGTTCTTGTTGCTCTGCATCCTTACCAACACCTAGTATTATCATTGCTTTCACTTAGCCTTCCTGGGGTTGGTGTAGTGACACTTCGTTGTGATCTTAATTTGCATTTCCCTGATTACTAATGGGATTAGGCATCTTTTCATATTGGCCATTTGGCTATCTTCTCTTGTGAATGCCTGTTCAAGTCTGTTATCTGTTTTTAAATCTTTTTATTGATTTGTAGAAATCTTTTATCTCTTTCAAACATGAGCCCACTGTTGGTGACATGTGTTGCAGATACATTTCTCATTCTGTATCAACTTGGTTTAAACTTTAGATTTATCTTTAGTAGTAATATTTGTGAAATTGTGAGTATGATGTTTTTTTATTTTTTCTAAAATATGCATCTGTTTTGGATAAAAGTTTACCCTTGTTCCAACTGAAATTGTTTCCTATACCACTGCTGGTATGCCTTATCACCTTTTAGGAATCACCCCGTTACCTTATTTAGTCTTCATAAAGAAAGAAGGTAGATTCCCTTGTTACCACTGTTTTCCAGGTTTGGCATTGGAGGCATTGAGAGGTTTCATAACCTACTCAAAGACACACATCTGAGATGAGGACCCAGGTGTAGCTGGTTCCAGAGTTCAGACTGTTTCTGTTGTTATCACTTATCACCTGCTGTTGCTCTACCGACTGAGCTATCCGGGCTCTTCACTTATCACCTGCTGTATACTCAATATTTGAGAGATCCTCTGCATCCCTGTAGAGCCTTATATGTGGTAGAATCCTCAGCAACAATTTGGGGGATGGATGGAAGGATGGTTGACTTTGAAGGTCAGTGTTTTCACAAAGGCTCTCTGCCTGGGGAGGAGCCTATTCTCAGGCCAGGCCCTGGATGTCTGAAGCCTGGACCATGGACCGTACAGCAGTCCTGCTCTTCTCTCCTCAGTGGCCTTAGGGTGGAGCTGAAGTGAGGAATGGCAGCCCTATTCTTGCCTTTGTTGAGAATGAGAAGAGGTATGACCTTATCTTCATCAATGCAGTGGCTGTTTTAGAAACTCTTGCTTGCAGGTGAAGTGAACATGAGTGGTCTGCCTCCTCCCATGAATTATTAAACCAGCTCTTTCAAAATGTCAGGACCAGGGTTGGGATGCAGGCTCTCCTTTGAGATGGCTTTCAGACCCCTGTGTGGAGAACCATTCTCTGCTCTTTCTTTGGGCAAAGAACAGGCAGATTCAAGGGTTAATCCCCATGATCTCAAAGCCCACTCTGTTTGATTTCACCTCACTTGCACTTTTCTTTGCCAGTGAAACATGGCCTTGTTCACTTGAACATTTGCTAGTTCTGTCCCAGGAGCTGATCTAGGTGTTTCTGTAGAAAGGATGGTAAATTGGATTCTGTCTAAAGAGCACTGATGAGGATCCCTGCAGGGAAAGCTCCACTGGGGGTTGGGATGAGGTGATCTGAGTGTCACTGTTTCTGGCTGTAAATCTCTCTTGAGGTATCTTTTGAAACTTTGTTCATAAGTAGCCACCAGCACCTTTTCCCATTCTGAGTGCTGATGATGTGCTATTCTGGACTCTTTCTGAGCACTTGCCTGGGAAAATGCTTGTTGTATTTAATAAATTGCATTGATTTATTGCCTTTATTGATCTGCTGGAGCACTCTGTATTATCAGGGGTGATAGCCTTCTTAGGAAAACATGGAAGTTCTCTTCATTAGCATCCATTTTTCTACGGGGCTTTGGAGGGTGAAATACCAAGATGCACAGTGTTCATTCTGGTGATATATTGAACACCATCAGGGTGAACAATGGCTTTGGCATAAATCAGGTGGAAGGAAGGAATTGAGACCATTTGCCATAGGCTTGCTAGAGTTTTTGTGATGGAATGAGCAGGCTACTTTTCTTTCTTTCGGTGATGACAACTCTTCTCTTAATTTTCCACAGGGAAGTAGCAGCGGGCTAAAGTGGCTCCTTAGAGACAAGCATGCCCCCATAGCCCAATCAGTCTGTGATGTTTGAGCACATCCTGCTTAAGGCTTGTGGGGTGACAGCAGGTAAATCCCTTGCCACTTTGGTGCCTCTGCTGTCCTGTGCTAGTTCATGTCCTGACCCTTCCTGTGACAAGCTCTCTTTCCATCCCTCTACTTCCTGTCCTGGATCCAGCTGGGTCTGGGACTAGTTCTGGGGTTTCCTGCAGGCAGCAGGCACTGAGTTCCAGGGAGAAGCCCGGATTAACCTGAGACAGATGCTGAGAACCAAAGGGGGCATTGCTCTCTTCCGCCTCCTTCCTCTATATTTGGCCAGCCTCCTTCCTGGGTCCTGCTGAGGTCCTTCTTTTCCTCCTGAATAAGCCTCGTAAAGTCTGGTACCTGCCTTCACCTCCTCACAGAAAATCCTTGGGCTTAGGAGCCCCATGTCTGGGAGCTTTAGATCCAACAGCTGCAAATGCTCTGCCTTCCTTGTGGATGTGTCACCTCCTTGGATCTTTCCGACATCTGGCCAGAAGCAGATCCCTCTCCTTGAACACTTACAGAGAACATGCTTTCTCTCAGGGGACCTCAGGCCAGCATCTGTGGGGACCAGGGACAGTTCTGAGTTGGAATCTAGTCCCAAGCTGTGTGACCTTGGGCAGATTACTTAGTTTCTCTGAGCTTCAGGTCCCTTATTTGCATGATGGGGATAATAATACCAAACTCAAAAAGGATTATTTCAAGGACTAAATGTTTGCCAAGTGCTTAGCAGTGTCTGACACATAATGCCTGTTCAAACAATACCAGCTATCATTATTAACGAAGTTTCTCTAAATGCACATTAAGCAGGCAGCACTCAAAGCTGTGGCCAAATATGTGCCCTGTTCTCTGTAGGCCCTAGGGGTAAAACTGTGAGACTAACATGGCCCTGCCTGCAAGGAGCTTATTATTCAGTGGATGAGACTAGCAACAAAATAGACCATTAAAATAAAGCAGAAGTTCTATGGCTGGGGCTAGTGGTGGGTGGGGGAATCATACGAGGAGCATACAGGAGGGATCTCTCATCCAGCAGGCATCAGATTAAATGCCTTCCACTCCCCTAATGTCACTTTGCCATTTACAGATTATGTGTGATCAACCTGATTTCTCTTGGCAATTACTTGTGATACCTGCCCACTATTCGTTCTTCCTTGCTGGAATGTGTGCTCCCTGCAGGCAGGGCCCAGGGCCGTCAGTTACACCCACTGCACGTAGCACAGGGGACGGCAGTTTTGCATGCTCAACAGTATTAATGAACTACTTGAGATGGAGTGGACACTGAGATTTGCCACACACGTGCCTTTCACAAATGTCCAAGGTCTTTGTATATCTCCCTCCCCTTCCCTCCTTCTGGCTAGCTGGTGACTGGCTCCCAGGGGGGATGCTCTAGGCCCGGGCTGGAGCTTGAGCTGGGAGTTGTCTTCTTCCTGACAAATCTGCAGCCAGTGGCCCCTCCCCAAGCTGGTCTCAGCTGTTTGCTCTGGCAGTGGGCTCCTTGTTCCTCAAGGCTGCCTCTGCTCCGTATCTGATAATCAATGCTGCCCTTATCTTTAGAGGAAATGCTGCCCAGTGATACCACACACTGAATCAATTAAAAGCAGAACTTTGAACTCCTCTGTTTGGAGAGGTTTCCTTAGAGAGAATCACTCAGTCCTCCTGTAATGTGGCCCCGAGGCCTGCATGAAGCCCCACCTGCAGCTCGGAAGCAGCTCCGGGGGCGTGGCTGGAATATCTTCACATGTGAGCCTGGGCAGGAGCCTTTTGATGTATTCATCTACAGTGAAGTTACCGTCTTCGACCTGTCCCTCTTCAACTTTTGGGTTGAGCTCCGTTCCAACAGAACAGTCTCGATTTCCTCTGTTTTCCCTGTTCCTGTTTTGATTCTGTTTTTTAAATCCAGAGCTTCCCACCATTGTATTTTCCTTGAAGAGAAAATGCCCACCAGATGGATGTTTGCATCCATTTGGATCTTCCCAGCCCTCCCCTGGGTGGGATGTGACGGTGCAGGAGCTGGTGTCTTAACTGAGAGATGAGACTGGAAAAGGGAGTTCAGGAGGAGGTGTGATCAAAGGGTGGTCTGTACAATAGGCAGTTGGGGGGGTTCAGGAGTCTGGAGGGAGACCCATGTGTCCCAGAAAGGCCAAGGGGACTCCACTGAGGGAGTGGATCTGGAGTTGGGTGTTGGGGGTTAAAGGAAGGATTTGAAGAGGCAAGGGGTGGGGTAAGCATGCTTGTTAGTGGGATGGGGAGGGGTGGCTTGACAAAGCACAAAGCTGTGGGTGAGCACATGTCCCCAAGGAGAAGGAAGAGGTGCAGTTGTGGCAGACTGGCTAAGCAAGCTGATAGAGTGTGCCGAGTATGGAGGTCCATTTAAATGTCATCCTGGCTAGGCTGTGGTACCCAGTCTTTTTGTCAGATACCATCTAAGGTTGCTGTGAAGGTATTTTTTAGATATTAATATTTAAAGCAGTAGAGTTTGAGTAAAGCAGATTACCCTCCATAATGTGGGTGGCCCCATACAATCAGTTGACGCATTAGAAGCAGGGGCTGAGGTTTTCTAAGAAGAAGAGATTCTCCTCAAGACTGTGACATAGACACCTTGCCTGTGTTTCCAGCCTGCTGCCCTGTGGAATTCAGATTCAGACGGCAACATTAACCCTTAATTACCAGCTTACTGGCCTGCCTTACAGATCTCAGACTTGCCACCTCCCACACAATCCCATGAACCAGTTCCTTAAAACAAATCTCTCCTTCTTTTCATCTATCTACTTATATCCTCTTGGTGCTGTTCCTCTGGAGAACCCTACAAAGTGGGGGCTTTGCTGAGTGATCGCAGTCAGAGGGCAGCTTCTGAGAGCCAAACTTCCCTTGCAGGGAATTTGAAGACCAGACATTGAGTCAAATTCTGCAGCCAAGTTCAATGTCCTCCAGATTCCCCAGAAGGGAATCCTGGGGGCTCTTTAAATTAGAGCTTCCACGGAGACATGTGACAAGTGTGTTGGGTAGAGCCTGGCTCAGTTCCAGTCTTTCACTTCTTGGGTAGAGTTGGTTTCAATTGACAAGAAGTCTCTTTACTAGTGGACATTTTCTTTTTAAAACCAAAGCTCTTGCATTCTGTTGTGCAGCAGAAAGATTGCTTTTTTGGTAAGCAGGCTTGGAATTTTTTGAGCTAGTTGTGTGAGAAGTATCTCTTTTGAAGGCCACTGTGCAAGTGAGTCCCCACAGAAATGTGCCTGGGCTGTCAGGTGTGAGGAGAAATATCTTTAGTAAGAGTAGGTCATGGAATGAGACTTCCCCACTGCAGCATGGATGGGCAGAGGGGGTTTCCACAAGGACAATTCTTAAGAATCTCTGTAAAAATGCATGAATCCATCTGTCTCCTCTCTCTTCCTTGGCTTCAGATGAGCTGAGCCATTTAAAAATTCCCCAACAAGGGACCCGAGGCACCAGAAGAAGTGATAAACAGATTTTCAATTTGGCCCCGATTTGCATGAAAGTTTTTCTTTTTCTTTTTTTCTTTTTTCTTTTTTTTGCAGTTGTAATAATTATCTGAACTCGAGGCTGGAGATGGGTCGTGGGTCTTCTTCATAAGAGGAAGATTTTTGATTGGTTTGGACAGACTGCTGGTGCTCCTGGGTCGAAGGCTCTAACCTCAGCTTCTGGAGAGAAGGAAGAGATGGCAGAAGGGGAGGCAGAGAGGAAACAGACCATCAGAGCAGCACCTAGGGGTCCAGGGAAGGACTTTGAACCCCTGCTGGCTAGGCACGTGCACCCTGGTCTCCCAGAGTTACAGCTCAGTAACTTCCCCAGAGTGTCCTCTAGGGGGTGTCTCCTCTTCCATGAGGCTGACTGACTCCTTCCTATGAAGGAGGCTGCCTTGTAATTTATCAGAGGCAGGATAGTGAGGACCTCAGACAGAGCCTGGGGGCCCTGGGAACTGGAAGCTGACTCTTCTGAGGGAACTGCAGAATTTCTATAAAGGTGGGGGGTGGGATTTGGAGAAGGCTAGAAGAGGAGGCCGGAGGACATGTGTTGAGGCTCCTGGTGCTGATAATTTGGGATGTCTTTGGTGGTGGTGGTGGTGGTGCGTGAGTGCTTGGGAGGACTATAGAATAATAACAATGGCCAACGTTAATTGAGTGCTTATTTTGTCCTAGGCACTGGCCTAAGCCTTTACTCATTTTTGGTCATTTGATTGCCACAGCATGCCTATAAGATGCTCTTACCGTTCTCATTTTCAGATGGGGAGAGAAGTCAAGAACTTGCCTAGCTCCCTAGCCAGCAGGCAGCGGTGCAACCAGGGGAGACCCAGGTGGTCTGCTGTAGAGCCTGTGTTCCTCAGATCTGCACATGCTCACACTCTTGGTCTCGATACCACGTTCTTTTCTGCAGCCTCACATGTGGGCCAGTCCCTGGGCAGTCCTTTGGATGCCAGTAGAGACCTTCCTGGAGGCTACCGCAGCCAGTGTCAAGGATCGTCCAACACAGAAAGGAGTTTTCCCTGAGCCTTGTTCAGACCTTTCATCCTGCTGACATCCCCTCCAGCCTCCCTCCTCTCGCCAAGTCACATCCTCCCACTGGCCCTTGGAGGCCCCAGCTCTGGTCCTGCCCACTCAGAGACAGTGTGGGAAGGGCCACCTCCTGGGACAGTGTTCTTTGGGGAGAAGTCTCAGTTTGATCTGGCAAGTACATTGGATTCTCACAGTAGAAATACCAGTATAAGCTTCAAGTCTAATGGAGAAAAAATACAATCCTATAAGCAGGATGTTTGTGTCCCATGGGAAGATGTGGACTGACAGGCAAGTAGGAGTGCCTTTCTCGACTCTTCCCTGCACACTTGTGAGGGCAGATCCAACCGTGGGATCTGGGTCTTGTTTGAAGTCCCTCCCACAGGGCACAGAAAGAAAGGGCCAACAGCCTGGGTCTGGGCAAGAAGGGAGACCAGTGGGTGTGAAGGTGCATGTGGCAGGGCGGTGGGGCAGGGGCAGGAAGCTGAACCAGGGACCTGTGCCGTTTCCCTTGGGGAGACGAGAGCAAAGCTTCCACCTGGTGCAGTGGCTGGGCTGTGTGTCACAGCCGCCCCTCAGCCCCCGGGCAGCCAGGCTGCTGGGCAGCTGGAGCTCCTGGCCTCACCAGCCGGCTGCCCCCTCTGGGCAGGAAGTAGCCTTTCCTGTGTATGCTGTGATGTCGGAGAAAAATGACTGAGAGACCTGTAATTAAAGTGTTGACCAGAGAGAATTAAATTATACAAATGCAAAGAGCGGCTCCTAATTAGAGCCTGCTGGGCCAGAGGGGCTTGGGCGAGGGCCGGCGGGCCGTTCACAGGACAGGTCTGCGGGAGCTCCGTGAGTAGGCAGCAGGTGGCCCCTGACCCGAGGGCCATGCTTGATGGACCCCGCAGCCTGGCACCGCTCAGCCCCCTAATTTTATAAGTGGGGAAACTGAGGATGCAGACAGGAAAAGTTGCTCAGGCCAGGTCTCAGGGGACCTGACCCCCAGGCCCAGGATCCTTGAGCCTCGGCTCAGGTCTCTCCAAGGGTTTCATACGGAAAGGATCTACTCACGTAGGGATATTGTGAGGCTGGTGCTTATGATGGCATTCATTCACTCACTCAGCCATTCATTTCTTTAACATGTATTTACAGAGTGCCGGCCATGGGCCAGATACCATTCTGGATGAGGGATAGAGCTGTGCACAGAAGCAGACATCCCTCCCCTCATGGAGTTGCTTATTTTGGGGGCGGGGAGTGAGACATAAATTAAGCACACATTAAATAAATAAGCATCATGGCAGAAGGTGGTAAAGACAACAGAGAAAAGTGCAGACAGGAGGGTGCGGGGTCCGCTCTGGGCCGATCTTGGTTGGAGAACAGCAGACCCCTTGAGCAATAGGAGGAGCGGGGAGCGGTGGCAAGATGCCCCCTTGGCAACAGCCCTGTCGACAACCTCTCCCCTAGCGAAGGGCCAGCCAGGAGGGTGGGGGGCGGCCAAGAGGCAGAGTTCCCCGGGGGCGCCAGTGAGGGCTTTCAGGCTGGGGCATGGAGGACAGGGAATTGGGGGAGGGCAGATGAAGGACAGAAGGAGAGCTTCCCACCGGCAGGGAAACAGAACATGGGAGAGGAAGAAGGTGAGGGATGACGTGGGAGGTGTGGTTTAGGAGCAGCCATGTGAAGACCGGGCTACACAGGCTTTACCTCCCAGGCATGGAGCTCCTTGTGCTTATAGCTAAGGGATGACATTGGGAAGAGGCCACTTGATAAAGGTCCTTCTGGTAGGCGCTGGAGGGTTGCACTGGAGCCAGAAGATGTCTAATCTAGAGAGTGACTGTGGGGTGGAGGACCCTGGGGGACAATCCTTAGGAAAATATAGGGTCAGTCCAGGGCTAGAGGAGAGACACATGATCTGTTCCCAGAAGACCATCTGGGAAGGGGGCTTGGGGGACCTTCAGTGTACGGAGTCTGGTTGCACTGCAACAAAGAAGCCTCAGGGCAGGTCTGGGTTCCTGGAAAACAAGAGATACAGCTTAGGGAGGCCGGGGCCCAGGGACCATTTTGAGGATCTGACTTGCCTGGGTCCCTTGGCTTGTTGCAGCCTGGCAGGGACCTTTAGGATTTTTGGGTGGACAGGGCCTAACCTAATGTTCGGTGTATTTCTCACAAGACTCACGGTCTCCAGCTTGGGCCCAGGACCGGGGCTGGGAGGGGAATCTTGCTGTGATCCCAAGCTTACTAAGGCCCCTGCTGGGATCCTGACATGTATTCCCAAAGCAACCTCTGGGCAGACCTGGCTAGGCTGGGGGCTCTGGTATCTAAGGAGCCCATGCCTGTGAGAGCCTGGATGCTGTTCCTGGGGTAGCTCCTGAGGCCTCTGGACTCGCTCAGCCAAGAGAGCATGATGGGGGCCCCAGGCTCTTGCGTCATGGACAGTAGCCAGGTGGGGAGACTGGATGAAAACCTGGAGGCTCAGGATGTGAAGGGATCTCTATTTAGTGGCGGAACAGAAGCTAGAATCCTGGCCCTGCTCCTCCCAGCCCTCTGCCTCCTCCTTGACCCCCTGGGCTCCCAGATGGAGCCCTCCGAGGCCACTGCGGGACAGCAAAGCTGGAGAGCCGCAGTGTGAAGCTGGTGCTCTGCACCGACTCAGCGAGGCCGCTTCGCTGTGCTGTGTTGGCTTCCCCACCCTCTCTGTGCAGACTGAGGTGGGTGTGTTCTTCATGCTTAATTATAGAGCTCATAACCAGAGATGAGCTGCTTGGAAGCACACATGTCATTTTGTTTGGGGATAATAGATACAAAGTCTGGAAAATATCTATTAGATCATCCCATCCTGCCCCTGCCAGAGCTGGTGCGACTGGTGTGGGATCACTGGTGTTTTCTGCAGCCTGTGACTCAAGCCGGGGTTGGGGGGGCGCACGGGGGCCCCTGGGACAGGGCAGCCCCACATGTTTTTCCCGAGTTCTGCTCTCATTTTCTTTCTTTCTTTTTTTTTAAGAGTTTATTTATTTATTTGTCAGGGTGATAGAGAGCGAGTGCCCAAGCAGGGGGAGCAGCAGGGCAGAGGCAGAGGGAGAAGCAGGCTCCCTGCTGAGCAAGGAACCCAACGTGGGGCTTGATCCCAGGACCCTGGGATCATGACCTGAGCCAAAGGCAGATGCTCAACCAACTGAGCCACCCAGGCATCCCTGCTCTCATTTTCCTTGTCTGTCTACTTGTTTTTTTCATCCACGGATCTGGCTCTGCAGGCCTTGCTCCTTCGTGTTCTGCCAGCAAGCTTTGATTCCTCGAGCTCCTGTGTGGGGAGCCCCTGCTCTGTGGCAGGCCTGCCTGTGCTTAGTTCTGGGGGTTCAGGCAATGTTATCAATCCACTCTCCAGTCGAGAGCAACGTGAGAGAAATGCCCATAGATAATTCAAGTTTATGACTAAATGTGGGAAGCACCATGCTGGGAATGCTGACACAGGTTGGGCAGGAAGAGGTCCCTTTGGCTCCACTTGTTGGGGTGGCTTCATGGAGGAGGTGGCTTGTGAGCTGGGTGAGAGCTCACAAGGTAGGAGAACGGGGTTGAGGCCCCATAGGAGGATCCTGCAGCTTCCTTCTCCCCCTGCCGCCTGCCTGGGGTCTGCTTCACAGACTTGGACTTCACCTCATCTCTTTGACTGTAGAACTGAGTCCCTCTAAGTCTTACCTTTGCCGCCTCATCTCTAGATCTCCCTCTTCTCCTTCCACCTCTGGCCCATTGGAGACGCAGTGGGCAGGCAGGTCAGGGCTGCTGCAGTGGTGGGAGTCAGGGGGCCATAGCTGCCACCAACCTTCCGCTTCCTCATCTGCAAATTGCGGGGTGAGGGTGATCCTCTGAACCCCTTAAGTCTGATGTTCTAGGAATTTCTAAAGCAGAGAGTCACTTGGCTGAGCCAGAGTCTGGAGGTTGGTGCCTGATGTCTGTTTCTTCCTCATCATGACTGCAGCCTCGGCCACTAGCCTGGCAGCCCCCAGATGGGCATCTCCGGCACAGATCCCGCACTGAGCTAGGGAAATACACACCCCGCCGCTCCCTGCTGGTCTCTGTGGAGGGGCCTTAACATCGGCATATCTCACACCCCTCTGATTCTCTCAGCTGCCAGAATGCATGTGTATTACGTACACACTCATACACTTCTGATCATGTTACTCTCTTGCTTGAAACCACTCCACCAGGATAAAGTCCCAGGAAAACCAAGCTTGGTGGGGCACAGCTCCTTTGTGACCTGAACCCAGGATCATCTACCACCACGTCCTACTTCTGTAGGTATCATACTTAATTCAGTTCTAACTGCTGAACATACCTTGACCTCTCACATCTCTGTGGTTTTCTGTGTGTTCTTTCTGTGATATAGATCACTATCATTCCATGTTTTCTTGATGAACTATGTATTCATCAAAACCCAGCTTACATATCACTTCTGTGATGAAGCCTTCCCAGACATCACTTTTTCCAGTTAATCATTCCCACTCCTCTTTGTGAATACAGTTTTTATAGCACTTGCAAATTATTATCGGTTTATGGGTCTAGGGGCACCCCATCTCCCACCCATCTTTGGCCCCAGTTTTCTCTAGCACAATGCCCACCACCTGTTAAGTGCCAAAGTTTTTATTTTTATTATTTATTTTTTATTTTTAAAGATTTTATTTATTAGAGAGAGAGACAGCGAGAGAGGGAATACAAGCGGGAGGGGGGTGGGAGAGGGAGAAGCAGACTCCCTGCTGAGCAGGGAGCCCGATGTGGGGCTCGATCCCAGGACCCTGGGACCATGACCTGAGCCGAAGGCAGACGCTTAATGACTGAGCCACCCAGGAGCCCCCCAAAGTTTTTATTTTTAAAACTGAGCTGAACTGTGTCCTGGTTACTGACCTGTGAGCCTCATGGCATGTTGACTGTTGGCTCAGCCCAAAATCAGGAGTACACTTCCAGAGGGCTGTGCAGTGGGCAGTCGCAGTAGGAGCCTGTGTGTTTTCAGCTTGCTGCCTGCCCCTGTGTTAGGTGTTAGGTGTTTTCTCTTTTGCAGGCTTGAGTGAGCCCTTCAACTGACCCAGAAGTTGTGAGCATTTATCACCCAGTATTGATGACCACGTATTTTGCCTCCCCTCTTTATGACTAGAGATGAAGGAAGAAATACAAGCTCATGTTACAAAGAGTATTTCCCTGGTTTATCAGCTCTCCCTTCTCAGCTCACGCTCAGAATGATTTCTTAGTTCTTAGCTTTTATTCCTCTGATCAAAGTGCCCGAGGCAGTGAGCACCGGGAGGCATGAGCATTTCTGGCTGAGTCTCATGCTTCCCCATTCTGGGCTGTTTTAAGAACCTGTAGCCCAGAGTTCTCCAGGCAGGTGGTGTGGCCTGGTGGTGGAAGGGTCTCCAAGGACTTACAGGTCGGGGCCACCCTGGGCTATGGTGGGGGGGGGCAGCCACCCTGCCTCCCTGTAGGAGATCAAAGCCCCTTGCTCCTTGCCTTGTCCTCCTTTCCCACCCTGTTCACTCAATCACCCTTTTCTCTCCAATGAATTAAAAGCAGAAAATCCATGAGCAGGATTTCTCTCTTCAAAGGATCAAATAACTTTCTTTTTTTCCCCCCTTCTCAAATTTTTTCCCCCAAGCTACAAAAAGGAAACATACAAACAGACTTCGAGTTAAAGGTGAGAGGAAAGAAAGAAAAGTTGCTGCAAAATAATTTCAACTTGAGAAGTGGAGCAGTTGAAACCCAGAAAAAATGTACGCTCAGCAATATGGTCCTCTCCTACAAATTAATTAACCCAGAGCGCTTGTGTAATTAGTGCGAGGGGCAGGGAATTGCGGAGCTAACAATATCTCTCACCCAGTTTAGATCTATGTTCACAGAAGGCTTTCCTCTTCCTTTTCTGAGAGGGATTGAGGCAGTTGCCTGGTCATTCTGGAGTTAGCATGTGCCTTGGCTGGAGCTGTGTTTGGGGGGTGGGTTCGGCCTCTGAGGAGGTGGTCTTTTGGCTGCACCCTCTGGCCCCTTCCTTTGTGCATGGCAGAGGTGGGCCTTCACAGAGTGGGGGTGGGGGCTGCTTAGCTCTGCTCCCTAAGAAATGGACTCTGAGGGGCTCCAGAGATCAGATCTCCTGGCCTCTCAGTCCTTCTCCCCTCCCCTCTGTGCTGCATATAAATCTTTTGAGTTTTTTGGTGCTTTTGACAGGAGTGTGGATATTTATCACCTTTTGAGACACTAGGAGGACTCAAGGCTTTAAAATGCTCAGAGAGCAGCAGTTCCTGAGCCTGTGGCTGATGTCGTCATAGGAAACTTTGTGGGGAGGCATGTTTTATAGGGTTCATGGTGGGGAGCTTAACCATCTTTCCCCTTTTTCTCCCTAGACTTCTTTGGCATCTAGTGAGGTCTTTGGACTTGCTATAGGTGAATGTATGTGTCCCCCAAATCCATATGTTGAAGCCCTAATCCCCAGTATAGCAGTATATGCAGGCAGGCTTTTGGGAGGGAGTTAGGTCATGAGAGTGGAGCCCTCACATGTGGATGAGATTAGTGCCCCAGTAAGAAGAGGTGGGAAACAGATGGTCTGTCTGCCATGTGAGGATAGAACAAGAAGGCGGCTATCTGCTAGAGTTCCCTCACAGGACACTGAATCGGCCTGTACCTTGATCTTGGACTTCTCAGCCTCTAGAATTGGGAGACATAAATGTTTATTGTCTAAGCCCCCCTGCCCCAGTCTGTGATATTTATTTAGTCCCCCCCCCCCAGCTAGAACTAAGATAGGACTTGTTCTCAGAATAATGTTTTTTAAATGCACAAAATTAAATATACAGGATTACAAAGGAAACTGATAATGTTGACACACAGTTATCAAAATATAGATAAACCAGATATGTGGTATAGTCGTATTTGTGCTTCTTTATTAAATCATTGAAAAGCAAGATCTACTTATAGTTCTAATAACTGTCATATACCTGAAATAAATAATATTTTGAGAAATCTGCAATAATCATGCTATAGTAAATATCTGATTTCTACTGTTGATAAGTCGTAGGCATTGCTAGAACTACAGTGGTTTATTGCCCACATTCGTAACTGAAGGAAATGCTGAGCTACAGTTCAGTTAGAGGCCAGTGAAAATAAAGATAGACATTTATCCTGTCTTAAGTTCATTGACCCTCTGAATTCTACCCATGGACCTTTGGCTAAGTGTCTACTGATGGATAGGTTTCTTGTGGCTCTAACTGAACCATTGTGGCTTCTACTGAAACCTTCTCTAAGTTTCTCTACTTTGGGGGAGTCTTTGCCCCTCTCTGAAGACTGAAGGATTGATTTCTTGGAGCCATTGAAGGATGTGTTATTAAGGAATTGGAGGACCAGGAGGATGGAAGTGATGAGAGAAACATCCGTATGTGTATGTGCAAGCCAGGAAGCGCTAGATTGTGGCCTGCGCTATGAGACACATGCACAGTTATGGAAGGGCATGTGGTCCAGGGCTACACCATGCTTCCCACAGGGGAAAGGCTGGATGGGTGCCTAAGGGGTGAATTGGCCAAGTCATGTGGCAAAGGGGAGGTCACGTGGAGCCAGGCAGGGTACAAGGAATGGGGGTTGGGACATCTTGGCAGTTAAAGGTAGGCTACCTGAACATGCCCCTCCTTGGGCTGTAGGTAAGTGGAAGCTCCTCCTGGCTTATCAGGATAAAGGACACATGTTGGTATTGCAAGCCTATTGATCCTCAGATACACCTGTTCACATGATTCGAGTTCCTGCTCTTCCAGGCTGCAAATTATCATGTGTACTTTGAACATTTTTACCCACTGGTCATTTGATTACCAAAAAGCCCCTCCCAGTTTCTCTTAAGTAAAAGATTCAGGCTTCCCCATAAACAAACATTTGTGAGCAGCTGCTCATTTGTCATCTATTTAGTGCCTGTGATAACTGAAATAATCTCTGAATAGGAAAATATTTTTATCTTTCTTAGTTGCTATTCAGAGGGCTGGGGGTGGGCAATTGAACTTCTCTGCTTGAGGAAGATAAGTTGTTCCAGGTAAGATTTAATTTTTACTAAAGAAAATCTGAAAATGACTTTTTCCCTTAAGTTAATATTTTTTGTCCTTGAAAACAAAGCCCAAACAATACAGGTGAATGATAGCTTGAAGTCTTTGTTCTCCAGGCTGAGTCTCAGAGCTAAATGCATCAGACTGGGGGCTAAAACTTGTAGGCAGAGGTATAGAATCCCCAATTTCTCCCTCTTATGATTGAATCCCAGGCTCTCCCAGAGCACTGGGCCAAACCCTAATAACCAGGTTCCCATCTGGAGACTTGGTGGTGAGAAATTGGGTAACAATCCCTGTTAAATATTAAAAGTTATTAATGTGATACTTTATATTCTGTCTTTCATACTACATCTTCAAAATCCAGTATGAATTTTACACTTACAGCACATCTCAATTCAGACTCGCCTCATTGTAAGTGCTTAATGGCTACATGTGGCAAGTGGCTGCCATATTGGATAGTGCTTCTCCAAGTCTTGCTCTTCACCATAAGCTGTGCTGCCCCTTGGCTAATCTGCCCATGGAATCAGAGGAGCATTGGAGGTTGGTCTGTAAGAGCAATTGCTGTGTACCAAGGCACACTGTCATGCAAGGACACAGGAAGAGGCACGGTGGGTGATGTACTTATGATGCCAGGGCTTTTTTTTGCAAGAAAGAGGAACCTGAAGATTACCATTCCCTTGAGAAACTGGAGAGGGCTCCTCCTGGAGTTTGTGGATGTTCTGACACTGGGAAGGTGCCTTCTTGAAGGCTGCCACCCTGAGTGTGCAGTAGATGCCTAGAGCACAGGAAAAAGATTTGTTCACTAAGAGGCACCGTGGGCAGAATAACCACACCAGTAAGGCCAAGATGATGACAAGAAGAGAAGGAAAAAAAGGAAGTGTCTCCAGCTTCCTCTGGCAGCTCCTGCATCATTGCTGCTTTTGTATTTTGTTGACTATTCTCTTATTTATCTGCCTGAATTCCATTGCATTCGTCAAGTAAACTAGACACAGTTTACAAAGATAGTTGGTTGATAGCAAGATGGCATAAAAAACTTCAAAAAATGAGGCAGAGAAGTAAGAATAGGAAAGCTGAATGGCACCACGTGTGAGGTTGGTTCAAAAAATGCATCCTTTAATGTCTTCCATATTTGCTAGAGATGACCTGTATTGATCTGAGTCTAAGCTTGCCAACAGCCAAGGCAAAGAGGGAAGCACAATGACTGATATGGGTCACAGCATAACTAAATAAAAACAAAGCAGGCACTGGCAAAGACCATCATTCTTAGGACTTCTGGATTCCTCCTTGAAATGAGATGTTATCAGGCCTGGATGCCATCCTCAACAGCACCTTGCATACGTTGGTGTGAAATCCTCCCCCACCTTCCTACTCACCCAGTGTTGCTCTCTTGTCTCTGTTTACACTGGGGGCACATCTCTTTGCTGTTCTATAGAAGCTGTTCTGTGGGAATCTGCATCATGCTGTCCAGATACTCATCTTGTGGATGAACTGGCTTAATCTGGGTCAATTTAAGGGAGTTAGAGTAATGCATTTCCATGACAGAGACTACTTTGAGTTCACTAAAGCCTGTGTCCTACCCTCCTGGGCCCATGAGTACTCTTCCCAGCTTCTTTTGCAGCCAGGTGTGGCTTTGACATTGGACGTGAGCAGAAATTGTGTGTCACTTCTTAGCTGAAGTGGTTGGGAAGTGGGTGCATTCTCTCCATGACCCTTTTCCCCATCTTTTGGCTGAGAGAAGGCTCCCAGGACCCAGAGGAGGGTAGAGCCACATGGAGGAAGAGGTCTGGACGCATACCCAAGCCAGAATGCCTTCAATGGAATGTGATATGCACAAGGAACCAGCTTCTCTTGTGTCAAGCCACTGAGGATTTGGGATTTGTCTGATAGAGTAGCTAGCATTATCTTAACTAACACGATTCCCCCTTGGGAAATACTCTCTAAACACAATTCCTCCCAACCAAGAGGAATTGAAACGTTTGAGTGACACCAAGTTCAAGGCTATGTTCCCTGACAACTACCAGGAGTGCAAATATCTTCTGTTGCAGGGAAGTGGGTAGGTGTAACCGTCACCCAAGGTGGGAGGAAGATTAACACACTCTTGTCAAAATTGTGTCACCTTACAAGAACTCCTGCCTGAAAAGAAAGCTCCTGTATCTCCTTTTGGAGATAAGCCAGGGTGTACCTGTGGGGAAGGCCAAGATTCTCCTCAGAAAGTCATTTTAGGTCTGCCTTAACACATGGAAAAAATGGTAATCAAGGCCACACGGTTTCATACAGTGTAATCTGCTATCGTAATTTTAACTGAATAAAAAAACTGAAAACAGCTGTAACCCTATGACTGCTGCAGCCCTTAAAAAACAAAACAGAACTTGGACGCAAACTTGGCCAAGTCCCTCTCACCCTGGGCTTTAGTTTCCAGGCATGACGGATGATAAATGGATGCGATGGGCCAAAACTGCAATTTACAATCTGGGGGTATGATGCCAAACAAAACCTCGCTTGAAGCACTCGTCTATAGCGTGTCTACAGGAAATACAGTTCTGTTCCTGTTGTTCTGACAAGGTGTAAGCACTAAGCACCAGCGAAGATGGCAGAACAGACATCGCCAGGTGTCCCGCCCACTACACAAAGTGAGATGCTCCGAGTCTTTACGGCTTAGGTCCTGGGGGACCAAACCGGGAGGGCGTGGGACCCCTGCTCCTCCCAGAGAAGCACTGTGGGCACACAGTCCTGCTTAGTGGTCACTGGTGGCTGGCTGGCTGAGTTGCCATCAGTTAGATGGTAAGGGAGGCCCCAGGTTTGTGAGCCTCGCCGGTGTGCAGGGCCCAGTTGCTCCCAAGGGCAGTTTGCTGTTGAGTCATCGGCAGAGCTTAGTGGTATGCCTGGGACTGAGCTCAGAGCTTCTCCAGATTCAGTGAACAGACAAGAGTCGCGGCGCTGACGGAACCGAGTGCTGAGAGGGAGTTGGCCTCAGTCCTGGGCCCGTGGGCCCACAGCTTGGCCTGGGCAGTGATGTCTACCCATGGGACATAGCCACCTTGAATTTCACACTTCACCCAGGCTGCCTGGGACTTGAGTCCTTTGTCCCTTGATCGGGTGAGGCCAAACTCTGGCTCACCGATGAGAAATTCACAATGAAGCACCCCAGATCTGACTTTAACTCTTATGGGTGACGTCCTAAATCACCCTGGATTTGAGCTCCATGATTTTCCCTCATCCAGGAAGGTTCTAGGATGGGGTGAGTGTGAACAGATGCTTCCCCACTGTAGAGGCTGGGTGGCTGGGATGACTGGGGTCCTGGGGACATTGGATTATAGTCCAAAGTGCCTTTTACCCCAACCCAGAGTTATGACCTGGGGGTGCTGTGTGCGGGAGGGCTTTATTGCTTCATGCCTCACCAACTATCCATCCTTCTCCGTGGGCAGCACTTTGAAAGAGGCATGCATGTCCAATTGTGAGAATGTTCTAGAAGCCTCTGGGACTGTGCCTCTGAAACCTTAAATGTGCCTAAGAATCACCTGGGCATTTGTAAACATGCAGATTCTGAGTCAGCAGGTCTGGGGTGGGGGCTAAGGTTATGCGTTTCTAACCCCCTTTCAGCTGCTACTGCTCCTGCCCTGAGACCTGCACCCTGCGTAGGAGGGCCCGGTGGAGCGTGCCAGGTGGAGACTGCTGTTTGAACAAGCAGTGCTTCTGCACAGCTCACCGGAGCCTGCCGCCGAGGCACAAGGGGCCCATGATGAGAAGGGCATCAACGAGAAGACTGTTTGCTACTTTCCCTGGCTTGGTGCTTTGTGTCTGTGTCTGCACATTTAGAGGGGTCTCACTGTAGCCCGTGTGTGAGCCAGGTGTTTAGACCAATCTGAGAACAGAAGTCTGGCCAGGGGCACAGGAGCTGGCTGGCCTGCATTCTTGGCCCTTTGCTCCCTACCGGGCATCCCAGGTCAAAGCCCAGCTCGGCCTTGTTCTTCCCATCCTCCAGGATGTTGAGGAGGAGGATGCCTCCACTCTCGGAGGGGCTTGGCTCCTTGCATCCTGACACGTGAATGTTTTCTGTTATAGAGGAAGAAATGTGGCTTGGCTGGAGGCCCACGTTTCGTTCCAGCACATCCTTTTTACCAAAAGCGCCGTCCCGGAGCTGCCAACAGTGTTTATGAGAAAGCCGTCCAACACTACTTTGGGTCTGGGAGCGTGGCCTGACCAGAGACTGGCCTTCCCCACCCAGCAAACATCCATCAGGAAACCTGGCACTTGGTGTTGGTGTCTTTATTTTTACCCCAAAATGTTAAAAAATATAAAGCTGGTTTCTTTCTTTTTTTTTTTTTTTCCTTTTTCCAGCTGGGAAAACTCCTGTCAGTAGATGCAGTGTCCTTTCCAGACTCAATATTATGCAAACTGCATATCGGCAAGTGGAGTAAACAAATATGTCCATGAAGCTTCCTGATGCACAGAGAGATGGGGCTGCCCCCAAACAATGGTGTAGACCTGCCACTTTGCATGGTGGCTGCTGGACCTGCCACTCTGCCACCACCTCTCTCCTTCAGGACGTGTGGCCAGAGTCTGAGAGCCTGGGGCGACACCTGGGCGTGACACTCAGCATCAGGGGGCAGCTAGCAGTGACAGACTAGGGATGGCTCTAGATCAGATGGGAGCCATCATCGGCTGGGGTGGGGTGGGGTGAGGGGGGCTCAGTCAGGGTGTCAGAGTGAAGCTCACAACCCAGCTGGTCCTGTACTGCTCTAAGCCCCACCCTCTTCAGCCCCACACCCAAGGGTGAGGGTCCCTAGCCCCGGGCAAGCTGCTGAATTTTTGCTTTTCACCCCCATCTCTCCTGCCTGGCAAGCGTGGGCAGGAGGCAGTACCCCACAGTGAGTCTTTCACAGTGAGAATGTGGCCAAATCCCTTTCCCATCACGGGCCTTATTTTCCTGGCTCCTGGCATGCAGAGTGTTAAAACGGGTGCAAGGGGCCAAAGGCTGGCTCAGCTCTACAATTCTACCATCCAAGTGTGGGAGGCTTCTGTGTAACTCTGATTTCCAGCACGTTGCCATTGCAGTAACCCTGTGAGATTAAGTACCTTTTAAATGTTCCCTTCTAAGCAGATGAGGAAACAGATTTAAGGGGATTAGAATGTTCTGTTGAAGGGTGGGCAGAGAACAAGTGGAGAACCTAGCAGTTAGACCTGGGGCTCTCTTTTCAAAAACCTTCCACTCTCCTTTTTGCACATTGGCATCATCCTTCCCCAAACACCCCTGTATTCAGAAAGCAAACAAACAAAACCAAACAAAGGGACAAGGAATACCCAAAGAGTACATCTTCAAACCCTGAAATGGAATTTTTATCCATCTGTCCTCCACGTCCCACCTCTCCTACCCTGGCTGGCATGATAATTTTTTCTTGTAGCTTCTGTCTCCTTTGTGACAGGGTAGGGAAGGAAGGCATCAGAGAATCTGCCCATCTGCCTTTTTGGGGAGACCCATATTTCCCTACATGCTTGTTTCTTCAGACAAACAGAAATTGGCCCGTCCTCTCCCTGCTGGTTTGTGATGAGGCAAGAGTCCCTTCTCCCCATTAACTGTCATGGAATCTGGCTTTGCAGAAGCAGCTGCTCTTGCAGACTGGGTTCAGTCACCACGAAGATCCTTGAAATCCCAGAATTGCTGAGAACAAATATTTGCAGCTCTGCTAGATGCTCCCCTGATCAATAGGGCATGCCTGTCCTTATTGAGAGGAGGGAGATGCCTTCTGAGATGTCAGAGGAATGGCCCTGTACCCAGTTGCCCATCCCAAATGGCGTTCCTCGGTGCCTGGGATGCTGTATTGCTGAACAGATGGCCATGTCACGGGCATGCTTCTAGTGAAGAAGAGTGGGATGAGGCTGCATGAGCCCCTCGTGCTGACAGCTTTGGAGCCTGCCTGCTCTCACAGGGAGGCACGGGGATGGGAGCTGAGCTGAGCCACAGGATGGATAACCAAGGCCAAAGCTTCATGCGTTCAGGAGCTACACATCTTTTTGTGGAGGCTGTTGATGAATTGGAGATCTGTGATCCAATTTGCAGCACCTAGATTATGTCTGATATTTTCAGTAGGTTTTTGATGATCAAATTATGGAATTTTTCAGATCTCCCTGTTTTCTAGAATCTCATCGACTCTATTCTTTCTGGTGGGAAATCAATCCACCAAAATATTCTTTGACCAATCACTGTGCCTGCTCACTACTCAGATGCCCTTGCCACTCCAGACCTCCCAAGAATGTCCCAGGTAATACACTTTTTGAGGATTTTCATCAGACTAGCTTATTTGTTTCCCTTTCCATACCCTGAACTCCTTTAAAATACATGATAGATGATAGGGACCCTCACACCAGAGTTATACCAATGAATTCATAAACAAGGAACAACACTAAGTAAGTGACAGCGGTGTGCAGTGGGCAAACAACTTTCCTCTTCACACTGCCCAAATTCCTGGTCTTTTGTACCTTTTATCTGGCTCACTGTGGCAGAATGTGTGGTGGATGGTTTGTACTATATGCTTGCTTCAGAGAGATGGCTTTCCAATTGGTTTCCATGTCCGTCCCATCCATTCGCTGTGTGGCAGACTCTGAGGTGACCACCCATGATCCCTATTTCCTGTTCATGTCCTGCATAATCCTCTTCCCCTTGAGTGTGAGCGGGTCCCCCGACTTGCTTCTCACAAGCTGAATAAGTGATGGGATGCCACTCCTGTGATGACACCGCATTGTAGGAGACTCTGTCTTGCTAGCAGATTCACTCTGGAGATGCGTGCTGTCTTGATGAAGTAAGCGGCCATGTTGGGAGAGCCCACATGGACCTCTGCAAATGGCAGGTGCCCTCTAGTTGCTGAGGGAGGCCTCCAAGCATTAGCTGGAAAGATGCTGGGACCTCAGTCCTTCATCCATAAAGAAATGAATTCTGGCGGTAATTTGAATGAGCTTGGAAGCAGGTTCTTCCCCAGTTGAGTCATTAGTCTGATGAATACAGTGACTTGCTGTGACGGTGGAAAGATGCATCTGGGTGCAGACCAGTGTTCTCAGAGAACGTCTTTGGTGCTTCCCTAAACTGTAGGCAGAGCAGAAACTAAAGCCATTTAAAACTATTTAATTATACAAATGTCTTACATGTTATGTACAACTTACTCTGAAATAATATATTTTGTAGACACTGGGGATTTAATTTTCCGGCTAATGCTGGCATAGAAAGTAGTCATTAATTTCTAAATAATTATTTTTAAAAATATCTAATAGCTTCTCATCTAAACAGTCATCATATCTTCGAGCAGTAGTAATGGCACCATCTTTTTTTTTTTTTTATTAACATATAATGTATTATTTGTTTCAGGGGTACAGGTCTGTGATTTCATCAGTCTTACACAATACACAGCGCTCACCGTAGCACATACCCTCCCCAAGTAATGGCACCATCTTAATTTCTTGTAGGTAAAGGCATGTTTCTTTTCTCTTCTCTTACCTTATTACACAGTCTAGAAGAGCACTGTCCAAAGCAAGAGAATGCCAGTCGCATATGTTTTTGAGATGGTGGATGAATACTGGTAATTACTTAAACTGGAGTATTAAAATGTGGCCATATCGGTGTACTGGGGCTGCCACCATGGACTGGGTACGTTAAACTACAGAAATTTATTTTCTCACAATTCTAAAGATTAGAGGTCTGACATCAAGATGTTGACTGAGTTGGTTCCTTTGGAGGCCTCTCTCCTGAGCTTGTGGATGCCTGTCTTTTCCTTCTGTCCTCACAGAGTCTTTCCTGTTTCCCTCTCTGTGTCCAAATTTCCTCTTCTTATAAGGACACCAGTCATATTGGATCAGGGCCCACCATACTGACCTCATTTTAACTTAATTAGCTCTTTAAAGACCCTATATCCAAAGACAGTCACATTCTGAGGTTCTGGGGGTTAAGGCGTCACCATAGGAATTTTGGGAAGACACATCAGTCCATACTGATGACCACATATTTTTATCACCAAAATATCACTTATCTAAGCTTTTTGCATCTATAGTCAAATGAAGTCAGACTGCAGTTTCCTTTGTGAGTGAACTCTGTCAAATTGTAGATCAGGGTTAACTTCTTATAATAGCTGAGAAACTTTTTCATCTTTCTGTATGCTCTGTGATAGTTTATACAGGCCCACAAGGCCTGTTCTGAAACCCTTGGGACCAGAAATGCTTCAGAATGTAGAACCTTTGGATTTTTAGAAAGGTAATAAAGGCTACATACTGAATATTACATATCTCACCCAGTGAGATCTGGGGCAGCAGTGCATAAGAAAACACAATACTATTTTACACCATGACATGAAAACAATAATTGGAATAAAAATTATATATATATCAATCCAGGTCAAATTTTACTGTTAAATGAGTTCCAGTCAGGTTTGTCTTCAAATGTTTTATGGAAAAAAACATATTTGGGATTTCAGATTTGTAAATAAGGGACTGTGGGTCTGGGTACCAGTGAGATTGTCTTTTTCCCGAGAACATGAAAGTTTCATCTGGGTATAGCTTGGTTAGAAACAAATCATATATATATATGTATTTATGCACATGAAATTATATATATACATATGTATTTGTGTATATATATATTTAGGTTGCAAGTCTTTCAAGTTTGATTATTAAACTCTTTGGATTGTTTAGTTTGTGAATGCATTTTGGTGATTTATAGATTTTCTAGAAACTCCTCTCCTAGTGATTTTCAAATTTACTAGGAGGGTTAAAATAGTAGTCATTTAGTTTTCTCAAAGTAAGCTTCACATTTGTGGTTAAACCACATTTTCACTTCTAACCTTTTTTTCTCCTTAATTATATCGACTATATATTTTCCCATTTCCTTGAAAAGTCAACCCTTGGAATTATTTATTTATTTCTGCAGATTTCTCTCTAAAAGAGCATTAATTTGTAATATCTTTATTTCCTTTTAAAAGATTTTCTCGTGCCGTTGTGTTCTTTTTTCTGACTTTTGAGATAGATGCTAAATTTCTCTATTTCATTCCTTTTTGAAGCAACAAAATTGAGTCTCAGAATGTGTCTGAGGGCTGCTTCATCTCATTCTGTGAGTTTGATACACAGTGTTTATAAATTACAGGCTTGATTAACTGTAAGGCCATTGGCTCTACCCTTTCCTGACCCCTTCTCTTCCCCAAAACTTCAAAACTTGCCAGCATCGATTTCCCTCTTCTTTCCTGTTTGTTCTCCTCTTCCTTTGATTGTAACCTTTAAAAAAAAAAAACAAAAAAACACAAAATCTCATCCTCTCCTACTAAAAACCCAAAGAAGCAAAAGCCTTCCCTTGGATCTGCCCTCTTTTACACTGAAATATCAAGAGATGCGGTGTGCCGCACTTGACTTAATGGCTCTTGGAGATGGGACGCTTGGGGGATGACAGGTCCAATGAATGACAGTGGCTGTGAGTGGCTGAAGTGCAGAGGTCGGTGAAGATGGACAAATGAAGGACCAAGAGGCTGAAGTATTGGGTTAGGATCCTGGATTCATCCAGAACGACGGGACTCAAGAGTGGGGGAAAAGCCTATGGGTGCCACCATCCTTGATGAGCAAGCGGGAGAGAAGGTGGTGGAGAGGCAGCAACAAGAGGCAGAAACTCTGCATAATCATCCAGAGGGCATCAAGGGGTTCTGTTTTGGTTTGTCTTTTAGGAAGGCCTGCTTTGTTTTAATTCTGCTGTCTCATCCTTTTTACTATCTCTCATTTATGCCTCCTTTTTTTGGGTGGTGGTGGTGATTTGCTTCTGCTTTTCTTCATCCATGTGGTGTATAGTCTGATTTTCTTTTTGGTAACTTCTGTGGAATATAGACCCCTTTAAATTCTATTAATGTTACATCAAATAAATATTTTAGCTTCTATTTCACTTGATATCAATGCCAAGTTTTCACTAACTCTCTCTCCAGCCCTAGGTTAAGCCTGTTGGGTGCCTCATGATGGGGACTTGGGGAAGGAGGGATTTTCTTTCACGTTGACTCCCATCCTCGGCTACATCACTTACCCTGTCTACAATGACAGTGGACGTGCCTATAGGACCAGAGGCCAGAAACATTAATGTCACACTTACTTGGATTTTAGCCACGCCACACCTTGCCTGAGAAGCAGAGCCCTGTGAAAGTTCACTGATTTCCTTTTCCTGGGCAAATTTTTGTTGTTCTATAAGATCCAGAAGACTGTTCCTAAGTAGCTTTGATCTTGGATATTTGGCTCATGAGTTTGTCAAGAATCAAACATTTCCCCTAGGAGCACTCCAAGTATTTTTCTGAGCTTTTCAATATATGCATATTTTCTTTGGGTTGATAAACGTTTGAGAAATTTCCTGGAAACTATCTGCAGATGTCCTGGGAGGTTGGCAATGCTCTGAGTGGGGACTTAGGGGAGGTGGACCTCTGGACATACCAGAGAAGAGATGGTAAACACTCCTGCATTGTCTCCATCCCAGTGGTACCCTCACTGGTTACAGTCCTCGTACAAGATAGAGCAAATGTCTGGATGTACCAGATGCCAAAGATACTTCACATGCTTCCCTGGGACACCATCCGGGTCTCCATCTGAGTGTGACTGTATTAATGAACTCCTGTCGTTCAGGCTTGTAGGCTCCCTGGGTGTAAGACAGCGCTTGATTCTTCTCCAAGGAAAGGACTTGGGCCATCGGACATAACACTTGAGTTCAGATTTGGCTTGCAACACGTGAGGGTTCAAGTTGTTTTTAAGAGTTGAAGAAAACCTATAGGCTTGGATCCATTGGCATTGATTTCCTAGTTTGGGGCTCTTTTATTTTACCCTTTTTTTTCAAAGTGGGTATATGTGTATGTGTGTGTTTCCTGTTCATGGGTTCACTCACGCTGTCTAATGTTTGTGGCTGTATCTTACGGTGCACCTCTAGGTGTGGTCTGAGCTGAGCAGCATCACTTGGGAGCTTGCTTGCCATGAATATTCTGAGGCCCATTCTGTACACCCTGAATCAGAAACTGAGCATGGGACCCAGCAATGTGTATTCTAACAAGTCCAGCAGGGGACTCCGGTGCACATTAGGAGTGAGAACCACGGTTTTAGCGATCATCCAGTCTTCCCTCCTCAATCTGCACAGGAGGGATTAAGACTTCCCTAGAGCAGAAGTGACTTGCCCAGAGTCACATGGATGGTCAGTGGCAGATCGGGGATTAGAACCCAGGCCTTACACACGAAAACAGCTGACATCATGTCTGGAATATAGGAGGTATTCAAGAAATTAATTTTGCCTCTTTGCTTCTGCCCCTCTCTGGGGGCAGTGGGGCATCATCACCTGGAAACCCACTGCTGTCCCTCAATGCTTTTCTCTCCTTTCAATTCACTGAGACCCTCGGGAAGGTCCCACGCATGTGCTGTTAACTCACTGTGGGTCCCAGGACTAGCACCTGGACCATGTCCCCACTGTGAGGATGGAGAAATGAAGGGTTGGTCTGCCTTGCTGAGGTCCCCTCCAGTTCTGACTTTCTGAGGTCCCATGGCAAGCTCTGACACACATGTTTCCGCGGGCGGCTCTCAACAGCCATCTGGCAATTAGCAGTCTCTGAGGCAGCTAATCCCACTCTGAGCTGGATTAAAGCTGAAGTTTAAAACATGGAGATAGGCGGGTGATTTATGTGAGTCTTTGGGTCCTGCTGTCCCTGGCAGCCTGGTGATGGACGACAGAAAAGCTGATTTCCTCCCTTATCTATCTCGGGAGGCTCAGCAGAGCTGGATCAGCTTTCCGGAGGGACATCCGGGGCTGAGAGATGTGCTGGGCTGCAGAGGGTGTGGGGTGGGCTCCAGGGGCCCAGCCCTGGCCATCTGGGGCACGACGAGGCTGGCTGCAGAAAAATGGAGGGAGCCAAGTTCTGTGTCCAGCGCTGCATTGCCAAAAGCAGGTATGAGGAGGAACCTGGGGACTAAAGGCCAGCTCGGTTTGGACCATGGCTCCCAGATGCCACATATGGCCCTGGGGTGGAAGCTGACAAGCCCTCCAGCTCCTCTGGGGTGTCCTCTCATTAGGCAACATGGTCAGAAACCACACTCGTGTGTTTGTTCATAGCCCGAGGAGATAATTAACTTATCTCCATGGAGGGACTTGATTACATTCCTAGCATGAGCAGAATGTGAAGTCTGAACTTGGAAACGCTGGTGGTGGGGGGGAGATATTTGCAATGGTTGGCTGAGGGGCCGTTTGTTCAGAAATTGGGCAAGTAATCAGACAAATGCCTCTTTTCCTAATTGTTGATAAAAATCAGCTATTATGGCAGAGCCAGGGACTCACTCCTGAGACAACACATTACTTAAGGCGAGCATGCATCCGAATATGTTAGGATGATCTAAAAACATCTCACAGAGCTTGGGTTTAAAAACAAGTTGTGCCCGTTGTGAATTGTGTAGAGAGCTGGGCGTAGGGAGCGTGATTTACTGCCTGCCTTTCATGGCTGCCTTTTACTGCAGTCAGGAACCACCCTGCACACATACTTACTCTGGTTAGATATCTGCTGAGCACCTGCTGTGTGCATCTCTGTGCTAGGCGCTGTGGTAGATTCTCTATCCTTGAGGAGTTCACTGCTTATCTTAATGGAAGAGTTTTATAAAATATCCTTGCATCCTGAGTTGTGCAGCTTATTTGGTGAGGGCCGTGGATGTTCAGTCAATGGAGGAGTCGGAGTGGACCAGAAAATAATAGCTAATCCTTCTGGAGAGCTCACCTGTCCCAGCACAGGGCTGAAGCAGGATCGCACTCACTTCTCACACAGTTTTATGAAGTAGCTGCTAATATTAGTCCTGTTTTGGGGGGCGCCTGGGTGGCTCAGTCATTGAGCATCTGCCTTCGGCTCAGGTCATGATCCCAGGGTCCTGGGATCGAGCCCCGCATCGGGCTCCCTGCTCGGTGGGAAGCCTGCTTCTCCCTCTCCCACTCCCCTTGCTTGTGTTCCTGCTCTCGCTGTCTCTCTCTCTCTCTCTCTGTTAAAAAAATAAATAAATAAAATCTTTAAAAAAAAAAAATATTAGTCCTGTTTTGTATATGAGAAAGCTGCAGCAGTGAGTGGTTAAGTGCCTTCACCATGATGGGCGAGAAGCAGGTCCAGGAGGTGCCTCCAGGTTTGTGGACTTGAGGAGCCCGGTGTTCCTGGCGCAAAGGCTGCGGAGAAATTGGCTTCTGAAGGCTGCACCTCCCTGTCCCTCCACCTCTCCCACCTGCACAGGCATCCGTTAGCCACACTGGCCTCTTGCAATCCCGTGAGCACACCTGGTTGCTTCCTGCGTTCGAGTTCTTATCCCTGCTTCCAGTGCTCTTGTCATCTCCACGTACTTTCTGTTCCTCATTATCCGGTCTCCCGTTAAATATCCTCTCTTTTGGCCATCCTATCTAAAATCATCATCTCTGCTTTCATTCTTGACTGTCTTATTCTGTTTTTGTAGCACTTAACTATTATCTGAAATTAAATTATTTGGGTATTTCTTCACTTGTTTCTTGTTTGATTATCTTCCCAAATGGGAAGGTGATAAGGAACTCTTGGATCCTGCAGTTCTTGAAGCACTTTCCTGTTGGGTTTTCTGACAGTTTGGTGGGATAGGCAGGTGAGGTGTTCTTATTCCTGGTTTTTGACAAGAATGCCAAAGGTCAGAGAGCAGAATTGATTTCTTCAAGGTCACATACCTAGTGTATAGCAGAGCTGGAATTGCACCATCCATGGGCCTTCTGATGCCTGATTGGGTGCTCTTGAACCTGCACCAAGAAAGACCCATTCCATGTGACCAGCAGTAACGAATTTCATTACTTGGGGTCCTGGAAAGCGTAAGCCACTGAATTAGCCAATGACATTGACTTAAAGTTTCTCACGAGTTCTTTCACAAGCCCCTCCTTCAACATGTCATGTCAAGTGGAACAAAATAAGATAGCCCTAGGTGATAAGAAATTTGATTTCTGGGCATTTGAGACAGATCAACTAGTGAAACAAAGCATAGGCTATTTTATTAGTTTGTATGCCTATGTTAGTCCTCAAAGTTTCAATTTGGCTACAAAAATCTGTAATAAAACAAGATGCATAAATAAGAAATTAGAGCAAAAGAAGAAAGAAAAACTAGCTGGAAACATAAAGGGTCCAGAAATGAATCCCCAAATGCAAGCTTAAAAGACCCATCACTCTGAATTGGACATACTTTAGGCTCTACAGTTTCTAGCAGATGTTGTCAAAAGAAAAAAAACGTGGTTGGTTACATAATTCCAAGTGTCTTTCCATGAAAACTGAACAGCTACTCAGGAGAAAATAGCTATTTCGTTTTTTAAACTGGAGGTTAATTTCTCTTGAAAGCATCTAGTACAGTGTTTCTCCATTTTTCTAAGCCTATGACCTTTCTGATAGCAATAAAAACTCTACCCTTCCATTGAGAATTATTGATGAACAGAAAATGGATTCTATGTTCTATAGAGTCCCATTAACTAAAACAATTTTGTGGATCTTTTCGTTCTTCAATAGATTGTAGTAAAAATAGGTACTGCTTTATTTTCCAAGTCAAAAATTAACCCATCGGATCCCTCAGAGGTAATGATATACCCCTTCCATGGGGCATGGTGTCCCTTCCCATTTGGCCCCATCATTGGCTTAGGCAAGGGTCAACAATAAATGCTGAAATCAGTGGGTGAAAATTTGATGAGGACAGGATATTTGCTTAATCTCAAAGTATCTCCACTTATTTTTTTTATTTAAAAAAAATTTTTTTAAAGTATCTCCACCTCTTAATTACAAAATAAAAAGCACTAATTTTACAATGGGCCCTGGTTTCACAAAATGATCAAGGTTAGCCCCATTTATGGGACACATCAACATATGCCTCCTGATACAATATGCTGAGAAAGTAAAATCACCTCTGTGGCATTCCTGCCAAAAATGTATGATCCAAATATAATCATAAGGAAGTGGCAGACAAAAGCAAGTTATTCTACAGAATAACTGGCTGGTACTCTTCAAAAAGTGAAGGTCAGGAAAACAAAGAGAGTGAGGGACTGTTCCAGATTAAGGGAGAAAAAAGAGATATGATAGTTGGATGCAGTGTGTAATCCTGTATTGGATCCTGGACCAGAATTTTCTTTTGATTTTCCTCCCTTCTTTAGTTACCGCATTTTTTAAAAAAACATAGGGGCTGTTGTCAGGGCAATTGACAAATTTGAATAAGATCTATAGATTAGATAATATGAAATATGATTTTCCTGATTTTGATCATTTTTATCTTAGTTATGTAAGAGAGTGCTCCAAAATAATACACACTGAAGTTTTAGGGGTAAATGGGTATCATAAATCTACAACTTACTCTCCAGTGATCAGACACACACACACACACACACACACACACACAGAATGTGGTAGAATGTTAACAGTTGTAGAATCTGGAGGATGGGTATCTAGAATTCTTTTAATTAGTCTTGCAAGTTTTCTGTAAATTTGAAACCAAATACAACCTAACAGAATGACAGATCTAATGAGCTGGTTTTAAGGGGTCCTTGGCTAGCAGGCTGCAGCTCCACCTTTAAATGGGAGGAGCACCTGTTTACCTGAGAGTAAATTTCAATCAGATGTCAGGCAGCGTTTTGGCAGACTGTGTTGCCATTTCAAGGAAACTTTGTTTTTAATTGACTTGTTTTGTAGACTCATCTGATCTCCCTGGTAAGGTCCTGTCTTCAAATCTTATTGTGATAGAATTCCTTGTTAGCAGAGAGAAAAGACTGACACTCTAAGAAGTTTTTAAGTATTTCTCACCTTAAAATATCCTAGTTAATTATCGGCACCTTCCCCTGCCTCGGATTCCCTGTTATTTATATCCCGCTGGGAGGATTGCCACCAGCATCTTTCTGTTGCCTTCATCCACCTCTTTTTGATATATTTTCTTTTTCTCTGCTTTTTCCTTTCATTTTTGTATTTTATTTTTTGCCGACAGTTTTATAAGGAATGATTTTAATAGGTACATGTTGTAAAATGGAACTGTTTTACTGGGATATTACATAAAATACACAGGAGAAACTAGGATATAAATTATATTTTTATCATAAGATTTTACTGCAAATAAGTTCTCATATACAATCGTTTATTTATGATAAGAGCAAATTCTTTTTACTTATAGCTGCTTTTGAATTTGGTGCTTCAGTGAGGAAGCTTATGTGTAGCTACATAAAAGAAGGTTCTATTTTGGTGAGAAATGAATCTCTTATTTCAGGAGTGTTATTTTTCCTGTTGACTTACAGAGATAGAGAAAAGAGGAGGTGGTGGTTGTTGAGGGATGTGGGGAGGCGTCAGTTTCTGATGATAAGAGAAGTCTGTGCTGTTCCCTGACACTTGCAAAGGGCCCCATATTGCCAGCCCTCCACTGGGCCTCAATGCCAAGGTAGCCCCCACCTACCCTCAGTCTACCCCGCCCCCTCTCAGTCTATCCCCACCCAACCCACCCTGCCAAGCTCCAGCCTTTTCCTGCATCTTAGCAAACTCTGCTCATGGACTGAGACCCTGGACACCTCCATGGGATGAGTTTTTCATGCTCGTGGAAGCAAATGAGATTAAAGTATATAAATACGATCTCTTGTTTCTAAACAATAATGCAGTGATCTGTGTGTCTCTCCCCAGAGACTGACAAGATACCTTCCACAAAAGTGAACTTCTGCCACAAGCAAGATTATGAAATGATTCGAAATTCCCTGCTTAAAATTATTCTTTGTTTGGAAATTATGCTCTCTCGTTTTTTGTATTTTCACTTAGACATATGAATAATTTGACCCTTGGGGTCCCACAATGCACCTATCCTTTCTGCCCTCAGGGAAACAATACAGAGGGTGAGATGCTTCATAGAAGATGTTCAGACTGGCTCCGCTCCATTGCAAACCAGCTCCTTCTGATCTGCACCCAACCTATTTTGAACTAGAGAGGCTCAGATTGCTTGGACAGCTGAGGAATCCACTTATCGTCAGTCATCCTTAGGCAGAGGGCAAGAGCTGTACAGACAAGGTCTGGCTTATTTCTGGGCCCTGCATTTGACTGAGAGTACAAGACTAAGGGAACTGTGTAGCCTGCCTCTGTTTCTTGCTGATGTGCAGTTTCTATCTTATTGAAATAGGAAATTAACTGAAATGTAATCTTGCCCCCCCTTGAGAGGAGGTATTCCTAATTTTGGCAGGCCATGAAAAATGTCCTATTGGAAACTGAAACAGAATGAAGAAGACACTTTCATTTAATGGTCTATTCACAAACATTTATGGAGTCCTCTTTATAGGCTTCTGTTCCTTCCTGAAGAACCTCCTCTTCTTGATTTCCCATTTCTGTTAATGGCGCTACCGTTTTTCCCGATCCTTGGGTGAAGTTAAGTAACAGCACCTTCTGAAATGCAGAGTTTTGGGGAAGGGTTCTTAAGAAAATCAGTGGGTAGAATTTTATTTGAATTTTAACTGGCCTCTTCTTGTTTTCCCTTTGTCAAATCAGAAATTATTTCCCCCCTTTCTTTTCTTTTTTTTTTCATATCCCTTTTCTTCCTTCTCTTGCTTATCTTTCCTCTTCTTCCAGAACATTCTTTGAACAGGGTGGAGAGCTTACTTAGAAAAACAGCACCAGGATTAATTTTTATGAAATGGTCCTGAGAAGTTCTTAATTAATTAATTAATTGATTTTATTTTTAAAAAATTATTTGAGAGGGGGGAAGGGCAGAGGGAGAGGAAAAGAGAGTCCCAAGCAGACTCTGCGCTGAGCACGGAGCCCAGACACAGGGCTCAATCTCAGGACCCTGAGATCATGACCTGAGCTGAAATCAAGAGTAGGACACTTAACCAACTGAGCTACCCAGGTGCCCCGGTCCTGAGAAGTTCTGCTTTTATTTATTTTTCACACAGTTAAGGTTTTGTGCAAGTCCTCTTTATGTATGGCAACTCAGGACAAAAGGTAACTGGCATTTCTTCTCCTTTTTACTTATCCATTTTTATGATCTACTGATGTGCATACAGATCCCATCAGGAATAATCAGTGGCTAACCACTTAGGACATCTGGCTTCTGGATTCCTCTAGTCAGTTGATATTTTGATGGTCTTAGGAGCTCTGATGATGGAACAGCTAGCCGCTGTATGCACTTTAAGGGTACTATGCAAAGGGAAAATCAATTTAAAAATTGTCATGATTTTGTTTCTCTAATAAATTGACCTTTGCTGTTGCTAGGTTCATGTGCAGTCTTGGTCCAACGTGCACATTTGGTTTTAATTGGGTTGTAGTCAAGGTATAGATACATTTTTACATTCTGCTTTTATTCTGTTTTAAGCACTTACCAATATTGCCACATAATTTTATTTTTTTAACCATTACTGAGCACCTGTCGTTTGTCAGCTCTATGTTAGAAAAGAGAATGAGACGGTATGATGGCTAGACAGCTGGAATCAAGTGGATCAGCGTTCAGCTTTTGGCGAAACCATTTGCTCACTTGGTGCCTTTGGCACAGACTTAACTGTTTTGAACCTCGGTTCCTCATCTTTGAATTGAGAATAATTAACAACATACTTTATTAGAGTTGTGAGATTTTAATGAGATATAGAGCTAAAATGCAAAAAGCATAGCCCAAATGTTTGGCATATCATAAGCACTAAGTAAATGTGGTGAATGAAATGCTGATATGATTGACTAGGGTGATATGCCATGACCTCAAGGAGTTTGGATGAGGGAGACCTATGTAAAAACACCTGCAGTAAGTGCTGACGGGAGCTATGATGAACTTCTATCATGGGTTTATTAGAGGCCCCAAGACAAGCATGGCTGATTTCACCTGACAGTGGAGGTGGAAAAAATCAAGAAAAAATCTCGACACAGAGGCAGCAAGTAAACTCAGTCTTGAAGGCAAACTGTCAGGTGTTGCACAGGTAAAGGCCTCACTAATTCTAAGGATGCATGAGCAAAGCCCAGCTAACATTGTCAGTTGGCTTGTGAAGGCTGAGAAGGATTTTGCCAGTTGAGATGAAGGAAGGATATTCCAGGTAAAGAGTACAACTGATAAGCAGACATCGCGTTATGGATGTTTATTTAGGAAATGAATGTGTTTATGTGGGGTTCAGTGCAGTAGGAACAGAGGCCTCTAGATGGGGCCAGGGCAGGAAAGGAGGCCAGAGAAGCAGGTGGTACAGAGTTTGCAGAGGCCCTAGGGGCTTCTCTAAGAATTTGGAATTCCACCAGGCAGGGCTGTAGTGGGAGGGCCATATTCCTAAGACCCCTCTGGTGGCACGGTGGAGCCTGGATTGGAGAGGACAAAACCGGAGATAAGCACAAACTTACTGCAGTGGTCCAGACAGGAGGGGATGGGGCCTGAGCCAACTCTGTATAATAGTCTACCATATTAATGTTCTGTATAAGATAAGCATCCTCTTGCTCATGGACACAAATCAATTTTGAACTTTTGCTGTTCTCAATATTGCCATGGTTGGCATCTCTGTAAAGATACTTCTTTCAGATATTTTCCTTAAGATAAAGGACGTAAACATCTGTATGACTCTTGACAGTGATAGATGAATTTATTTCAAATGGGTTTTCCGAAATTATATTTTCAACCAGGTACGTCTGTATAGGAGTTTCACACCATTGGCAATGTTTGCTGCTGCCATTCCTTTCTTTGTTGTTTGAGAAGGCATAAAACTGTTGTTTTAATTTGCCTTTCCTTGATATCTACAGAAATAAAATGTTTTCCCCATTTGTCTTCTAATTACGTGTCCTCACTTGTGAATTGTGTGTCCTGTCCTTTGCCCATTTGATAAGCAATTGTGTTAAATCCTTTTTTGGCTGGCCTCTCTCCTGGCAACTCTCCACATACACATTTCCCCACAGGCTCTCTTTCTAATTTCTTTTCTCTTTGATCTATTGAAACCAAATCCTTTTTCTAACTCAATATTACAATAGACATAACAATTCTAATTGCTCTATTGATTCATGGCCACTGCAGTCATGGGCACATTAGGAAGAACAAGGCTTCACTATCAGAGACCAGGGTTTGAGAGCCTGGCTTTGTGCTTTCTAGCTGTGTGGCTTGGTGCAAGCGTCTTAGTCTCTCTGAACTGGTTTGTTTATCTGGGAAATGGGAGCAGTAGTATATGTTAGGGTCAGTTTGAAACTGTATTTGGTCACTGGTAGCACCCAAGTATAGTGGCTTAAATTTGAAATAAGTGGTAATCTATTCCTTCGTGTTAAATAATTTTGAAGGTGAGGAGCCCGGTGCTGGAATGGTACTTCCATGAGCCCTTCTTCTGCCTATAGTGTAGTTGCGGGGTTAGACTGTAGAATTAGCTTGTGGGATTGGGTAGCCTTCTTTCTTAAAAGATCAGGAGAGCATTTGGTGGATAGGGTTGGATAGTGGCAAAGCTGAACCTATTCACTTACTCATTGAACAAATATTTCTTAAATACCTATAGTATGCAGAGATCTAAAATTTTCCCTAATGGGAAATATACATGCTAAGTCAAATAAGGCAATCTTGGTTATTACATTGATGTCTAAATCATGGAGATTGATTATCTCCTTCTTTAGGTAGACCCACACTTGGAATCTCTGGGTTCCAAGATAACTCTGTGGCCTTCTACCTACTTGCCCCAAGTATCCTTACAATAACCTCCCATCCCATAGAAGGCATCCCTATAAACTAACCAAATACAGGCTCATAAATAGGCTTTCAGGATTATTCAAAAGAAGAATCCATATCCTTATCACCAGATCAAGTCAATAATGGATGTTTGCTTTCTGGATCTATGTATTCTGGTATGTCGGTTAGAAGAATCAGCCTATTATTTTATGGTCACACTATTTATACAGATGCTTCTGGAGCATCACGAGACCATGTCACAGACAGAGGGTCTCACAGATCCCCTGCCAGCTTAGAGAATAGAATCCATTGTTTCCTTTCATATGGTTTATTATTATTATCAGTAGAATCATCATAATTCTACTTCTGTCAAAATGTATTCATTACAAATAAAATTTCTGTTCAGATCTCGAAGCTCATGCCTAAAAGCAAAGATATTAGAATTAATGAACGTTTTTGCTGATGAAAAGAAAAATCACTGAAGGGTGACTGGACTTTAGCCTTTTAATGGGTTTGATATTCTTCTTTCATTAGGGTTGACAGGGGCATATCTGGCTCCCTCATGCTGTGTTCTGTGGTTTAAGAATATACTTTATGTGACACGAAGCTAGCTTTTCTTTCACAACAAAATAGTCCAGTGATCATGAGTCCATGTAAACAGACCTCCCCTGAATAGCAAGTCTGGCAGAGGAGAGTGCCAATGTTGACCTTGTTAGCAGGTGGTGGAAGGGCTTTGGTTGGCTTATTAAAATGTCCGTGTAATTTGTTTTCAATTTTTCTTTCATGCAGTGGGCACCAAGGATTTACAAAGAGCAAGCCCCCTCAGGAAACCCATTCAGGGAACTAGGTGATGCTGAAGGAACTGCAGGTGGAGACAAGCACCACAGTGCTGGTAAGCAGGGAGCACAGACACAGACACCTTTTACCTGTGGTTCAAGTGGATGTGGATGAGCTCTGGAACATACTGTACAGAGGGTGCTCACTCACGGAAAACACAAGATTAGAAGCCTCTGGGGCCTTAGGAGCTTGGGCAATCTTATTGACTGGGTTGGGGAGAGTTTTCATACTGAGGACAGGCACTTTTTTTTTTTATCCTAAGGCCATGAAATTATGGGAACCAGGGAGAAGAAGAATTGAGGTATCAAATCTCCTAGGCTCTGTCTGTCCCCATTCTGTGAACATGCTCTTCCGACGGACAGGATGTGGGGCTGATGGAGGCATGGTTCACAGCGTGCTGCTTCTGGGGCTTAGCCAGCATGTTTCTCTCAGAGGGCTGCAGACTCCCACACGAACCTAACCGGCTTTTCTGTACTGATTCTATTCACACTCTAACACCAAGTGGGTGGGGCTTCCCCCCGCACCGGTCACTTCTCCAACATCAACTGGGCAGACGACAATTCAGTTTAATCTGGCACTAAGTACCCAGAGTCAGCACAGAGCCCACTGGTTAGGGGCTCTGTCCCGTGAGACTGCCTCCACGCCCATGTCAAGTCTCAGATTGCCACTTCTGACCACCTGGCTCTAAATTGGTGTTCCCATAACTCCCTCTTCAGGTGTGACAATTTGCCATAACAGCTTACAAAACTCGGGGAAACACTTTACTTATATTTACTAGTTTATTACAAGGATATTATAAAGAATACAAATGAACAGCCAAGTGAAGAGGGACGTAGGGTGGGATCCAGAAGGGTCCTGAGTCCAGGAGCTCCTGTCATGTGCGGTTGGGGTACACCACCTTCCCAGCACATGCATGCATTTACCATCCTGGAAGCTCTCTACACCCTGTTGTTCAGGGGTTTTTATGGAGGTCACTTTATAGGCATGATTGGTTAGATCATTGGCCATTGGTGATTGAATTCAACCTCTAGCCTTCTCCCCTCTCCGAAGCTAGGGGATGGGACTGAAAGTTCCAAGTTTGTGATTAAGGTTTGTGTTTTTCTTGTGAACAACCCCAGTCCTGAAGCCACCCAGGAGCCCCAGAACCAGTCCTCTCGTTAGCACGCAAAAGACACTCTTATCACTCTGGAGATTCCAGGGGTTCTAGGAGTTGTGTACCAGAAACCTGGGACAAAGACCAAATATTTATTTTTTATTATGTCACAGACCTCATTAGCCAATGGACCAAAGAAAGTGGGGCCGAAGTAGGGAGTCACTTGGGGAAGACACCATCAGTAGCTGAATACAAGTTGCAGGCTGTGCTGTGGTACTGGGGTAGGGTTGTCACCCTTGTGTCCCTGCCCTGTTTTGCAATCCATGTCCAGCATTTACTGTGTGCCAAGAATTTTCTTGGGCAATGCGATGGATACATATGTCAGCTAGACATTGTTCATCCACCAAGGATCTCACAATATTGGAGGGGATGGCACGCAAGCAACTGTACATAATACATGTGGGAAGCCGTTTTCAGGGTCTTCCAAAAGTGCTCTGGGAACATAGAAGAGAAGGCAATTAATTATGCCAGGAGATTTGGCTAAGTTGTCACAGGGGACATAACATTTTCAGTGGGGCTGTGAAAAATGAGAATGATTTTACTGAATGGAGATGAAGGAAGTATATTCCAGGTAGAGGATACAGCACAAGCAAAGACATTGAGTTGTAGATGTTTATTCAGGAAACAGGGAACTGATCAGCATGGTTATAACAGAAAGTGTTTAACCAGGAGCAATCATAATAGTCAAGATTAATCAAGCACTTATTATGTGCTAGGGACTTTTTTATGCATATGAGTTTATTTCATCTTGAAAACAACCCCATGAAGCAGTTACTAATATTATCTCCATTTTATACAGGAAGATTTAGAGGCCTAGAGAGGTTAGAAAAGTTTCCTAAGGTTGTAACCTAGGGCCTGGAGCCAGTATTAGAGAGCAAATAGGCTCTAATTGACTAGAAAGACAGATTATAGGACTTTACATCTCAAGCCACAGGCTTATTCTTAATCTCTGTCCCTCCCAGGATCCTCTGATACAGGGTATACAGTATGATTCATTTGGATGCAGGAAGAATATTATTGAATTTTCTATTTGTTTTGTCTCATCTTTTTTATGATTATTTAATTTTATTTTTTATTTTAATTTTATTTTTTTATTTTTTGACAGAGAGAGACAGTGAGAGAGGGAACACAAGCAGGGGGAGCGGGAGAGGGAGAAGCAGGCTTCCCGCGGAGCAGGGAGCCCGATGCGGGGCTCAATCCCAGGACCCTGGGACCATGACCTGAGCCGAAGGCAGACGCTTAACTAGTGTGTTTCCTAATATACCCACAGTGTTAGCGCCTTAGAACATGCATATAATTTATAAATAATAGGCATAGGCTTAAAGACCAGTGACCTAGGGCAGTAATTTTCATGTGGGTTTCCTGACCAGCAGCATCAGCCTCACCTGGCAACTGGTTAGAAATGCAAATTTCCAGGCCCTACCATGGACTTGCTGGATCAAATGCTCCCAGCATGGGCCCAGCAATGTGTATTTTCACAGATCACCTGAATGAGACTGATGGATCAAGGCAATGCAACTGTTAAGGTGGAATGTGAGACAAGAACAATAATTCTAGTTGGAATGAAAGAAATGAGATACCAGAAACATGGAATTCTTCAAAAGATTATGAAAATCATCATGGCAAGAACTGAGCAGAGTCTAGGTCAAGTAAGAGAAGTGGATTTTAGACACATTTAAAGAGATACATCATGTATGACTGGATTTGGGGGTGAGGGAGAGGGAATTAAATCCAGATATGGCACCCAGTATTCTGATACACAGCATTGCTATCTCTGTGTATGTCTCGGTCTCTGTGTGAGTCAGAGTGTATGATGGCAAGAGCTGATAATGAAGGATCCTGTTTAATTCGAAGTGTGTGAAGGTATTCAAGATGAGCATGCAGTTGGAAATTTAGACTTTCAAACTCAGAAGAGACATGAGATTTGGAAATACGTATTTTTTAAAATTTTATTTTATTATGTTATGCTAGTCACCATACATTATATCATTAGTTTTTGATGTAGTGTTCCATGAGTCATTGTTTGCGTATAACACCCAGTGCTCCATTCAATATGTGCCCTCTTTAATACCCATCACCAGGCTAACCCATCCCCCCACCCACCGCCCCTCTAGAACCCTCAGCTTGTTTCTCAGAGTCCATAGTCTCTCATGGTTCGTCTCCCCCTCCGATTTCCCCCCCTTCATTTTTCCCTTCCTACTATCTTCTTTTTTTTTTTTTTTTAACATACAATATATTATTTGTTTCAGAGGTACAGGTCTGTGACTCATCAGTCTTACGCAATTCACAGCACTCACCATAGCACATACCCTCCCCAATGTTCATCACCCAGCCACCCTATCCCTCCCAACCCCCACCACTCCAGCAACCGTCAGTTTGTTTCCTGAGATTAAGAGTCTCTTATGGTTTGTCTCCTTCTCTGGTTTCATCTTGTTTCATTTCTCCCTCCCTTCCCCTATGATCCTCTGTCTTGTTTCTCAAATTCCTCAGTGAGATCATATGATACTTGTCTTTCTCTGATTGACTTATTTTGCTTAGCATAATACGCTCTAGTTCCATCCATGTCGTTGCAAATGGCAAGATTTTGGTTTTTTTGATGCCTGCATAATATTCCAGTGTGTGTGTGTGTGTGTGTGTGTGTGT
>NC_138378.1:107422101-107452915 GCF_054177405.1 Leptonychotes weddellii
AAAAAGTTAAAAAAAAATTTAACTTTGAAAGACTAAAGAATCATGGTAAAAAAAGCCATGAATTCTATGTGTAGTATTCCCCTAGCGCTGGAGTTCTGCCGTTCCCATTGATCGGTAAACTTGGTCTTGGCTGGCTGTTCTCGCCGATCTTCTGGGGGAGGGGCCTGTTGCCGTGGTTCCCAAGTGTCTTTGCCAGAGGTGGAATTGCCCCACCCTTGCCCGGTCCGGGCTAAGTAATCTGCTCGGGTTGCTCTCTGGAGCTTTTGTTCCTTGCGAGCTTTCCATACAGCTTTGGAGGCAGAGAGTGAAAATGGCGGCCTCCCAATCTCCGCCCCGGAGGAGCCAAGAACTCGGGGCCCCGCTCCTCAGTGAGTTCCCAGAGAAAAGCAGTCAGTCACTCCCGGCTCCTCGGTCTCTAGCCGTACTCCGTGCTCACCCGGCCTGTGACCACGCGTTTCTATCTCTGGCACCCGACCCCGTGTGGAGTCTCCAAACCCAGCAGATCCCTGCGGTGCGCTCCCACGCCACTCCTCCCGGTGGAGGAAGGTGAGTCTTCCCGGATCTGCCGCTTGTTGGGAGATCAACAAGCTGGAGGAGTAGTGGCCCGACTGTGCCGCGGATCACGGTTTATGACAACCCTGAGCTGAGTGCCCGCGCCTGGGCTCCGCCTCTGCAGCCGGCTTCCCTGCTCCGTTACCTGGGAGCTCTGCCGCACTCAGGCACCCCCGGTCTTTCTGTGACCCCGAGGGTCCTGAGACCACAGTGTCCCACGAGGGTTCCACCCCCTGCTTAGCCACCGGAGTGACGTCCCTCAGCGGAGCAGACTTTTAAAAGTTCCAATTTTGTGCTCCGCGGCTCTATCACTTGCCAGAAGCGGCTGACGGAGGCCCCTCCCCCGCCATCTATCCTCCTGAATATCACCTCGGATTCACTTCTCCGCACGTCCTACCTTCCAGAAAGTGGTCGCTTTTCTGATGAGAGAGTTGTTGCTCTTCTTTTCTTCGATCTCCTGTTGAGTTTGTAGGTGTTCAGAATGGTTTGATCCCTATCCATCTGAATTCCTGAGAGGAGACGAAATCCAGGTCTCCTACTCCTCTGCCATCTTGCTCTGCCCTGCTGGTGGGAATGTAAAATGTATAGCCATATAAGTCATTGTACAACCCATAATTGCCACTCCTAGATACTTACCCAAGAGAAGTGAAAACTTACAGTCACATAGAAACCTGTACCTGAATGTTTATAGCAGCTTTATTCACAATTTGCCTACACTGGAAACAACTCATATGTAGTTTAAGTAATAAATGGATCAGCAAACTGTGGCATGTCCATGTAAAGGAATACTGTTTTGGCAATAAAAAGGAATAAGGACTGATATATGCAACACCTTGGATGAATCTCAAATGCATTCTGATAAATGAAAGAGGCCAGACTCAGAAGACTGTGTGCTATATGATTCCATTTACTTGCTATTCTGGAAAAGGCAAAACAGATCATTGGTTGCTGGGGTGGAAAATAGAGGGAGAGGTTAATTGTCAACGGGTATAAGGACGTTTTTGAAGGTCATGGAATGTTTCTACATCTTGATTCTGGTAGCTGTTACATTATTTGTGACCTGATGTGTCAAACTCCTAGAACTGCACATCAAAAATGGTCAATATTATTAAATGTAAATTATTTCACACTTTTTTAAAGAAAAGAATATAAATACATGAAATCTAGTTGAAACCAAAAGACACCATATCTGGTTGATAGTAAAATAAAAAAATATGCCAGACAATAAGAAAAACATAAATTGTATAGAATGCCTCATATTTGACAGTAAATTTAAATTAGCAATGGACATTTCCAATTACTTTGAAAGTAAAAATTAGAAGCCATCTGATTGGGATAGAGTCCATGTTCAAGTTTAAAAACTATATATTAATGATAATCATAAGAATGAAATAGAGTCATAAGTGATGTAAATAGCTCTGTAAGTATAATTTTTAAAATGAAAGTGTAACTAAAAAAGTTACTGATTTATTCAGCCACACAGAAATAATCTGAATAATCAAGCCTCTAGGATATAAACCCCCAAATCTTGACTCAACAAAGGCAAACAAAAGACAAAAAACATTACTGTTGACGGCCATTCTTCAATTGGTCAAAATGTACTGACGGTCTGTGAGCCCTTGGGAATTTAGTCCTGTATGTGATTATTGCTTATTTGCCCCAAGTATTTGATACTTAAGTATTTGGCAAGATGCCGACATGGCAGGTTTGCACTTACCCTATCAGTCTTTTTCATATTTCAATTCTGGTAGTTTTCATGATCCCATTGTCCTAATGCAACAGCCTGATCATTTTGTGGAATCTCTTTCCCGGACGTGGTCTTTGATTTTCTGCTCTCTTATCAAAAGTACAGAGACCTCAAGTTTAATAAACACAGTCAGTCATACTTTTCCACAAGGTAAAGAAGCACTGCTTTGTATTCAGGTAATCAGATTTAAAAAAAATAAAAACAGGAGAATCAAAGAAGGAGTGTAACTTTGAAATACCATTTTAATATCTACTAAAATAACAACAGTAAACAAACAAAAAATCATAGTCTCAGTCTTGTTGATGATACGATGAAGGCGGTACACTTATTTTTGCTAAAATGGCCTTGTAAGTTACTAAAATTATTTAAAATGGAAGTACATCATGAGATCTTAAAAATGTACATTTTGATTAAATAGTTCTCCATTTAGGAATTTATCCAAAGGAGATCATTTGATGGGAACAAAATGATGCCTGACCCCTATATCATCTCAGAATGAGCTAAAATAGCATTAAAATAGAAAGCTAATTAAATGCACACCACTAGGGGAATTTGATAAAAAAAGAAAAGGAATTTGGAGGAATACAGGCGGCAGGTACCTCATAGGTAGCATGAGATTTAGTTTTAGCGACCTGCAGTCAGCACCTACATGTGAGCGTCTCCTGCTTCCTCCCCATCCTGCCCCTACACTGATGCCAAGCACCATACTACAAACTACATGTTTTGTTTATTTTCTTCATTAACTGTCTCCTTTAACTAGAACAAAAGCCATCCCATGAGCGCAGGGATTTTGCCTGTCTTTTTCACTGTTATATATTTTTTTCTTTGTGCCTAGAGCAATTCCTGGCACATAGCAGATATTAAATAAATATTCATTAAAAAAATAACAAAACATGAATGAAAGATAGTCAGTAAGGACTTTTTCATGGCCTGATGTGGATTCTGTTTCTGTTTTGGCTTTTTATTCAGCCATTTATTTGTTCATTCAACAGATTTTTTCTAGGCCCCTCCTCGGCGCCAGACATCACAGTCGATCCTGGGCAGTCGTGATCCTGCAGTAGCATGGAGCTCACTGTCTGATGGGAAAAATGGCCACTAGAACAGTGATCATGAGGGAGATGGAGGGTAAGTGGAGGGCACTATAGGGATGGATACCATGGAGAACTCTCTTCCTTAGGGATTAGTGATCCTTAGGGATCAAAGCCTTAGATGACGAGGAGGAGCTCACTAGGAGAGAATGTTCCAGGCCTGGTGGACACACGTGTGAAGGACCAGAGCCACAGACCATGGCACTTCTGAGGACGCAAGGAAAGTCAACGTGGCTATGGCGGGGGTTGTGACCAGCGCAGGGAGCACAGTGCTTGATGAGGACATGGAGGGAGACAGACTGGGGTGCAGAGGCCCTGGAAGGCTCTCTTTGGAACTTTGGTCTCTGTCCCAAAGGTGATAGGAAACATTTGACAAAGTGGAAATTTGAAGAGGGGAATGATCTGATCGTATATGAAGTTTGCAGACAGGGCTGTGGCCGCAGCATTGAGCATGGGCAGGAGGCGGGTAAGACTAGAGGTGTCTAGCTCTAAGGGTAGCACAGTCCCCGGGCTGGCGGCCAGAAGTCCTGGGGCCCATCCCCGTTCTGCTCCCAGCTCTCCCTCGGATAAAGGAGCTTTCTGTGCTGTGTGTCTTGTGGAGTCTCTAAGACACTGAGGCTGCAGAGTGCTGTCACTGTGACCCGCCTTCTGCCTTCCTCATCTGACTGGAAAAGGAGATGCTCGCTATGAAAAGGAGGCCTGCATTTTCTCAGGACTCGGTGGCAGCTGAGAAATGGGCTTATTCTCACCAACAGCCCATCTGGACAGAATGCGAAGATAGTTGTTGGAGTCATACTTTCAGTTGGGGATGCGCGCCATTAAGGGATCTGGGGTTTCCACTGCTTTTACCACATAGGTTAATTTGGTGGCAGAAGCAGAGGGGCTGTGAAGAAGCTGATGCTTCCAGAATTCTTTTTGCTGTCTCACATATGCCTGGGCCCTGGCGGCAGACCCGAGGGAGGCAGATGCCCTGTGGGGTGCCCCCAAACAGGGGTGATGCTGACTGCGGGCTCCCCGTTCTCCATTTCTAATCAGTGCCTAGCCTGCTGCGGCTTGGTGCCCAGGCTTTCAATTATTCAAGAATTGGGAAATATTTGTTGCCTGATTCAGGATTTGCTTTTGTTCAATAGAACAAAACCCTGGTGGGTGAGATTCAGCCCCCAGCGCAGCCAGGTCTCCAGATGTGAGCGGATTATGGACAGAGGAATAGTTGCTCTGGGAAGGGGTCTGGTTCAAACGGCATATAGAGTGGATGGAAGAAGGGAAAAAACCACAAACCAAGATGAGTAGAGAACATCCTGAGTTTGCCCTCTGTTTGTTTGGCTAGAAAAGCAGAGCACGCTGAAAACACAGAAACCTGAGGCTGTGGTTGAGCGAAGAGGCAGCTTTTCAGGGAAGCAGCCCCAGGCAGGTGGTGAGGGCTCTGGGTTCTAGCCCGGATGCTACCGCTAACCTACCCTGTGTCTTCAAGGCAATCATCTCTTCTCTTTGGGCCATGTCTCCTCACCTGTGAAATGAGGAAGATGGATTATGATCTCTAAGGTTCCATCACATCTCTGTCTTCCAATTTCAGGGTGATTTTCAGGTCCTGGCGCCCACTGTCACTAGATCCTCTGCATAGGATGGCGCTGGTGTTGTTATAATCACTTCTGTTCATTGTCATCTGTTCAATCTTTTATACTTTCTTTCAACAAACAAATATTGAGCACTTGCTGTGTCCCTGGGGGAACCTCTTCAGAGGATCCCAGACTGTGGGTCTCACGTGATGCATCTAGATGATGAAGGCAAGTGGAGCATTACTTCTACTTTTCCTCTCATGGACTCTGAAGACTGGGTTAGTTCTAGAAGCCATGATACCCATTCACTTTTGCATTGATTCATTGAACAAACAATCCCTGAGCATAGACTATAAGCTAGGTGGCATATAAGGGAAAATCAAAGATGAGTCAGGTGAATGGCTTGCCCACAGATTTACATGGTCTTGTTGATAAGGCTGATGTATAATAAGAAAACTATAATGCAGAGAGAGAAATGCAAGAAAAATTATATATACAGGGAATTATGAGAACACAGACACTGAACACTGGAGAGCCCAGGAGCACCTCCCAGAGGGGCTGGGATCTGAGCTGAGGGTTGTTTTTAAATAGTTGTATTACTTTATTCTGATTATAAAAGTTATATACACACACATATATGTATATATGGCTATGTATAATATATATAATTATGGGATAACTGGTCATCTTAATTTTCTTCTTCTTTGGAAGTTCTGAATTTTGTTTCATATATGCGTATATGTATGTGTATATATATGTGTGTGTATGTGTCTGTATGAAACAAAATTCAGAACATCCAAGAGAATAAAATTGATATTACCAGTTATCCCAGAGTTCAGAGATAATAGCTAAAAAAGATTTAAAAAGACATATAATTTTGCTATATATTTTTAGGAGATTTTTTTGATGTTTTTTCTTCCTGTTCATTTTTTTGACAAAAAAAATCACACCATGAATACTGCTTTGTAAGTTGCATTTTCATTTGATAACATATCATTGACTTTTTTACATCAATAAATAAAATTCTTCTTCATTATTTTTAAGAGCCATATATCATATTCTATTGTATAGATGCCTTGTTATTCTTTTAACTAATGCTTTATTGATAGATTTGGGTTATTCCAGTTTTTCAGTATTATAAACAACATTGTGATAAACATGTTTCTCCTTAGGACAAATTCTTAGAAGCTGGATATCTAGGCCAAAGGATGTTTTAAATATTGACACACATTCCCAGATTGTACTTTAGTTTAAAAGCAGAAGTGTGTGAGTGTGAATGTGCGTGTGTGTGTATACTAGCAAGTGCACGTGTGTTTGCTTTAGTTAATATTAATTGAATACTTACTATATTCCAGATATTAGACTAAGAACTTTATACACACCATCTGATCTAATTATTATAATATTTCAGCTCAAACAAACCACTGGTCCATAAACTCATTATAAAAGATACTTGAAGAAAAATAATCCAGAAACACATTTTATTTGCCAACCCAAGAAACTTAGTGGTATTTGGATGCAGGAGGGTGAGCATATTATGTCCAAAAGGAATAATTGAATCTTTGTTTTAGCTTTGTTACAATGTCAGGCATTCTGTGCCCACTGGCCAGAGTCCATGACCTATAAATTTAAATCCAAATGGGGAAATTGTCCAAGGAAAGTCTGTGATTGTGGCCATGATGAACATCCAGACCTGCAGTAATCCACTACATTTTTAGTTCTCTCTACCAGCTGATGTTGCTAAAGTTTGTCTTAGAGATAGGGAGACCTAAGGGGGCACCTGGGTGGCTCAGTTGGTTAAGCGTGCGACTTCGGTTCAGGTCAGGGTACTGGGATCAGGCCCCGCATCGCATTGGGCTCCCGACTCAGCAGGGAGTCTGCTTGTCTCTCTCCCTCTGCCCCTCCCCCTGCTTGTGCTCTCTCTCTCTCTCTTTCTCTCAGATAAATGAATAAAATCTTAAAAAAAAATAGGGAGACCCTAGGTCTTGATCTGCCTAGGACAGTCCTGTTGTCTTTAAGTAAATATCGATAGTGCATTCTTTTGTTCTCAAAAGTATTCCAGTTTGGGCAATAATTTACTTTGAGGAAACTTGTTGCAGATGGAAGAGCTTGCTGATGAGACAGAGACAAGTTTGAGCAGTGGGCTCTCCAACGAGTGCCCATTCCCTTATGCTCAAAGGCAGGCATCTAACTTTCTAAAGAAATTTACCTCACCTATCATGCAGCGGGGTATCTGGTCGCTTCACTTATCCAGATAATAGCTGAGAATCAGAGAAAAAGCCAAGGTACCTGTGTTGCAAGAATTAGCAAATCCTATAATAAAATTCTTGCCCAGTCTATGGGAAAAATTTTTATTCAAAGCCTGTCTACTCTTCCTTTACACACAGATCCCCCAAAAGCTTGGGTATCTTATTTCCTCCCCACAGGTGATTAAAAGGATAGGTTAGAAAAGAGAACAAATGCCTAAGGCAACACTTCGGCATGAGCAGGAAGAGAGGGAAAGTGGCTTATCCAAGAGGGAGAAGACAGGAGGCGTAAAAGGAAAGGCGAGGACCACCATCATGTCAGCTCGGCCACTGCAGTGAAGCCCGAGAGAATCAGCACAGCGGGCATCAATGGGGGTTCATAATGATGACCTTGAATTATCAAGAAAGTGTTTTCTGCATTTGGTAGGCTGTATTTAAGAAGGTCGGGTAGCCTGAAACATTTTAGATGAGCTCTCTATCCAAAATAGTTCCTATTATTGAAATTAGACTTATAAGAGGTAAGTGTTCAGCAAGCTGAACGCCTTGATTATATGGAATGATTTAACCTTCTGAGAGTCCTGAGCAGCAAAAAAAAAGTAATATGTAAGAAAAGGCATTTAAGTCATCTTTCCTGCCCTCAAAGACTTCAAATTCTTGTTGATAATGTAAGTTTTCACCCTTTCTAGATATCTTTGCATTTTAAAAAGGACTTTAAAAGACTAAAATGCCTTATAATCCCAAGGGAGTCAAGTTCCAGTAATATAATTCCAGGCACTGAGAACACAAGAGGAATGTTTTCAGGGCCAAAGGATTTTTCTGGTTATCCATGCGGAAAGCCTTAGTTTTTCCTCCTGTGACGATAGTCCTGTAAAAAGGGATGGCCTTCTTAGCTGCTCATGTCCTTTGGAGTCCTAAACTCCCACCTCTGAGGGGCCCTCTGGACCTGAATCAAGTCCACAGGACAAAGAGCAGAGAGTCAAACATGCTTATGGCCAAGCAGAAGGCTAAGGGGTCCCCAGAGCAGCTGAGGGTACTACTCAGAACTAATGAGAAACAAAATTATGTATCATTTAAGTGACAAGTGGTCCTAAGCTCTCAGAGTCAAGACCGTTGGGGTTCTGAGAATTCTGGCTGAATATCCAGCAGGCCTCTGTTCATTAATCCATCCATGGCAATGTTTAAAGTGTAATGAAAACTCAATGCAAAAAAATTAGAAGACTTGGAGCTTTTAATAGTTATCCCCAGGACACATAGCCCGAAGACAGAGAATGGAGGGCACAAGAAAGATAGATGGGTAAGGCCACCTCCACTGCTTTGTTGCTCTCCTTGTGGATGACCCACAGGAAACTCAGCCTGGTCTGAAGATGGCTCCCTGGCTGGATAAAAGCTCTAAATGAAAGGAGTACTGCCTGCCCCATTAGTGGGTCAACCTTCCCTTTTGCCTAAAGCCTCAACTCAACAGAGTAGCTCTGAGGTATGGGACAGACACTTGAATATCCGCAGAACCATGATGCATCCCTGCATCTCCTTCCCCAAAGTAATTTCAGTCTGCATCTCCCTGCCAGAGGCTCAGTTCCCCCTCCCAGAATGTCACTAATCCAATACCTACTCTTTGCCTGGGAGGTAGAACCTGGGTTTCTGATATCTGAGCAGGAAAAATAGCCACTCAGACCCGAACAGTTCTCTGTTGACTTCCCTTGTCATTTAGATGCTTTTGGAGGCTGGTTTCTCATTCTTTCCTGCTGGAGAAAGAAGGGTAGCAAGGCCATAGGCAGCTGACTCAGATATGCAGGGACCAAACAAAGCTCGTGTCCCAGACTTGGGTTGAGGCAGGGATAGTAGCTGCTTCCTGTACATGATCTCTTCCTGTACGTGGATATCTCCTTTATGAAAACCAATATTTATTTTCTGTGGTTAATATTTATAATTCCATTATTAGAGGCTTATTCCCCTGCGGCCTGTGTAGGCCCACCTTACATACCTCTCCTGTGCTGCAAGAAGATGTGTAGAGGGAGGGGCCCCAGGGATGATGGGGACCCCGGGCGTCTGAGAGCCGGGGATGTGCCCCCCAGCACAAGAGCAATGCTGACAACATCAAGGACACCTTTTACTTCTCCATCCCTGGTGCCTGTCTCACGCAGCTTCTGTTCTTTTGCCACGTGTTTTATGAGCTGAATTGTGTCCCCCCCGAATTCACGTGTTGAAGTCATAACCGCGGTACCTGGGAGTGTGACTGTGTGGAGACAGAGTCTTTAAAGAGGTAATTAAGTTAAAATGAATTCAGTAGGATGTGCTTTAATCCATTCCGACTAGAGTTCTTGTAAGGAGAGGAAATTAGGGCACAGATAAGGACAGAGGGAAGGTGATGTGAAAGCACAGGGAGAAAGGCGGCCATCTAGCAGCCGAGGAGAGAGGCCTTGGAAGAAGCCAGCCCTGGCAGCACCTTGATCTCAGCCTTCTGGCCTCCAGGGCTTTGAGGAAACAAACTCTTGCTGTATGAAACCAGCCTGGGGTACTTTGTTGTGGTGACCCTGACAGACTAATGCACTGCATCGTACCACTGCTGCCTCAGTCACTGACCAACCCAGCCCTACCGCCTTCATGGACTCCTGGAACTCCTGATGAGTTTGGCTCAGCTCTGCCCCTGGCCGTAAAGTATAACTTTAACACCTAAAGAGAATCATATCTGTTGCTGTGCTCAGAAAAGCCAAATTTAAAAGACTTTAGGTTTCATCCAGTTCACAGATTGAAAAGTTGCTGTACATAGTAAGAAGGAAGCTCGGGAAATTAAGGGGAGAGAGGCTGACCCCAGAGCAGAGGCTCCAAAAACAGTTTCTGATGTTTCCTAAAGAGGTGTTAACCACCATCCTTAGGCCAGAGAAAACCCTTGGCGTAGAGCTGGGATTTAGGGAGTTGTAGAGTCCCTAGGATGGGCCATGGCTGTTAGATCCCTCACCAAGGTCCAATGAGAAGCAGGGTCTACTATCCTCCAGGGAGAGCCCAGGCTGAGACCATAAGCCCTGGGGACAGACACCTAGGCTCACTGTACACACAGGAGCACACAGGCATGTACACACACACACAAACACACACACACACAATGGTAGAAGACTGGGGCCTGCCTGCCTGAACAAAAGGGTTTCCTAGGGTAGCAGGATGCTCTCAGTTGAAGGAGGGTTCAAAACAAGGATGGGGAGATAGGAGTCAGAGAAAAGCGAAGCCACCAGCTTAATTTTACTCCCCGAAGCAGGGTGTTGCCCTGAGCTAGTATAGCCAGCAATCACAGAGGCCCTTGTCACCTGTCATGTATGCCTGTCCTTCCCAAGGTGTGAGCCAGGACAGCCCAGCCCTCTGTGTAACTCATTTCCACATCATCTATACTTTCCAATAAGCTCTTACTCTATTAGATTGCTTCCTGAAAGAGCCACGTATTGAAAATCACCAGTCAGTTCTTTATTCTGTTAGTCACCAAACTGATTTCTTAAGCTCAGAACCAATAAAGCTGTGACAGCGAAGAACGGATATGGATTTCTCATTCTCTCACACTCATATATAATAACAATAAAACTTTATTAAACAAGAGACATGTTGTTTCAGGGAATTTTTCTTTCCCATCTCCAGTGCCCCAAGGCTAAAATATACAATCTTATTAACTTCCTGGAAGAAATACTCCATTCCCGTGGGGCACATGCTGAGCATTCATCTTCTTGGACCTGGAAAATGAGACAGGTCCTTGACATGAAGGCGTGTGGGCCACAGTTGTATCCAGGGAGATCTAGGGGAGCGAGCCTGATGAGGACACTCCCAAGGAATCTGCGTGGAGTCCAAGAAGCCCTCTGTAATAGATCCTCTGCATGTCCCAGGCCAGGAAGAAAAGGAGAAAGGATTGGCACAGCAGGGCATGCGGATGTGCGGGAGCCTGAAGATAACATTTAGTTCACACTCCCAGACAATAGTTTGGGAGGCTGCAGTTCAGACAGGGGCTGACATCCACCCAGAGTCACACAGAATGGACCATACAGCAGGAACCAGAGCCCTGGTGTCGTGTTCTGGGCTCCTTCCTTCCTTGCCTCCCACCCCACAGCCCCAGGACTGATCTCAGGTGAAGGAGATTCCACTGTGATGCCTACATGACTTGTGAGGTGGCCCCACGCTCCTCAGGGAGGTCGGGGGTCCTTGTCCAGTCTTCCTGTGTCTTACTACAGCTGAAACAACCACCACACAACTCACACAGGCAGGAGCGTCTGCCAAAGTCAGCCGAAATCTGTTGAATGAATGAATGACCTCAACCAGATGGTGAATAAGATTAGGACTCAAGAATCTCATTCATGTCATTCCAGCTGACCACAGACAATGTTTGGTCCCAGGAGGACTGACTTTCTGAAAATCCTGAAGCAGCCTGATGGTGGGAGCTGCCATCTGGTCCTCTGGGGTGGGAGATAAGGAAGAAGGCCCTCCCCAAAGTTATCCAGGCCAGAATATTTGTCACTTCCTCAGGAGGGACTATCTCCAGAAAGCCAGGGGTGTAGGGTTACATCTTCGAGGATGGAGGAAGGGACTGAGGACTAGCTGAAGGGGTGATCCCTGGGAGGAGACCCGTGGATCCCAGGCACTGACTGGGCCGCGAAGCAGAGGAGCATGAGACGAGTGGTACCAGCTCCACACTGCTGTGCACAACCGAGTCAGGGTTCAGGCTGGTCCTCAGGAGTGGGGGGCTGTTATGGCCTGAATTGTGTCCCTCCAAATTTCACCTGGTGAAGCCTCATCTCCCAACGTGACTGGTTTGGAGATAGGTCCTTTAAGGAGGGAATTAAGGTTCCTTTAGGTCATTGGTGTGGGGCCCGAATCTGATAGGACTGGTGTCCTTATAAGAAAAGGGAACCTAGAGCTCTCTCCCTCCACATGCACACAGAAGAGGCCATGTGAGGACAGGATAAGAAGTCATCGTGAGCAAGTTGAGGAGACAAGCACAAGACCCCAGGCCTGCTGGCCCTTGATGGTGGGCTTTTAGCCTCCAGAACTGTGAGAAAATACATTTCTGTCATTCAAGCACCCCCCTCCCCCTACCCCGTCTGTGACATTTTGTCATGGCAGCCCAAGCAGTCTAACACTGGGGCTGGTATCTCAAGCAGGGGAAGCACAGAGGGAGTTAGGGCAAGGCAAGAAACCAGGAGACTCCTGTTCTGGGTGACAGCTCTGTGTGGGCAAGCAGTCCCTATTTGTAAGTCTTAGCAGAATGGCACAGCCATGGGCTCTTTGAGCACTGGTATTCTGTGTTTCATCCTTTTCCCGGGGTCCTACAAACAAGCTGGAGTCTTTCTAGGAAAATGGGAAAAAGATCAAGCAACCTCTGGTGGCCTTTGTAGCCCTAAGACCCTGACTACAACAGATGCAGAGGTTCATCATTGAAAATGATTTATTGGGATTTTTTAACTGCAAGTTTGGAAATTTTTTTTTTTTTTTGAAATCTTTTAATGGCCTATAAAAAGGAGCCACAGTGGGCTAATTATAAATGACTATTTATATATATTTCAGGTTATATATTTCAGATACTTTTCAGCGAAACCAAATCAAATGATGGTCAAATACACATGGTGTCCAGCAGAAGTTGTCTAGATATTTCCATGGTCTAGGAGATACTTGGAACATATGCAATAGCTGCAAAGCATCAGGCAGATTCTCCGGCTCACCCTCGGCCCACCATAGTGGAGTTAATTTGTGGGGATCCTCTCAAGGTCCCTTGGACTCCCCCTCAGTCGGTATACATGCTCTAGCTCTGGACCCTGAGCCCAGCTTCCACCCTCAGCCTTCCTGGCTGCCACATTCCTCTAGATTCCATTTCAGATCAAACACCACATGTTGTCCGGGCAATTACTGTGCACTCAGCTCTGTGCTTTGCTGGACCGGGAGATAGCGTTGGAAATAACTTCTGAGGTTACTTCCAGCCAGAGACAGGGGAGGCTGCAAGAATGTGCATCCTCAGAGAGCTCAAGTATTGCTTCCTCCAGGAAGCCTCCCTGATTCTGCAGACAACAGAAGTGGGTAGCAAGCCCCATTACTTCCTTCTCCTCCTGCACACAGAAATAGACTGCATTTTCTTACAGTCCCTTCATGGAGATGCAGTCCATGTGACAAAGGAACATGGATGGGAGCGATGTATGTTACTTCCAAACTTGGCTCCCAACTGCTCCCTTTCCTCCTTGTCTGCCTGTGTAAAAGGCTGAGGTCCTGGGAGATGGTGGGATCCGCCATATCTGAGAAGCCTGGATCCCTCAGTGACCACATGGAACAGAGCTCCCCACATTTGACTGTGACAAGAGCGAGAGAGAAGCTTGCCCTGTGCACAGCCTCTGAGAGGCAGAGGTGGTTCACTGCAGCAATTGGCCTGTCCAGGCGGCTACACTGACCAACTCTCAAGTTGAAAATCAGAGTCATTTGCTCTCTAATTGAACACACCCTCAGATAGGGAGCTTGGGAATATGCGTGGACAACCTTCTAATTTGATAGGGCTATGAATGCAAACCATGGCCTGTCTGACTCAGAGAGCGTGCTCCTGGTCCATTTCTCCTTTGTCACTCTCTGGGCTATGGTGGTAGCCAGCGGGTGCCGTGGAAGACTGTAAGGGAAAACCTAACTCACAACATTTCAGAGGTGGAGAGAGTTTTGCAAATTGTGCATATGGGCATTTTTGTTGTTGTTGTGTAGTGTGAATTGTGTCTCTCTTTATTTCACAGGCATGTTCCTATCTCATTCCCCCACCTATATTCTCTCCAGAGAAGCTGAAGCAGCTTTAGAGCTGGATCTAGAACCATCTCCTGGGGTAACCCTCGGGCTGAAGGCAGCAAGCTCAGAGAGTAGGCTTCTGCAGATGGCCGCTGTGGCACTTTCCAAAAACCTGCTGGGCTGCCGGGAGCCTGGCTGAGATGCAGACAGGTCTGGTGAAATGACAAGGTCTGTGGTCCACAGGCACAGTGGCAGAGGCCATCCAGGCCTGGGGCAGGGGCCCCACGACTCCCGAGAGGCACTTCTCCTATTGAATCGGGAGATTCACAGATCGAGAAATTCATCGCATTCTCAATGATTCCCTTGCTCGGCTGCCTCCCCAGTCCAGGCCTTGGCAGCCCTTGGTTTGGTATAAATCACATTGCATCAGCGTAACTGCAGGGCTTCGGGGATCGTTTTGGAATACTAGGATGTTAATGCATCGGGTTTTGTTCCAAGCAGTGAGCCACCTCCTGGGATTTGGGAATCTCTCTTTTAAATCCAGATAGCACTAATGAGCTAGTAAGGGCTTCTGACCTCCTTGACTCATTTCCTCACTCCCATGGCTGCTCTGAGCATTGGAATCAGCCACATCTGCACTGCAGTGCAGCCAGCCACGGGCCTGATACAGCTGCGGGCTTTCAGTGCAACTGGTTCTACCTGGAGGCATTTAAATGGCAGTTTCTTTCTTCTTCTTTCTTCTTTCTTCTTTCTTCTTCCTCCTCCTCCTCCTTCTCCCCCCCTTCCCCTTCCCCTTCCTCCTCCTCCTCTTCCTCTTCCTCTTCCTCTTCCTCTCTTTTCTCCCCTAAATTATTGCATACACCTAAAAGTGCTTTTCACATACAGGCTCTGGGTGAATGTTTGTGGTTATTTTGATGGCAATGGTGATAGTGTCCTTTATAACAGGGTTTGGCCAGGAGCTGTCCTTTAATTCTATACCCAAGCAAAAATTATGCTGGGGTGTCGAGGAGGTGGTCCTTGAAGGGGTGAGTGATAAGACACATATTGACAAGCAGTTAAATATCATTTACCCTTTTAGCCAAGCATGTCTCTTAGTGCCCGCAACTGACATTTAGTCACTTGGAAATGCCTCATGTAATGCTTATTATGTATCGGGGGCTGTTCTAAGTGGTTTACAAATATTTACCAGTCTACTCTGCGACACCATTTTTTATGTTCACTTTCCAGTAAGAAACCTAGGACAAAATAGAGAGGTTAGGGAACTTGTCCAAAGTCACAGAGCCAGTAAATGGTGCTGTCAGGACTTGAAGCTACAGTCTCGGGCTCCAAGGACTACATGCTTAATCACAGTGCTGGGTCTCTCCTCCACAGTTTTTCCTACCTCTCAAGCTTGGCTCAGACTGTTCATCTTATCTAGAATGTCTGTCCCTTTGCTCTTCACACTTCTAAATTCTAGCTCATCTTTCAAGACCAACTTACAACCCAGTTCCTACAAGAAGCCTTCCTGAACAATCTGTACCGTGCTTCAGTTGACTGACTCTGATCTCCAATAGCAGAGTGGTTCAGAGCATGGCATTGGGCACTAAACTGTATAAACTTCAATCAGACCCAGCCCTGGCTCTATGACCTTGTGTAAATTAATTAACTTCTATGAGCTAAGTTTTCTTCTCTGTAAAGTGGAGATATATAGTGCACTTACCAACAGGGCTGTTGAGGGGATTAATTGGATTGGCATATCTACAATACCTGGAAGAGTGTTCATTTCCTCTGCCTGCTATATATGTATTTTATTAGTAGTATTGCTATTATTGTTGTCATTATTGCACATTTGCTTTTCCTATTGCTCTTGTGTCACACTTATGCTTTCCTTGTCTGATCCTTATCTCCTGTAAGACTGCAGGATTATTTGCACCCCTTGAAGACATAGATTGGTTGTATGTGTGTGTCTTCCTTCCTTCCTTCCTTCCTTCCTTCCTTCCTTCCTTCCTTCCTTCCTTCCTATCTATTTAATTCTCTGGCACTTAGATTAGTATTCTGCAAATAGTAAGCATTCATTTAATGGCAATAATTAATTAATGAGTTGAAGGTAGCTAATATTATATCCCTAGGCACAAGAATTCAAAAATCTCTTTCTCTCCCACTGAATTGCATATAAATATAAGTCACAGGTCTTCATTGATCTTGGAATGGTATATCTCAGGGGAAATCGAATCTGTCATACTTCAAAGAAAACCCACTCCTAAATAAGTTACCAGATGCATTCATTAACTGAGGTGGTCCAGTTAAAATAGGACACAATCTTGGTGGGATTTGAATATCAATAGTCTGTAGAGAAGCATCAGCTTCCAAGAATTTTTGGCTCCTGATGTGATCTTCTTAACCTTTGCTTTATAGTCTAGTCTTCAGAGAGGCTGCCGCTTATTTATCACGGAGATACTGCAGATATACCATGCGAGGTAATTGAGAAACCATTTGAAGACTGATGTCTTATTATCTCTTGAAGCACACAGCAAAGAACCACTTGCAAAGCCTTCTCTATTATTTGACTGTTTAGACCCTTAGGTCCATTGACTTCAGAATATTTTAAAGGAATCACTCTGAAGTCAATAAGGCTCCATGACTTGCAAGGAGTCAGGAAGCTACTGAAAGGCTCTAGGTCTGCAGTTGACTGGCACACTGTAAGACAGAGGCATGTTGCTTCCGCTGAAAATTGGGACAAGAGTTTAACTGCACGAGGGCGGCTGGCTCAGCACAGGTCCGTATACTCAACGTCAAAGGACAGGGTCGCCTGTAGTCTTCCTCTGAGCAACTTCACATTGTTCTGTTGTTGTTCCGGAAGTTGGCCTTTGGGAAGGTGGCAGGAGAACAGTTATGAAGAGTAGGACCTACTTTTCTCATAAATGTGCTCTGGTTTCCCAGGGCATGCTTCCCGGAGCACTGGCATCCTCTGCCATCCCCCAGGGCCTCAGTAGGCCTCCAAATAGCTGAGATAAGGAAAATGAAGCACCAGGAAGCAGATGTGAACCCCAATGGTTCTGTTGCCTGAGCCCTCCACTCCCCCCTTCTCAAACTATTTCCTACCTGCTTTGATATAGAACTCCGTATAGCATTGAGATTTTTTGTCTTCCTGTTTAGGGACAAGTGATGAGCTGATATGTCATCTCATACTTTCCTGGCTGCCCTGAATGAACTCTACATTGAATGGCATCCCACAGATTGCTTAGCTTTTTTTTGGCCTTCTAGCTTGGCAGGTATGGAAGAACAGATGATAGGTTCAGGGAAAAGGGAAGTGGTGAGTGTCAACCCCCACCCCCAGATGGTTTTGGTAGCAAAGCAACAGCCATCCTGTGGAGTTGTGTACATAATTTGTGAGTAGTTTCCCCAGTTTTCTGAAATAACACTCCTTATATTGCTTTTAAGTCATGCTCAGTATTGTAAACAATTGTGAAGAACACCCATTTCCTTGTTACACCTCAGCAACTTTTCCATAACATTATACCTTTCTTCATCCTTTTTATCTCATTCAATATTCCATGTGCAGTGTAAATCATAGGCACTAATCACCTCTCAGTTTGTGGCCCTCATCTCAACAACCAGAACTCTGGTCTGGTTCTCATCTCTTGCTCAAATGATGGTGGTTCAACTGGACATTCTCCTCTTTGCTTTGGGCATACCAGTTTATTCTGTGCTCCCTGATGGATTAATCTTCAGTCACTACCTTGCTCAAGAAAATTCAATGGCTCCCCATTGTCTACTAAAAGTTGAGCTTTGCCTGGCTTTTAAGGCCCCTTTAGAATCTGGCTCTAATATTTTTTTTCCCCAGGAGTCTCTAATATATACTTCATAATTCTCATCCCCAAATTTACTCCAGTCCATGGCTCTTTGCATGGCCACATAACATGTTCTCTCCCCGAAATGCCCAACACTCTCTTCTGTGATTTCCCTGTCAAGTCATCTAATTTATTTGGCAAAGAAAGAGTGCCTCCAACTTGGGCTCTCTTAAAGACCTGGCTTGTCTTAACTACTTCACATCTATTACTCACTGCCTTGTTTTCAGAAATCTAAGCGTCGTCTGCCTACATTCCTGGACCATTAGCTTGATGCCATATAAAGTTTACCATTAGCTCTGTCACCCCTACCCAGATTTTTTCCCCCCACGTCAGTACTTACCCAATAGGACCAGGATTATAAGTGCTCCATAAATATTTTAAATAAAAATTATCTAAATTTCACCTTTGGGAACTAGATGGTTGGGGTACAATCCTATGCAAAAGAAAAATAATATGTTTTATAGTCAGTATTATTATGGGGGACATACTGGAGATACCACCTCCTAGTAGAATCTCTCTTTACCTGAGGTGACCCTGAGTGGAAGGAAGGCCCACCCCTGAGTTTCAGGAGGATAAATTGCCTTGCTCTCTCTCACCTTCTTTGCTTTACTATTTCCTCTGCTTGGAATTCTCTGCCCTTTTTTCCCCTTGATATATTCTTTCCCGTCCTTTGATGTTAACACAAAATATTATCATACTAGTGAAGTCTTTGCCAGGCCTCAGCTCTCCATTGTCATTTTATGCTATTTAAAATAAAAAGACATAAATATAAAAGTTAACACAATTGCCCAGCACATATATGACCTGATTGGGGAATATAAATCTTATCCCCTCTGTGGACCTGTGGCCTGTCTTGAATTGACCCTCCTTGCTGCTTTCTCATTGTCATGGAGAGATGCAGGCTCTGAGCATCTGTCCCTAGTTTTTCCTCCACAGAATGTGCTGGCATTCTGGCCTTCTTTGCTCCCACCTGGGAGAATTACATTGGTACATTTTTTCTGCCTAGATACCAGACACCTTCCTCAAGGACAAGCATGCTGTGATTTATACCTCTCTGTTCTCTCATTGCTAATTCTGGCATCTAGCACGGAAGTGGGACTTGGTATCTATTAACTCACTGAGTGAAGGAACTGAATAAACACCAGCCACTTTCCTAATCTTTCCTTATCTCCACTGGTGTGCCCATCCTCAGGTGCATGACTATGTATGTACTCATGATTAAGGAGAACTAAGTAGGTCAAGGGACAGAAAGCAATGCACAAATACATAAATTATATTTTGATTTAGGTATCTTACTCTTTACATAATAAGGCTCTCTGCTCTACTGTAAAGCTTTCAGGCATCAGTGGGGAAACATAGAGGCCTTATCGTTGTTATATCCCCAAAACTCTTACTATTCCGTGCCCCATACTACTATCTGCCTTGAAGTCAGACCCATCCAATTAGTCTACCCTTATTTCCACTTTACTGTTCTTATCCCCATTATATCCCATAGGATTCTTCAATGTGGGAAGCTCCAACTCTTCTAAACCATTTTACTCGTACCATCACTACAGGGAAGTATAATGAAGAAATAATTAACAAATATGGGGAAATTACAAAAGCTTAAAAATTTTAGTCATGTCCTCAGTCTCATTTTTTGGCCTTTCTAACATGGTCACTGCCTGTAGGAGGCAGGGTTACACAGTGGTTATTTTGAATCCCCAACTCAGCCTCCCGCTAACCGGGAGGGACTTGGCAGCCTGTGTAACTTTTGCACTCTTGGTTTTACCATCTGCAAAAAGGGGACACCGAATCTGCCTCTCAGGGTGGTTGTGAGCATCTTGCGGGATGATGCAAGTGTGCTCCTAGCTGAGAGTGTGCGACATCATTACGGCTCTGACTGTTGTTGTTAATGTCACTGAAACAAAACCTGCTGGAGCTTTTGCCAGCTGTGGTAGGTACTGGACACAGCTGTGACTTTGTCTTCCCAGGGGTGACACTGCCTGAAATCCTGCTCCCTACTCAGCCCCATTCCTGAAACTAGGGCAAGAACAAACCACCTGGAGCTTCATTGACCTTCTAGGCAAGATGTAATGAACCAAGTCTGGAAAACTCAAGCCAAGGAGCACAGAGGTAGAAGGCAAAACCAAAGTCTAGCTCAAGGATAAATGCAAGTTGGGTTTCTTGAGAAGGCCTCTGGAAGGAGCTCAGATACTCATAGTTTAAGTCAAACGAACCATAGCTGAACGGCAGATACAATTTCTAGATTTGCCTGAAAGTTCTTTGGGTGGGATCAAAATCATGCAGAATACATGTCGGCCACTGCCATGGTGCTTGGGCTCTCTTCTAGGTGGCTCTGACTTGACTCCTGTTGCCCTCCTTAATAGCAGAACAGAAGCCCCAGCCTCCCCAGATATCAAAGATAAGATGATAAACTCTTTTTAAAGGAATAAATAAATGGGTGAGAGAATGAATGAATGTATACATGAATATAAGAAGGACAAGGCCCCTATGACAGCAGAAGCTGTCTGCAGACAGTAATCCCAAATCCAGACCTCCAGCCTTTCCTTGGAAGGACAATATATATGTAAATAGAGCCATCACATTTAGAATGTCAGGCCTCAGAGGGTTCCTCTGGAGTTTACAAAGGCCACTTCACATTTCTCCATGAAATTACAAAACTTGACAGCTTTCTTAACACAGTGATGGTGAGGAATAAAAACTTCAGAAATTATGCTATTTGAAAAGTAAACTATTTACTGTTCAGAGGGAAAAGTCTGAACTTAACTACTTGGCAGCTGTCAAAATGTAACCCTATGACACAACAGTGATTTAAAATGTAAATAGAGCTTCAGGCATGCAGAGAAGGAACTAGCTATCCCCGCCCAAGCCTCGTTCTGTGGCACCTTCACCTGCAGGGAGAGGACCGCGGCCCAGGCACTCACCCGTCTCTGCCTGGACCAGATCGTAGACTACCTAAATTTGTGGGTTTAACTCTACCTGCACCTCCTCACTCCCAACGATATAAAGGAAGCATCACAAAGGAAGGCCTGGAGATACATTTTCATGAAGGAAGTATGCACTAAATGAAGTCTAGGTTAATAACCAAGGCAGACATTCTTTAGAAAAAAATTAGTATTTGACCTCCAGGAACAAAAGGTTGTGTGTGAAATGCATTGCGCCCCCGTGTGTTCTCACTGTGAGAGTTAACCGTGTCCAGGTCTTGAGGTGTGCACACGTGCCCATGCAAACACGCTCATCCTCTAGAGCTGTGTGCCTTGAAAATAATCAATTTCGATAAACCTCCGATGTTTCTGTTTAATTTTGTAACAGGGGAAGACCAGGCAAGGCTCCTTGGTGGGCAGCAGTCAACACAGTCCTCACTGGCCTATGTGCCCCTCCTTAGCTATGGGCATCTGCTACCCCAGGGCCTGGCCGTGTGGACGGGGTCGGTGCCAGTGCCTGGGGAGCCGGTGCTGTTCACAGTTTCGACATGAGCTGGCAGACGTTGCCTGGGGTGGGGGTAGGGGTAGATGACCTCTAAGTTCCCTTCTCGTCTTGAGAGCCTGCGATGAACTTAGCAGACGTGACCCCGATTTTCTGCAATATTAATCACCCCAACCTATAATTCTGAAGACTTTTTGTGTGTCCCTCCCACGTTTTCTGGAAGACTAGTCCAAAATGCGCAGCCTGTAGACAGAAATGTGCTCCATCAGTTTTGTTCTTACTTTTTATTTTTTAATTGCATCATAGTATTAATATAATTATGTGACAGCACGTGACCAAGTATGAAATGCTCCATACACAAAAAGTCATAAACACTTTATAATGGCAGCCAAAGCACTCAGAAGCTCTGGGCAGCAGTAAGCCAAGCTTAATTTTTAGAGGAATATCAAAGCCAAAGAAACCAAACCAAGGAAGTTGCCTATGGATGTAAAAATTTGGGCACAGTTCAGTTCATTTCGATTCCATTCAAAAAATATACGTATCTACTAAGTAGGCACGGGGCACCGTGCAGGTTCCTGTTCCATATGAAGAGGGTTTGCTTGTGTTTAGGGATTGGCCCTACACAGATGGTTTCAGAGAGATGGTGAGAGGTGGATCGGAGCAAGAGCGCAAATACACAGTTTTCCATTTAATAATCATAATTATAAAAACAATTAGAAAAAGCTACCATTTACTAGAGGGCCAATCCTATGCCAGGGTTTACGCCACACCAAGCATTCTCTGTGTGTATGAGTGCTCACATACATTATTCCTAATCCTTGCAGCAACTCAGCCAAGAGAGTTATTCTTATTTCCCATTTTCTATAGGAGAAAACCAAGTCATGGGCTGGTTATGTGTCTTGGCCACGGTCACGCAGCTCTCAGGTGCTGAGGCAGAGTTTGAAGACATAATTGTCTAACTTCAAAGCCAGCACGCTCTGCATCACACATACCTGCATTTACCTCCATCTCACCACCTTCCACAATGGCCATTACTGCTTAGCAGAAGGGGTGGGGTGGGGCCTCAACCAGGCCTGTGACTTTTGGTGAGAGCGGCTCACAGGTGCTTAGCCTGTCCCTCCAGACCCTTCTACTTGCTGCCTAAGCCAGGCACCTCTCCTTGTTATTCCAAGTGGAGCAGTCGATGGTCCAGGCAAGAAGTGGAGAGACAGCTTCTGAACCTGGCTTTGAGCTCTGTGAAGTCCTCTAATGAATCCATTTCGGCTGAGTATTTTCCAACCACCTTCACAAATTCTTCCTTTCTTCCGTTTAAGTCGATTTGACTGCAAATACAACCTTGCTGACCTGGAGTCTCTCAGTAGCTCTGAGTAGGGCCCATCTACCCCGAGGCAGGGTTCCTGGTCAGAGGGCAGAGCCTGCGTGGGAGTGAGTCTTTGAAAAGGCAGTTGGCTTGTTCCCTGAAGTAGGTCACATGCTCTCTGCCCTCTCGTCCTCCTCCTCCTGTTGGGGCCACCCAAGGGGAAGCTCATGTGAAAACAGCAGGTTACTCCCCATCAGCAGAGATACATCTTTGCCCCCCGTGATGGGCTCTGCTGGTCCGGCAGCCACAGGCAAGCTGTGTTTTATTCGTGAACATCCTTCTTGTTTCAGCAGATAATGGACTCTAGTTAGGAGACAACACAGTAAACACAGCATAAACATTGGGATGTGCAGCTGGAATGAGTCTGCATATAAATAAGAGTGCTGGGAGCCAGGGAGGTAATAAGTCAGGAATGCAATGGAGAAAGGTTATTAAAAGCGGAGCTTGTAAAAATCTGCAACAAGGCTGAAAGCTTGGAGCATTTCTTGATTACAGAGGACTAAAGGCATCGGCCTGTCTCATCTGTGCTCTGCCTCGCTGGGTGACTGGGCTCCTCACTTAAAATCCTGCTGTTACTCACTTTGTTCAGTCATAAAGTTGGGATTTTATACACTGAAAACAAAAGAGAGTTGTCGGGATGTTGTGAAGACTGTACATGAAAGCATTATGAAAAAGTTGATATTGCTGCATGAACAGAAAGTTATGTGATTCTTAATTTGGGTAAGTGGCTGAAATTACTCTTTTACACAACTGAGCCCTCTTCTTGGTTGAATATCAAGCAGAGTTAATCTTTTGTAACAGAAATCTCTCAGGGACATATCCGGCATAAAAGGAACCAAGAGTATTTTCTGTTGTGTTAGAGTCAAAACAGAAAGGTCCTTTTTATTAGCTTTATACCGGTCAGGATATGGTGGGCTTTGCTGCAATAAGAAATAAATCCTGAAATCCCACTAGCTTAAAAATAGTAACAGAAAGGAGGATGTTCCTGTCTCTCTGACACGACACCCAGCATGTCTGTGGCATTTCTCTCACAGTCAGTGAGTCCCGAGCCCTAGGCTGCTCCCTGTCTAGTAGCTGCACCGTGACTCCTTGCTTTGCCTTGTAAGGAAAAGAAAAGGCTGGATCCCACGAGGAGATGTTTTTAATAGTTAGCGAGGAAGTGGTTTATCACTTCCACTCCTATTCTGTTGTCTGTAACCCAGTCACGTGGCCCCAACCGAATTATAAGGGAGGCTGTGATGCGTGGAGGAGCCCAGCGATGTCTCGGGTGAGCTCCATGCCTGCCTCACCTAACTTAAAGTTAGTGTCTGGCGACTGGATATACAGGAGTACCTTGTAGTCATGGAAGACACGATACTACTTTGATGTTGCTCCGATTGCTTGTAACTGTCTGGCCAGGATTACGAGCTTGCATATTTTGGGGGCGGAACAAGACTCCCCAAAGGATTTACCAACCAGCTGTAAACCTCTATATGACACTGTGATTTTAATTCTGGACACTGGTGCTTCTGAGCCCTGGTTTATTCAGGATAACACTTAAGTAATTTAACCATATTTCCAGGCTAATTGTTGCCATGCCATCTTAGCAGCTATGATATAATGGGGATAGCCTTACCTTTTAGCCTTCTAATGCCGAGGCTAATAGCTTTGGTCAGGCATTTTACTCTTGATTGGAACACTTTATTAAAACTCTGAATTGTGCAAAAAGAAACACTTGTTAAATGCAATCATATACATCTTACAGCCTAACATCTGGCATTTTCATAGTCTGAAGTCATTACGAATTGCTGACATTCATTGCTACCTTAAAACTTTCTGAATTTTAAAGCGATTCAATGGTATCTTTCAGAGTTGCAGAAGATATCTCAGCATTGAGATTATTTAGATTTAAATTAATTAAACCAGGAGGCCGTTAGACTGATATAGTTCTAATGCCATGGCAGCCTATGGAAGCAAACCAAAATCTAAGCCTGTAAATGCCTCAAGGTGACAAAACTGAAACCTGTGGACAACCAATCACAAACAGCAAACTAGGCCTTAATCAATAGCCAATCAATAAGTTCCTTACTTTGCTTTTGTCTTTTCTTTATAAAAGTCTCACCCCTGGAACTCTGGTCTGGGGGTGAGGGCAGGGGAGGGCGGCTCCCCACCACTTTTGATCGATGCTACCCAATTCGAATCAATATTTGCTCAAATAAACCCTTAAAATTTTGAATATGCCTCAGTTTATCTTTTAACAGATTCCAATGTTATATTATTGGAACAGAACGGACATCTATAGAAAGCAATTGCTACCTTAAAATAGCACTCTGAATTTAAGTTAATTTTAAGTACCTTTTCCAGATGGACAACCAACTGTTTTCATCAGTTTGGAACTTCCTAGCAGTAAAATGCTGGTGTGTAAAGGTTAGTCTTTCATTTTATCTTCAACAATGCAGTCTGTTCTTAGACCCAGTCCATCCTCTCTCCGTTTGTGAGCTTGATGATTTGAATTCACCAATCCTAAACTCCATCTGTTTGTTGCCTGAAAACAGTTGAACAGATTTCAATAAACTTAGAAACCGTAAATAAATTGTTAAATAAGCCTGAATGATGGGTAGGATTTCAACATTGAGGATGGACAGCCATTGTATTCATTTAAGACTTACAGATGCGGATTTACTCATGTCTCATCATCCACAAGGTCAGGTAAGAATTTCCTACTGTTTCATACTCCAAGTGGTGACATCATTTCCTTCCAAACTTTGCAGAAGAAAGTAAATCCAGACTGAATTTAAACCGCAGGATCTGTCCCCTCTGATTTCCCTAGGTCCCTGAAATTAATCATCCATACATTCTTTTTGCATTTCCATCAGTTTTCCTACAGAAGAAACACATGATAAACAAAGGGAAAATGATAACACAATATAAAAAACATTTGTGTATTATTTATTCTTTAAGAATTTGAATATGTTTTAACAGCAGAAGTTATGGTGCTTTTAAAGGCATTGTTGAAACCCCAGGAATTCTAGGGAACACATGTTGTTATAAAACATAAGTCACATAACAAGAGCTACCTTTTTTTTTTCTCCTAATTACTATTTACTGCAGGTATATTTCAAGCATTGCTTAGCATTTTCCATATGGCATTCCATTAATATTTGCACAGAATTTGTCAGTTATACTTTCTGGTCCTCATTTAACAGATGAGAAAAGCAAGTCTGGAAGAGGCTAAGTAACTTGCCAAAATAACAAGGGTGGCAAGTAGAGGAGCTGTGATTCTAATGCAGGTCTTTATCCTCTCCTTTAGGTTTCTTTTGTTTTTTATTGAAGGGGTTGGATGGTGCCAGTGAAATAAGACGCATCTTTCTTCAAGTTCTTTGTTGCTTCCAGAAAGTCTGTGTTGATTAGGTAAAAGATGCTCAAGCTTTTGTTTCATTGATGTTCTTTGATATTCCTATTTCAGATAATTCTTTTAAAGGGACAGTAAGGGCATGTGTGCTAACTTCCTTCTATAGTCACATTACTCAGAGATGAATACAGGCATCTGAACATGATTAGAGCCCTTATTTTTTTCTGTATTTCTACCATGAAATACGGATTCAAAATACATTTCAGGTCCTGTTTGTTTTCATATTGACAAACCTCTTGTATCCTCCACTGATTACCTTTTTAAAAATTAAACTTTGTTGAGATCTAATTTACATAATTAAGATTTAACTATTATAAGTGTCCAATTCAATGAGTTTGGGTAAACATGTATACCAGTGTAACCACAAGCACAATAAGGACAGAAATTTCTATCATTCCAGAAAGTTCCTTCCTATTTTTTGTAGCTCATCCCTATGATCACATGAAGTGCAATTTAGCAATGTTTTCTTCTATGGTTTGTGTTTTTTTCTCTTCAATCTAAGAAATCTTTGCCTATCTCAACATCACAAAGATTTTTCCCTGTGCATTCTTCTAAACTTCTGGAGTTTTAAGTTTTCACATTTAAGCCTATAATCATTTCAAGTTAATTTTTATGTATGGTATGAGGTAATGGTCAGGCTTTATTTTATATAGATACCCAGTTTTCTGGCACTTTTTGTTGAAAAGACTATCTTTTCCCCATTGAATTACCTTGGCCCCTGAAAATCAATTGATCATATGTGTGTAGGTCTATTTTCAGACTCAGACTACTTTCCCATTGATCTTTTTGTTTATTCTTGTGTCTTACTTGGACTTTATGGATTTTGAAATCAAGTTCTGTAATTCTTCCATTTTTTTTCTTTTCAAAACTGTTTTAGGTATTCTATATTTTTTGCATCTCTATATACATTTTGAAATCAAGTCACTGAGAATTTGATTGGGAATGAGTTGAATCTGTAGATCAATTAGGGAGAATTAACAAGTTGAGTCTTTTCAATCCATGAACATGTAATATCTATCCATTTATTTTAGTCTTCAATTTTTCTCAGCAAAGTTTTACAGTATTAACAAAACTTGCACATATTTTGTTAGATTTATTCCTAAGCATTTAATTTTGGGTGCTATTCTAAATGGTATTTTTTAAATTCAATTTTTAGTATTTTTCTTAGTATACAATTGATTTTTGTATCTTGTTTCCTGAAATGCTGTTCAACTCATTATTAGTTCTAAAAGTTTTTCTCTAGATGTATTAGAATTTTCTTCATATAAAATTGTGGCATTTTTGAATAAAAACATTTTTATTCTTTCTCTTTCAATCTGTATGCCTTTTTTCTTTTTCTATCCTTATTGAATTAGCTTAGACCTTTAAGTACAATGCTGAATAGTTGTAGTGAGAGAAAACATCCGTGCCTTGTTTTTGTCCCTAATGGGAAATAGTTTAGTTTTTACCATTAAATATTATGTTAGCTGTAGATTTTTCATAGATACTCTTTACCAAGTTAAAAGAAGAGAATAGATGTTAAATTTTGTCATATTATTTTGCTACATCTATTGATAGGATCATGTGGTTTTTTTCTCCACTATTTTTTTAATATGGTAAACTATAGTGATTGGTTTTGAAATTTTATGCCCATCTTCTAATACTTGAATAAGCCCACTTTGTCATGATATATTATTCTTTTTTATATATTTCCATGTTTGATATGCTAATATTTTGTTAAGGAATTCTGCTTCTATATTCATGAAGGTCTTCAGTTTTCTTATACTATCTTCATCTATTTTGGTATCAGGTTAATACCATTCTCATAAAATAAATTACAAAATATAGTAAGGAAGAAGTAAAACTTTCAGTATTTGCAGATGATATGATACTATATATAGAAAACCCAAGAGGGGTGCCCTGGTGGCTCAGTCATTTAAACATCTGACTCTTGATTTTGGCTCTGGTCATGATTTCAGGGTTGTGAGATGGAGCCTTGCAGCAGGCTCTGTGCTCAGTGGGGAGTCTGCTTGAGATTCTCTCTCTCTCTCTCTCTCCCCCTCTGTCCCTCTCCCCCCACATCACACTCTCTCTTTCTCTCTCAAATAAATAATAAATAAATCCTTAAAAAAAGAAAAGAAAACCCCAGAGACTCCACCAAAAAACTATTGGAACTGATAAATGAATTCAGTAAGGTTGCAGGATATAAATACAATATACCAAGTCTGTTGCATTTCTAGACACTAATAATGAATCAGCAGAAAGAGAAATGAAGAAAACAATCCCATTTACAATTGCATGAAAGATAATAAAATACCTAGGAATAAAGTTAACTAAAGAAGTAAAAGACCTGTACTCTGAAAACTTTGATGAACTGATGAAAGAGATTGAAGATGACACAAAGAAATGGAAAGACATTCCACACTCATATTGGAAGAACAACTATTGTTTAAAATGTCTATACTACCCAAAGCAATCTACAGATTTAATTAAGCAATCCCTATTGAAATACCAACAGTATTTTTTTTTTTTTTTACAGAACTAGAACAAACAATCCTAAAATTTGTATGGAACCACGAAAGACCCTGAGTAGCCAAAGCAATCTTGAAAAAGAAAAGCAAAACTGGAGATATAATTTCAGACTTCAAGTTATATTACAAAGCTGTAGTGATCAAAACAGTATGGTACTGGCTCAAAAATAGACAGATCAATAGATCAGAACAGAAAGTCCAGAAATAAACCCACAATTATATGACCAAATAATCCTCAACAAAAGAGGAAAGAATATCCAATGGGAAAAAGACAGTATCTTCAACAAATGGTGTTGGGAAAACTGGACAGCCATATGCAGAAGAATGAAACTGAACCACTTTCTTACACCACATGTAAAATAAACTCAAAATGGGTTAAGGACCTAAATGTGAGACCTGAAACCATAATAATCCTAGAAGAGAGGACGGGCAGTAATTTCTGTGACATCAGTTGTAGTAATACCTTTCTAGATATGTCTCTAGACATGTCACCTTACCCAATTGGAAGCCTGGGTTCCCACTCTGTTGCCTTGTTTAGAGGCATAGCCCTTCCTCTTCTCACACAAGGTCATAATGTGTCAATGTCCCAGAGGGGCCACTGGACTCAGTTTTTGATGGAGGCAAGGTCTTTGTATCAAGAGGAAGCATACAGAAGAAGATAGCAGATATTGAAGCCAGGTGGCAGCCTTCTAGGGGGTGGCAATAATTAGAGCTGGTGATTGAAAATTTTCTAAGACTAGATTTCCTTAGAACAAAGGTTAGCCTAAAACTTCAGTGCCATCCTTTCCTTTTAAAGGGATGTATGCAGAGAACCATCACTTTCAGTGGTGTTTTAGGTTTCTCAAGCACTCCTTGAGAATAGCACTCCTCCCCTACCACCAATCTCCCAAGCAATGCTATCCAAGGCAAGCCTGCTAACTGCTGAATTCAGCTTTCTGGGGAACAGGAAACAACCAGGAGTTGGCATGTTGTGGTGTTTAGGCCACATGAATATTAAGACCTATTTGCAAACAGTATAGAAAAGCTAAATTGAGTTAATTTCTATTTCTTGAGTTGAAACACTGAATTAAAAAACAATTTAAATGTCTTACTCTTTTGGAAAAAAAAATCAATGCTTTAAAATGAATTTCATTTTTTAAACTTATTGTTAATTCAATAAAGCCTTTTAGGCTTTTTAAGCTAATTGTCTTTGAACTCATTTTAAATTTAAAAGTTTTTATAATTTTGATTTTTATAATTTATAATTTTGATTATCCTCACTATATGGCAGTTCACATTATAATCTTAGAAGGGTACAGAAAAAACCATCAAGATCCTTGTGCAAGAATGACACAAATAGTTTTGAAGCATTACTATTATTTTTGTAGAACAGTAAGAATTATATTATCCCATTTTGTTTAATGGAATCATATGTATGTATGTGATTCCATTATATAATGGAATCGTATGTATAGAGTGAAAATTTATAAATTCGTAGAAAAATATCTGAAAGGCTGTATAATAGAATGTTTCAGAGAGAGCGTGCACATGAGCAGGGTGGGGAGGGGCAGAGAGAGAGAGGGAGAGAAAGAGAATCTTAAGCAGGGTTCACGCATGGAGCCCAACGAGGGGCTCTGTCTTACGATCCTGAGATCATGACCTGAGCCAAAATCTACAATCCTGAGATCATGACCTGAGCCAAAATCTACAATCCTGAGATCATGACCTGAGCCAAAGTCAAGAGTCTGACGTTTAACTGACTGAGCCACCCAGGCACCTCATCAATGTGGGTATTTTACTATAATTTTTGTACTTCTATTTTAACTTGATTATTTCTAGCAAGTTTTTAAGAAATTTTATAACTGATAAAACAAGTAATTTAAAACATATTTCAGGCCATGAATCAAACAGTTTGTTTGAATGTGGTCAGATTTATTTTGTCCATGTGTGAACAGAACCTAAGGCTCTTCTTTTTTTGGGGGGGGGTTCCTTTTTTTAAATTTTAAGTTCAATTAATTAACAATATAGTGTATTATTAGTTTCAGAAGTAGAGTTCAGTGATTCATCAGTTGCATACAACACCCAGTGCTCATTCCATCACGTGCCCTCCTTCATGCCCACCACCCAGTTACCCCCTCCCCCTCCCCACCTCCCCTCCAGCAAGCCTCAGTTTCTTTCCTATGCTAAGAAGTCTCTTATGGGGGCGCCTGGGTGCTCAGTCAGTTAATCGTCTGCCTTCGGCTCAGGTCGTGATCCCAGGGTCCTGGGATCGAGCCCCGCATTGGGCTCCCTGCCCAGCGGGAAGCCTGCTTCTCCCTCTCCCACTCTCCCTGCTTGTGTTCCCTCTCTCGCTGTGTCTCTCTCTGTCAAATAAATAAACAAAATCTTAAAAAAAAAAAAAAA
>NC_138378.1:107453415-107516396 GCF_054177405.1 Leptonychotes weddellii
GGACCTCATTCCCTGACTTCAATTGGTTTAAAGCTCTGAATTTAGAATAATTCTGGGAAGATTTAGGGTTCAGTCGTTACAGGAACTGGAAGATGATGCACTGAGAATCATCAGAAATCTTGAGGAAGACTTTGGAACTTCCATAGACGATGAGATAGAGCCTTGGAATTGTTTTATTTAATTTTCAGAAGACAGGAAGGCCTCAGATGACATGTGGGTCCTATACAAAATGTTGCATTAAGTATTCCTAAATGTCAGTCTTTGCCCATATTTCTGATAATTCCCTATGTATAAATTCCCATAAGAGCAATTACTGGTCCAGAGGTTGTGCCCATATATAGCCCTTGAAATGCATTGCCATTTGCTGTGACAGAGCTCACTTACCCCACCCCCTTGCCAACACTGGAAGGTATTGTGATGTTTCAGAAACTTTGAAGGGTTTAAATGCTTGGCCACTGATCCTGAGAAAGTGTCCATGTTTTCTTCTGGAAATCCCTGTCCACCTGTAGCCTCAGCCAGGGTTTTTTTTGTTTTTGTTTTAAAGATTTTATTTATTTATTTGACAGAGAGATAGCGAGAGCAGGAACACAAGCAGGGGAATGGGAGAGGGAGAAGCAGGCTTCCTGCCGAGCAGGGAGCCTGATGTGGGACTCGACCCCAGGACCCTGGGATCATGACCTGAGCCGAAGGCAGACGCTTAACGAATGAGCCACCCAGGCGCCCGTCAGCCAGGGTTTTTGATTGTATCCCCGATCTAGAAGGGGCAGAAAATGTCTGAAGGAACATGGGACAAATGAAGGATCCAGTATAGTTCGTGTCTAAGGAGGATGAGAATGGTAAATGGCCCAGTCTTAAACGAAACTATGAGAAATTGAATTTCTGAGAAGGATCTTTAAGGCTGAAATAGACCTCTTAGCCCCAAACTTGAGGTTGGGTGCTGTCTCTAAATTCTAATTCCCTTTCTATTCCCTACCCCACACCACTTCTAGTACCTGCAAGCACACACACATACTGCAGTCCTGTGCCACTTTCTGAGGTTGCAAAGCTATTGCTTTGCCCTGAAAATGCAGATTGCATGGTAAGATTTCATCGGAGCTCATTCCTCCCAAGTAGCTTTGAAGGTAGGACCCAGAGTGCCAAGGGGTTGGGTGAAGCACTCCTTTTGCACTGACTAGCACTCTTCCTTTTTAGAAGGAATTCATTTTTGCCTTTGGCCACCTGGATTAGAGACAGATCTATTCACAGGAAGCAGAACCCAGCACAGCACTAGAGGCCTGGGCTGTATTTTTGCTCCAGGGGAGAAACCTAATGAGGGATAACACTAGGAAAAATTAACTGATTAGGTGGTATTTTATTTCTTTTCTACATCTGTTGTTGTATGAGGGCTGTGTGCATCTGGGGGATGGAGCAGGGAATGAGAAGTGCTGCTGGGCACCAGATAGCTGGAGGTCCTTCTGCACAGAATTTCCATGTTCCTGTGAGGCAGTCTCCAGAGGAAATTCACCAGGCTTCAAAACCCAGTTTGCCTAAGTTCACTTAAGTATATATGCTGGTGAAGTTTGGCAATTGTTCATCTTAGGATATGCCACTTCTGATATGTTGTCCTGGTTATAATCACCATCTTCTCCATTTCTCTTAGAATCCTAGAAGCCCAGGGGTGCCTGGGTGGCTCAGTTGCTAAGCGTCTGCCTTCAGCTCAGGTCATGATCCCAGGGTCCTGGGATCGAGCCCCTCATCAGGCTCCCTGCTCATTGGGAAGCCTGCTTCTCCCGCTCCCACTCCCCCTGCTTGTGTTCCCTCTCTCACTGTGTCTCTCTCTGTCAAATAAATAAAATATTTAAAAAAATAAAAAATAAAATAAAAGAATCCTAGAAGCCCAGAGTGAATTTACAAACAACTGGCACTTCTGTTTCTCAGGGCTATGAAGTAGTGTGAGGGTGGGAACCTTCTGTCCATTCATCTACGCAATCCTAGCGTTCTTAAAAGGCACCAGACGTATTCTCCCTGTATTTCCCAGACCAATGGGTGAATGCATGCACAGAGGAATAGTGTAATATCATTATTCAGGAAGGCACCTCTTTTGTTTCATTTGATTTTAATTATTTTCCTTTTCAAGTCCAGACCCCCCTCCCCTTCTTGCATAGGCACTTTCTCCAGTATATGTAATGTAAGTCCTCCCAATTCAGCTTCCACAGTGATTTATATATATAGCCTTAAAAAACCTTTTGTTATGTACATTTAATTCATAGAAATAACATTGATTAAATTCCTCTTTTTACTTACTACTCTCCTGTTATTCTATGCAAAACTAGTTGATAATTTCTGACTATTGCAGAGTATTTCACCGTGGGTTCATACCACGTTTCATGTAACTGTTCTCTGGCTGTGGATATCTGGGTTGCCCCCAACTTCCTGTTGTCACAAATAATGTGGCCATCCTCGTAAATGTCTCCTTGGGGACCTATGAGAGGGCTACTCTGGGATATCCACTCAGAGATGGCATGACTGGGGGGCCGTGGTCTTTGCATATGTTTAATTTCACTAAGTTTTTCTAGATTCTTTCCAGAAGGCACCAGCAGTGCATGAATATTTCTATTTACATTTAGTTTTTCCTACTTACCAAGTTTTGCTTTGCAAAGTGATACTCACTGATAACTACTGGGTATGAGCATCTATTATTAGCCCTTGGATCCGCTCTGAGTTGCCTATTCTTATCCTTTGTCTATATTGTATTGGGTTTGTTATCTTTTCTAGATGATTTACAGAAATTCTTCATGTATCTAAATAGTAATTCCTTATTAATATCTTCTTCCAGGCTTTTCTTATTATTGACTTTGCAGAGTGACATTTGAGGTACAGGAATCTTTTTCTGTTTAGATTTTCCCCTCATGGTTTATGTATTTTGAGTTTTGTTTAACAAAGCCTTTCTCGCTATAAGGTAAATACCTGTCCAATCTTATATAAATATATGTTCTACTATATTTCCTCTGTTAACTTAATACTGTTGCCTTTCACAATGTTTTTTTTTTTTTTAATCCACATATATGTCTGAACTTGGTATATGACAGACCCTGCATCACAGACCAGTGGAAGAATGAATAGATCATTTAGTAAAGTTTTGAGAAGAATTCGTTCATTTTTATAAGAAAATAAACTCCAAGCAGATTTAAGACCCGTCTTCCTTTCAGTGTATAGTCTATCTTCAACGTTGGTTGTTCCATTTGTTGTCCTTTTTTTATAGTGTACCTTGTCTTCAGATTCCTCACTTTTCTCTCTGAGCTCACCTTGTATACCCTAGGACCACCAGCTGCCTTGCCTAGTAATGCTATCAGGATGGAGGAGCAAATCTTAGGTCCTAGATTGTTCCTCTTGGTGCATTTAGGAAGATGTGGAGGTGCTGGTGTTGATTTTTATGCTTAATTGTCCCTTGTCCTCTTTCCCAGATGATTTCTCCGTGCTCCCTATTCCAGAGCATCCCCAGCCCGCTGTGGTAATGTGTAGGCTGGTTGGGGCGATATGAACAGCTACATTCCTGTGTTACACCTTGTGTTTAAACAAGCCAGAAAATGATATGCTGGGGCCATACTGGGACTCAGAGTGGTAGACCAGCTCTTTCCTAATTGAGTCCTGGCCTGTCCCACTTTAGGCCAGTGCCCAAATTCAACTATTAATCTTCTGTCTCTCCAGAAACTTCACACACACCTCACTTAGTTTTTAAGTAGCCCCCCCTTAAATATACAAACTTCTTTTTTTTTTTCTGGTGTCTTCCTAGTTGGTTGGGGAGGGTGCCAGCAGCCTGTATTTGTTGGCTGCCATGTGGAGAGCTGGATGCCTGTCAGAAACTCTCTCACTGGGCATCTGGTATTGGAGATTTGTGCACGTCAAGCATAACTGTACAATGCTTTATGAGCTTTTACTGTATTTGTTTTGTTTAGATTGCATTTGTCATCTTTTAAGTTAAAAAAAACTTCCAATATTTAGTCTTACTTGTTGGACACATAATTATAACAACAGGTCTGTTGAAAGTAATAATGTCAAACTGAAGAATAATCTCCATGAAATTCTGTGTACTCCTAATTAATCATTAATTTGGTCATCCAATATCTTTGTAAGAGCAGTAGGTTCTCTGTCTTATTTTAAAATGTGGAAACCAGGGTAAAGCTGCAAGTCACATACTCAAAACCAGAAGAGGTATTGGTGTCCCTTCCTGAGACATAACTGTGGAGGTCTCTGTTAAAAGCCTTGTATTTCAATAATATGGCACGGGGTCTCCTGCCTAAGTCCCGTAGCCATCCTAGCTCTATTTTTCAGGCCAATGGAAGCTGTATTCAACATTTAGCTTTCAGTAGGAAGGAACAGCCTATTGCCCATAACATCCCCACTTAAAGGTAAGATATGTGGGAAAAGAGCCTAGGAATGAAAACCCAGAGACGTGGCTTCTAGACATGGAAGTCACTTCCACCCTGTGACCACCTGAATGCATGATTTTAGGCTAGGGTCCTATCTTCTCTGGGCCTTACATTTCTGATCTGTAAATGAGGAAGCTGACTTGAAGCATGTCCCTTGTCACTCATTTCTAAAGAATTTGGGGTTTTTGATTGGGGGTGGGGGTTCAAGCAGTCCCTGTCTTCCATCCAGAAGAACTGAGTTTACTTCCCTTTCAGACCAGAAAGTCTCAGCATCAAAGGCTTGGAAGGACCCTTAGAGACAATCCAGGCAGATGCTAAGGCTGGGATTCCTTTTGCAATGGTGTGAGCCTAGCATGCCTTAGGAGCAGACATCTTTTCCAGTATATTCCTAGGTTTCTCCAGGTGTTCCCTGTCTTCAGTAAACCTACCCCAGTTGCTTTGCCTCTCTTCTGTCCTGCCTTCTCCCTTTGTAGCCACCATATAGTTTCCAGAGGCTGCTTTTGCAAATGTGCAGCCTGGCACGGGGCCATGCCCACAGAAGGTGCTATGGAATATCGGGTTGCATTGTGCTCATCGATCCCATTTTTACAGCTTTGATCTACTATTATCAACTCTATCAACACCTGTGCCAGTTTTCATCCTGAAAATCCAGGCAGATGTTAACCTTTTAAAGGCCCCCAGTTGTGGAAAGAGCTTGAATGGGATAGGAGGAGACTGGATGATATCCAACACTAGATGGAAGGATGCGAAGAGCAGCAGAAATGAGCAGAAAGTCTGCCCCAGCCAGAGAACCTCTGATGCTGGTGACCAGCGGGGAATAAGTGGAGATCTCAGCATCCCAGCTTTTTGGGTTCTGGCTGAGCCCCTCCTGGGGCCCAGGTTACTGCTCCCTGTCTGGAGGCGGCAGAGAGGTAGAGGAGATCTTTAAAACCGCGCAGCAGATGGCCACTCCATAGGAGTATCCATTTTGACAAAATAAACTGTGGATTTGTCTGAAGAACTCTGGCAGCAGGGATTGTGGCCTCCTCCCTGGTCTCATGCTTGAAGACTTTTTCTCCCAGTAATGAGAATGCAGAGCGAGCAGGCCTTTCCCCGACAGCGCTGGCTGCGGGACAATGTGTGCCCGGGATGGATTTTTCTTCATTGATTCTAATCTTCTTCCTGACTGTCTGTCTTGGCTGCTTTGACATATTGAACACTGAATAGTCCCTGAGTAATTCTTGAACATTTGGGGATCGTTTTTATTTTTACAAGACAGTAGAATCCAATGGAGTGATTTATACATGTACTAGAAGAAAATGAAGAAAAAAATAACAAAGTGGTTTCATTTTGGGAATAAACACGGGCTCAGTGATGATTAAAAACCACACTAAGCAAAAGGTCCATACCCAATTTTCAATAATTTCATGATTTTGTAAGGATGCACGGAATTATGTAGAGATGAACAGTAACGGATAGAGGGCTTCCACAGCTGTGGCTTCAGCCATGATTGATGAGAAAATGCTACTGGAGGGAGAAAAGGAAAATGAATATTTATTAATGGAATAAAGTGTTGGGGGCTTAAGATCTAAGGAGATCCATCATTTCATATTCAAGGTTGGATGCATTCAAAACAGAAGTTCAATACAACGGCCCCATAGCTGAGCCATAGACCAGAAAAATTCACAGGCACTGCCGTCATTCGGACCATGGGGGACTTTCTGGAGATGTTATTCCCATTTCAGCCCCCATTAACATCACCTGAACAGGGCAACATTACATGAGTTATCACTCCAAGAATGCTATGACAACAATTGCCTTCACATTTTAGAACACCCAGAGCTATGTGGTCTGGTCATTCACCCAGAAATTAATATATCATGTCTGCATACTTTCTCTGTATATGGTAGTCATGGTCTCTGTGCTGACAGCTTAGAAATTATTAGTAAGATTGTTTTCCTACCATGACTTCATGAGTTCTTCCTTGCACCTTTATAAAGGCAATATTTAGGCAACCAATAGCATCTCTTCAAATCTCCTTGCATATTTTCTCCCTGTAGAACCCCTAACTTGTGCTTATTCTCTTTAGGTTGGCCAATTAGTTAAAAAAAAAAAAAAAAAAAGGCTGTTCCCTTTTGGTGAAATGTTACTCACCTGACCTTAACATCTTAAAAAAAAACAGTATCGGAAATCCAAGGAAGGCATTGTGGATCTCTTTGGTGATGGTATTATTTCTCCATGTAAGCAGCTTGTGCAGACAATTAACAATAGTGATATTGTGGCTTGTTTTGACAGGAAAGGAGAAATTGACTGATGGCATTTAACTGCCTTAATTTAACTTAAGGTGTTGGAAGTTTCAGTGTGTAGATTTCAGCAAGTGATAGTATCCCCCAACTATATCACCCCTACCCCCATAACCATATGCACACAATGTCCTCAGCTCCCTAGACTTCCCTTGGGACCTATATTACTTTATTATAGAATATGGCAGTGGTGGCTTATTGGTCCTATAAATCCACCTACACTAAGCTTTTGAAATCACTGTCCTGATAGTCTGAGTCTTTAGACTGTCACACTCATGTTATTCTTAGATATTACTTCTAGGTGGCAAATCTTAGACTGCAGGAGCTGGCTATTACTGGTTCGTTGTATATGTTATACCAGAAGAAGAGTTGCTATTAGATAGTGTTTTTCAATTTATTCTAAACCATTGATTCTAGCAGATCCTTAGCCATAGATGTGAATGAGTTACCTCTGTTGGCCATCTTTGGGAGAAGGCCAAGAGATTATAAATTGTATTGTTATTTCTTCTAGGTCATGTACACTTCTCATCTCCCAAGACAGGGAAGTTTAGTCTATAGGAAAGGGCTAGACCAGAAGTAGGTTCCCAACAAATATGTAACGGGTTAACTTATTAGTACTGTTTGTTATTTGGACAAAAAGCAATATTGGAGTTCTATTCTGTCTGGAAAAAAAGATTCACATCCACTGATAATTATGCAGCAATGGCCAGAAGGTATGTGTTCAGGGAGGCTGCATATCTCAAAAGATATAGTTGAAAAAGCCTCCAAGTTAGAAAAAACATCTCTTCAGAGAGTTGTTTTGAATGGCTACAAATAGGGTATTGGGCAAGTGAGCAAGAATGTTGAGCAATGAAGCTAGAAAAGAGTTAATTAGGGGAAAGACCCAGAATATTCTGGTAGTTTCTGGCTAAATACTTTCAATTGTGTCCTATAAGCAATGAAGCATTAAGGATCTGTGAGACCAAATTAAACAAACAATGCTTGGAAGGTGGCAATAGTGGACGAAGAAAAAATGGTAGAAGATTATTTCCATAAGCTAAGACAGTAGCCATATTGTTATGGACTTAGTTGTGTCTCCTCAAAATTCTTGTGTTGAAGCCCTACTCCAAGTACCTCAGAATGTGTATTTGGAGATACGGTCTTTAAATAAGTACTTAAGTTAAATGAGGCTGTTAGGATAGGTTCCAATTCAATCTGACTGATGTCTTTATAAGAAGAAGAGGTTAGGACATGAGATATATACCGGGTATGGGCATGCCCTGAGGAAAGACCATGTGAGGACACAATGAGAAGGTAGCTGTCTGCAAGTCAAGGAGGGAGACCTCAGGAGAAACCAAACCTACTGACACCTTGATCTTGGACTTCCAACCTCCAAAATTGTGAGAAAATAAAATTCCATTGTTTAAGCTACCTAGTCTGTGGTATTTTGTTATGACAGCTATATTAGTCCGAGTTCTCCACAGAAGCAGAACCAACAAGATATATCTGTCTCTTTGTTTATTTACCTATCTACTTATTTATTTTAAGGAATTGGCTCATATAATTGTGGAGGCTAAGAAGTCCTTATAGCTGGCAAGCTAGAGACCCAGGAGAGCCAATGGTGTGATTCCAATTTGAGTCCAAAGGCCTAAGAACTAGGAGAGCAGATGGTGTAAGTTCTGGTTCAAAAGCCAGCACGCTTCAGACCCAAGAAGAGCCAGTGTTTCAGTTCAGGTTCAAAGACAGGAAGACCAATGTCTCACCTCAACCAGTTAGGCAGGAGGAGTTCCATCTTATTTGAGAAAGGGTCACCCTTTCTGTTCTATATAGGCCTTGAACTGATTGGGTAAGGGCCACTCACATTGGGGAGGACAATCCATTTTACTCAGTCTACTGATTCAAATGTTAATCTCACCCAAAAACACCCTTAGTGACACACCCAAAATATGTTTGACCAAATATCTGGGCACCCCATGGCAGAGTCAAGTTGACACATAAAATTAAATATCACAGCAGCCCCATCAAACTAATACATGTAGCCATAGTGAAGAGAACATGTGAGAAGAGAAAAATATTCTAAATGAAATCATAAGGACTTGGTGACTGATCAGATGTGAGGAGTAAAGAAGAGTAATGAGTCAGTAATATCTTCAGTATTCCTATCCCAGATGATGGAGTGGGTGATGTGCAGGGGAAACACAACACAATACACACCCACACACCACCCCCACATACACCAACCTCTATTAGATATGCATAAAGTTAAGGGGTAAATTGAACTTTAATCACTTATCCAGAGTTCACCATTCTTCATAGCTGTTTGGAGCAAAGCTGTTTATAAGTAAGAATCCATGCAAATTAATAATAAAGGTAAAGGTGGTATTAAATTCATAAGAGAGACCTTGAGATTTTTAATCGGAACCTTTGAACTCATTTTGCATGGATATCTGTTGTTGTTGTTGTATTTTCCCCCCAAGCCCACATCTAATGGGAAGCACTGCATTTGTTAGTGGGGAATGTGAATATATGTATCTGTGTGTCGCATGCAGGAGAGAGTCCTCATCAGGTGGATTAACCATCTGTAGAAATGATTGCCAAAGCCCAGTTTTGAGAGGAGAGAGCAAATCTATAGGAAATGGTATATAAAGATAAAAACACAAAAATTTGAGGCCATTTTGACAAGGCATAAGTAGATACACACTCTGGTCCTGAGGTCATTGGTAACTGAGTCATCAGTAAAAGGTTGTATATGGAGGTCTGATCTACTACCTAATTAGGCAAAGAAATAATTGGTAGGTTTTATAAATAATCAAAATACAAATGAATTTTGCATTAAAAGTAGGATGTGATGTTATAGCCATTGGCAGGGGAGTGAAAATGTTGGCTGGAGTTCCCTCGTGATTGGACAAAAAGTCCAGAGTGGGGGCAGTGGGTTAGGGAGAGTTCTACCCATGGCTCATCCTGGGGCCCAGACTTCCTTCTGCTGCACCTGCCACATGAGGTACTAATCTACAGGATGTTTGTCCTGAATGGTGCTGCTACCATGGATTGTTTTTCTCTGCCACAAATTCCCAGCCCCAGCCTCATGGTCCTTTGACTGGTTTTTGACTGGAGGGATTTGATGAGCTTCAACAAACAGAAAAGTATGGGAGAAATAAAACACATCCTGTCTGTCCTAAGAGGCTTTGCCTTTCCTTGTTATTTCAAAAGCTACAACTTCACATTCAGTCCAATTGTTCTTCAGGTGGTCTCTTGGGTGGAAGGAATTGGTTGGCAAAAGGGTGGACACCTGTTTGTGGAGAGATTGGTGACTTAGTGTCCAGAGGCCATTGGCATTCTGCTGTGCAAGGGACTGCTCCCCCTTTGGTCTTTAATTTGTTAGTACAATTTCAAGTGAAAACTCACAAAGAATTGCATTACAAGCAATTTTTTTTTTTTGGTAGAACTCACATGTGATACAGGGAGGCTGGTTCTAGATCAGCTTCTGATTCAGTCTTTTATGAAATAAATTTATCCTTGATTAAAGGCCTGTGTGTGTGGGGAGGAGGAGGGGGCACCTGGGGAGGGTAGGGGAGTGGAGATATAAATTCAGGGTAAGTCATTTGTACAGTTAATAGAAAAGGCACTAGCGATATTAGTAAGAACTAGCTCATTATCATACATATGTACATACATGAAAATACTTAGCACATGAGTGAGCTTGGGAGCAGATCCCATCCTGGTTGAACCTTTGGATGACTGAAGTCTGTTGACCTCGATCGCAGAGCTGTGAGGTGGAAGATGTGGCTAAGCCACACCTGGACTCCTGACCCGCAGACAATGTGAGATAATAAATGTGTGTTGTTTTAAGCTGCTAAGTTATGGGGTCATTTGTTATACAGCAACAGATAACAAATATACCACCTAAGATTTTCGATAAGCATAACTTAACCGAGGGCTAAGTCAATTACAGCAAAGAGATTTCTGTTGATACAAGGATAGTCACCTTCAAACTATCCCTCCCCCATCTCCCACCCACACCACCCATCTGCCCGGGTGTGCACACAGCTCGTGATAGGTTGCTGGGCCAAGTCTGTGTACTTAGGATGAGGAAGCAAAGTGATGGTCAGAGTTTTTGTCTTCAAAGATTCCTTTGGTTATACATTAATCTTAAGTTTTTTTTGTTTGTTTGTTTTGGTAAGAAATTAGGCCCAATCATCCCTACAAATGACAACGAATCAGCTAAGCCATTCTTACTAGCCCATTTGGAGATACCAGGTCAAATAAACCATTAATATGAATGAGCCCTACAATGATAGAAAAAATACAAGTTAAATCATGACAGCTCCTCTGCTTAAAGAACCTCCTTTGTTTGTTTGTTTGTTTGTTTTTGAGTATGAATGATGCTCTTCTTCCTTCTGAGGGGTGAGAAGACTGACATCCTACTCAATCTAGAAAACTTAGTCTAGAACAGTACTGTCCAATAGAAATATAATGCAGGCCACAAATGCTATCCCCATATGTAATATTAAATTTTCTGGTAGCTACATTAAAAAAGTAAAAAGAAGCAGTTGAAATTAATATTAATAGTATATTTTACTTAACCCTACATATCCAGCATTTATCACTTTGGCCTGCAATCGATATAAAAAATCATTAATGAGATTGTTTACATTCTTATTTCCATACTAAATCTTCAAAATCCAGGGTGGATTTCTGTTGCACTTAGAGCACATCTTAATTCGCACTATGCACGTTACAAGTGCTCCTTAACCCCATGTGGCTGATGGTTGCTGTCCTGGACCAGCCAGGTCTAGAATGTGTGCAGAGCAGTCCCTGCCTCTTGGGCTGCTTCGAGCCCACCTGCATGCCATTCTGCAGTGATCTAAGGAACTACTGTGTTCTTTCTGCCCCACAGCCTTCTTGCTCTGTGCCCTTTTCCTGTGTCAGCTCTTTGAAAGTTTTGACTTTCTCATCCTGTATAATTCGGCCACACTTGGGGATGATAATTCAACAGCAGCTTCTTGGGATGTTCCTCTTAAGCTCTCTTTTGAAACAGGAACCATAACAGGATATACATTATGGCAACATTCAGACTGTTCATCAATTATCCATTACATCTGCCATCTCCCTTCTGCTAATCGAGGTAACTATGTTATTACAAAAAATAATCTTATTTTAATTATAATCCAGTCAGAAGATGCATCCATTAAGTAGCGTGCTTTGGCATGTTCTAAGGATTTAATTTTTACCCAAATAGCAGAGCAAATGCTGCAGAGAGGAAAGGGTTTGTTCAGGTCTTCATGAATTCAGTCATTAAAAAAATACATACCGAGCACACGCTAGGTGGAGGCATGGTGTTTGGTAGGGGACACAAGTTATACAGACCGTGGCCCCAGCTCCCACGAAACTCACCCTGAAAGGGGAGAAGAACCTGGACAGAAGCCAGAGTGGCCGTGTGTTGCAAGGAGGGCTCTGAGTGGGGGTACTGGGGAGATGTCTCGGAGGAGGTGAAATTACACTAAGTATGGAACGCGTGGGTAGGATTTCGATGTGTCACCAGGGATGAGAAGGGAGAGGCAGGGAGATGATTTCAAACAGAGACTGGCATGATTCTGTGATGCAGGGAGGTAAAACCACATGTTGAAAATATGCACAAGGAGACATCTTTTTCACAGGGGAAATGGAGAGGGGGTCCGAGGGCCCTGTGGTCAGTGAGTATGCACAACTAGGTCCTGCTAGACTGTGGTATGATTTTTGTGCTGGCTAGGAGACTGTATTGCATTTCTGGGCTGGGTGGAGCCATGGAAGATTCTGAGCAGGGCTGTAAGAGGATCATAGCTGTGCTTCGGGGACAGACCTGACGTGTGTGCATTTGTGCACTGAAGTCTGGGGGATGGTGGGGGGAGGGCTGTGAACACTTTGTCTCTCATGGGAACCAAAAATATTAAAGTAATGGGTTTATGCATTTTTTGACCTTTAAAAAATGGTATTTTCTGCAAACTTCCTCCTCCCCACCTTACCCTTGTTAAATATTTCATCTCAACTGGAAAATACCCACAACAATGATTTTTTTTTATGGTTTTAGCCTTTCAGTAATAAACCAAAACAAACAGTGGGGAGCTTAAAAGGCCTTTCAGCTGAGAAAGATGAAAGCAGATGCCTCTGGTTTAGATTATTGTTAGAAAGTGCAAGAGTCCATTTCTTCTGGAAATCCTGTGAGGAGGAGAGAGCAGGAGGAAGGGCTGGTGCCATGACCACCCCATCCCTGAGATGACATTTTGATTGCTATGTTCTTACTTGCCCAGGGTTTATATGTGCACCCCAGAATCATTATCTGAAGCACAGTCCTGCTTTCCCTCCCTGTAGCTAGAACCCACTTGTTTCTCGATGTGTAGGGAAAACCCCAGTGAGAAAGATGTAGAAATTGGAACCCATTTTTCATAAAACTATTGAGAAAACAGAGATGCCTTTATGACTTAATGCCCTAGGTGTGACAACAAAGTTTCCTTTGGGCTGGAGGGATGCTTTCTTAATGCAGCTCTTTGCCTGGACCATTGACTTAAGATGCATCTTGTCTCTATGACCTTGAATTGCTCAGGGGTCTTGTTTTAGCAACAAGCAAACACAAACTCTTTGTCTGCTTTACACCATTACTTCCCATGAGCTTTGCTTCCTCCTTCCCTCCCAACCTAACATAGCCTGCCAATTCATTTGTTCAGCCAACATTTAATGAGAACTTAGTGCTAGAGCCCAAGGATTCAGAGATGAATAAAACATGGTCTTTCTTGGGTTTATGGGCAAGTACATAGGTGTTAAAATAACTCATGGCAGATACCATGATCGGCATAATATTTAAGGCTGTGTGGGCACTCAGCCCAGCCTGCGACATCAGGGCTGTCTTCTCAGAAGAGAGGATGTCTTCTTCTCACTTAATGACCTAGGGGCTAACGTTCCTTCAAGACCCTCCACATTCAGCACATCTCCCCTGACCTGGTGTCTCCTTCTGAGCATTGTCACTTGCCCACCACATGCTTCTCATTGTTACATTTACTTTTGAGACTATTGCCTATCTCTTTTATTGGAACAGACAAAGTAATGAATTTATATATATTTTGACTTTTTAAAGAAGAATAATTTCAACAAACTCCATATCACTCAAGTCTTTATTAAATATTCTGTCAACTGAAGAGCACCTGATAACACTTTGTGGGGGGTCATCAAGATTAGGATAGGTTAAATGAGCTGATTTTTTCGGGTAAGAACCATATTTTAAGCACCTCTCTATCTTGTGATGTTTAAAATGTGAACAAAGCAAATCATAGTCCCCCTCTCACAAAGACTACATGTAGTGGTAGCATACACCAGTAGATAAAGACCAAACCAAACCAAACCAAACCTGGGAGAAGCACTGTGAAACAAAATAATGAAAAATAAAGCTTTTGGGAGGTGGGCCTATGATTTTATTCTCTCACGCTGCACTCATTTTTGTCAGTGTCCCCGTTGGTCACTTCCATGGCCCATAGGGAAGATTTGGTGCTGATGGGTGCAGGGTATGAACTTTTAGGAAGGGCTCTTTGGGGGTGGCTAGCGGTCACAGGCTTGGATCCACTCCAGGCAGTCTTGCTGAGTTGACATCAACTCTCAAGGATGTCCTGAAGCGGGCACCTCGGCATCCAGAGCCCCGTGAGTGTCCCTGGGTAATAAGCCACACTTCCTCAGATCTTTGCTCCCTTTCCTGCAGTGTGCTAGGATGTCTTCATGTTTCCCCCTTCACTTCCCTTGTAAATACAGCACCCCATGGGATGAGATTGGGCTCATCAGAGACTCCAACCAAAAAAAAGTTAGCAAAGTCAGTTTTAATTTCTGACCATTTTCTAAAGAGATGTAAAGGAAAAGTACAAACTAACTGCCTTGAAAGAGGGCATATTAGGGGGCTGGGAGAGGGGGACTTAGTGCAGGATGCTAAAGCAATATTCAGCCATGCCCTTTGATGACCATAGCCTGGTTTCAAATGGATTTCTCCCCTTTTCCCTAAGTGAATGACAGAAAGGGCTGGGCAGGCATCTTTACGGTGAGGAAGGTTTGCCATTTGCTTGCTGTAGTTGGTATTAAGGACCAGCAGAATAACTTAACCATTCTGAGGCAATTTATAAGACTGCACATCTGGTGGGAGAAATTTTTTTCCAGTTTTGTTAAGATAAAATTGACAGATAGCATTGTATTAGTTTCAGGTGTATAACATAATTTGTTATTTGTATATATCGCAAAATGATCACCACAGTAAGTCTAGTTGATGTGATCACCATACATAGTTACAAATAATTTTTTCTTGTGATGAGAACTTTTAAGATCTACTCTCTTAGCAACTTTCAAATATACAAAACAGTATTGTAAGCTGTATTCACCATGCTATACATTACATCCCCAGAACTTATTTATCTGATAGCTAGAAGTTTGTACATTTGACTATCTTCATCCATTTGAAGCTTATTTAAAATGAGTCTTAAAATGTCCCTCGTCCTCTTTGATAGAGCTCAAAAGCTTTAGCAGTAAGATGTGAAGCTTGAGGAAGTAGCAGAAATGAAGAGATGTCCCCCAGCAGAGGCTGTGAGAGAGCAAGTCATTGCCTGTGGGTTCTTGGGGCTGTTCTCAGGACCCCAGCCAGAGTCCTCCTGGACAAGGCCCAGATGGAGTGGCCTGACCAGCTGGCCCAGCAGTTAGCCTTTCTTGTGTGTTAGATGTGAGATGTGTGCAGTGAACCATCTGACAACCGACCAAGATGCTTTAATTGGTACCTGCTGTGTGCCTTGCCCATGCAAGATTACCACGGGGCGAAACCGTCCAACAACATAGATGGGGATGCTACCTGCAATGCTGGTGATGCAGCCCAGACAGCTTGCTGGTGGCCGTGCACCAGCAGCTGGCCCTGCCCAGCGATCCTTACCCTTTGGTGTGAGATAAGCATTCCAGAGGTGCTTGGTAGGGCAGATTCCTGGATCCTGTGCTGGGAGATTCCAGTTTATTGGGTTTAGGTTGGAATTTTTGGCAAGGACATTCTACTGTAGGAGACACAAGTTTGAGAAGACCTGCCCTCACGCAGCTCAGCCCAAGCCTTATTAGTTTTTTAATCTAGCAGGAACTTCATTTTTATTTTTTAAGCCACTTTATTGAGATCTGATTGACATGTAGGAAGCTGTGCATATTTCCTGTATACAATGCCACGAGTTTGGGGATACGTGCGTACCTATGAAACCATCACCATCATCAAGGCTGTAAACATATCCATCACCTCCCAGAGTTCCCATCTACCCCTATTGTTATTATTAATTATTATACTCATCACTTTGTGATAAGAACGTTTAACATAAGATCTACCCTCTTAGCAGATTTTCAGTATAGGGTACAGCACTGTTAGCTGTGGCGCTGTGCTGAATAGGCCATCACCAGAACTTACTCATCTTACACAATTGCAGCTTTGCTCCCTAACCACCACCTCCTCCTTTCCACCTCCTCCCGGCTTCTGGTAACCTCCATTCTACTCTCTCTGCTCCTATGAGTTGGATTATTTTAGATTCCACATGTAAGTGAGATCATGCAGTACTTGTCGTTCTGTGCCTGGCTTAAGTCACTTAGCATAATGCCTTCAGGTTCATCCGTGTTGTTGCAAATGGCAGGGTTTTTTCCCTTGCCTAAGGCAGCCTGATCTTCGGTGGGAGTAAATGGTGCAGGGTCTCAGGGGTAGGGATAGTTTAGCCAGCTTTTTACAGAGCCTAGCTTTCCTCTGAGTCTGATGAGCTGATTCCAGCCCAATTCCCTCTTCCTCCGACCATGCCAAGGTGTAGCTCACAGTATTGGTAGAAGGAGGCCTCTGGAAGGTGTTCTCTCCCTCCCAATACAGAAAAGCAAAGGGTCACTCAAAGGAGAAAGGGGACGTATTTATTGAAATACCACAGCTGTTATTACTGCTATTACTAATATTTAAAATTGTGATTGTTTATTGAGAGCTACTGTGTATCATACACTCATCTAAATTCTTTGCCTCATTCCCTTATTTTATCCTGGAAACTGATCTTTGAGATCTAAACTATTATTATCCTCATTTTACAGATGGTGGAAACTAAGGGAGAAAAGTTTAAGTAACTTGTCTGGGGTCACACAACTGGTAAGAACAGTTCATGGCTCAGGAACCCCAGTGTGAAGGACCCCTAGAGGGTGAACATGGTGATGGTGCGGGACTGGGGCAAGAGAATGGTTTCCACTTCTGGGCTTTTGTTTCCTTGCCCGTGAAATAAGGGTTTTGGACGATATGACCCCTAAGCAAGGCTGGCTTTGTGCATGTGTAACCTGTAGAGTCAAACAGGGCCCCAGAATCAGAAGGGTCGCAGGCTTGGTTCCATGATGTGCTGTTGCTGTCTTGAAATTGCTAATAATTTTTGAACAAGGAGCCCCCCCTTTTTCATTATTCATAGGACCCTGCAAAACAGGAGGCAGATTTTGTCTCCTAAGGGTTCTTCTTATTGTTACAGTTTCTCAGCTTTTTTATAGATCCTTCACAATTCCCTGTGCATCAATGGCCACGAACCACCATCTGCCATGGCACAGTGGGCTGACTTGGACCACATGGTAAGACGAGCTTCTGGGCTGGTGATGTGTGCCCACGGCATGTCTACAGATGCTGGTAGGCACCTCGTGGAGCAGAGCACGTGGAAAGCTCTCGGTGGCTAAGGGTGGTATGCCATGTGCTACTGGCTCTTGAAAACAGCCACAGTGCCAGCCAGCCTGGGGGCTTGTGAGCGGTATTGCTAAGTGGCCGATCTCTAGTGTGTTAGCAATCCCTCCATGCAGAAGATGGAGGAGGACTCAGGGACAAGAGGTTAATGAATTCAGTTTTCCCTGAGAGGCTTTTCGGGTCTTTGCTGACCATCCCACACCCATTCTTTGGCAGTGGCCCCCAACCCCACTTACTCACCAGCAGCCCCGCCCCCATCATTTCTGAGTCCCAGGAGTTTGTCCCTGTGTGTGATGCCTGGAACAAGTTTTTCAAAATGCTGGTTTCTTCCTGACAATATCTAGTGTTAACTATACACACAGTGCACAGACTTCATTACACTTGCTGCCTGAAAGTTTTGGCTCAGGAACAAAGGAAGGAAATGTTTATCAAGTGCTTATCATGTGACCTTCTTATTTTCTTCCCCCAGCTCTTCCTCTGCGTCAAGTCCTAGTCCCGCTTACCTTCTAAGAAAAAAAAAAAAAAGAGTGCTTAGCGGGGTTAATGACTTAGATTCCTATCAGCACTGAAACAAAAAATTCAGACACAGATGATCCATCCAAAGCGTAGCATAAAAGGTTCATTCTTCACACCTTGATGCATATACGCAGAACAAAGATAAGCCATGGGGGAAGCGTCTGTGTGTGCCTGTGTGTGTGTGGGAGGTGTGTCTGTATGTGAATGGGGTGTGTGTGTATGTGTATGTGTGTGTGCATGTGTGTGTGTGAGTGTGGGGTATGTGTGCATGTGTGTGTGTGTGGTATGTGTGTGCATTCATGTGTGCATATGTATATGTGAGTGTGGGGTGTGTGTGCTTCTGTGTGTGTGTGTGTGTGTGTGTGTACATATGTATGTGTGTGGACTGGGAATGCAGAAAAAGGTAGGACCAGTTCTCTTACTCTAAATGGGGCATCTTCCCACTCCATACTCCTTCTCCCCTTCCAACTTCTAGATCTTTTACAAATTACGTTTGAACAGTTCTCCTCATCAAAACCTTGCCACTGCTTTCTTCTAGACACCTGCCCTTACCACAGCCCAGGTCTGGGTCGGATGTCTGCCTTTGTGCCCCAGAGTACTCGTCCCCAGCCTTTTCACACCCACATCCCTCTGGTTGTGATTGTGTATTTACTAATATGGAGCCCCGTGGGCTGTGATCTTCACCTGGGCTGGCAGGGGGACTGTCTTGTTCGCTGTTGCAGCCTCAGCGAGGATTAATAAATATTTATTAAAATATTCAGCATGAGAAGGAGCTACAAATGGCAGTGACTGAGCCCTGGTGTTTCAGGTGTGAAGACAGATGCCTGGCATGGGCCACAGTGTAGGCAGCTCCATCTGTAGGGCCCGGCCAGGAAAGGCTCCCGTTAAGTCTGTATTTCTCAAACACTCACCAGGTGCTCCATGCAAAGGACTTTGCTTGTATCATCTTAGTTCATCCTTACAGCGACTGGGCAAAGGAGGCCCTGATTAAGGTTTTATGGAGAAGGTAACTGAACATTGAAAGGCTGGTCAGGAATAGAAGACAGAGAATAGCTTCTCATTCATAGAGAACCAGTTGAACTCTGTCCCAAGGGTGTGGAGACGGGTTTGGGTGAGTGTGTCTATGGCTGGAGGACAATGGAGAGTAGTTGAGTGAAATGATAATGTTGAACGTTACCTGTGCTCCCAGAGACAGTGGCTATTAGATAGTCTCCCCACTCTTCTGTGTTCTAAGAAAAACTAACTACAAACACCCCTGTAATCTTGCATATTCCTGGATAGACCCATCTGCATTCTTCTTCATGACTGCCATAAGACTGGCCTACAGCTCCCTTGTTCACCTGCCTCTATAAAATTCAAGACCTGTCCCTTTATCTTTGATATGTTCCTCATTCATGTTTCCTATTGCAGTAGGAATAACTTGAATAACGTCATCTCCTTAGTTGTCTGGTATGTTCTGTCTTGCACAGGGGCTGCAGCTGATAAGAGAGAGGGGGACCAGATCATGGGGGCTGTGTAAGCCATGGGCGGGAGCTTCTGACGCGATCCTGTAGGCATGGCAAGCCAGTGATGGGGCTGAAAGGTTTTTAGCAGAGGACTGGCAAAGTCAGATACACATTACAGAATTTGTGTATGTGATTTGTATATGTAAGAAGGATTAGAAGGAGAATTCCCTGAACACAGAGAAATTTCAGATTCTGATAAGAAAGGATGGGGCTATGAGCTGGGGTAGGGTCAGTGATGGGTGATACATCAAGGATGTATCCTTTGGGACATACATGGTATCTGGATGTGAGGCTATGGGAAGGCGCTATCAGCTCTCATGAGAGAGGCTGTCTTCCATCTGGACCGTGGAAGGTGAACAGCATGGAGAGCCATAGGCTGGCCAACTGCATAGGACGGTTAAAGCAGGTCTGATGGTATCATCAGAAACAGAACTCAGAAATACATGCCTGCAGGGCTCCACAAATATCCTAATAAATGACTATTGAGGTGGGGGGGAGCTGCTGAAGACATATATGACCTCAGTCTAATTGGGTCTAATTTATTTTTATTTTTCAATAAAAATTTAGTCTAATTTAGTCTAATGTAGTCTAATTTTTCCCCAAACTACAATCCTGCTTCCATCAGAGAAGAGATCTCCTAGCATCATGATCCCAGCCTGAATCACTTCAAGAGGGGCTGCAAGGGGGAAGAGGTGGACATTGAGGTGCCCAGAGAGATGGCAGTTGTCACTTCATTCCGCCCAGCCCCTGCTCTGTGGATGGTTAGCGATAGTTGGGTCCATTGGAGACCTGGGTTCTGGACCCCTTTAACCTCCCACCTGCAAATCAACACTAAGGAAGGGTAGATACTTTATGGCAGCTAAGGGGAGAGTTGTTTCTGTGGTAGGTACCACACTTGAAGGCCGTGGATGACTCAGGTGCTAATTCCTCAGGGAGGGAAGGCACTGTTGTTACATGTCTTCAGAAGCCTGTGCTCAGGCTGGAGCTGTGAATTGTAGACAGCCTGGTGAAACATTCTTCTTGGTTGTTCTCAAGATATCTGTGGGTTTTTTTAAAGTGTTCTTCACACATTAATACCATTTTCAGGCTTTTTTTTCCCCGGTCTTTGATTGCCTGAAAGCTTAATGTAGATGTAAGCACTTCCCTGGATTCTCAGTGAGAAATGTTACATTAACGTAATTACAGCAATGATGATTCATATTGTCCCAGTGTCATAAATCTGGGCCTACAGAAAACTCTTCACATCGAGCTCTGACTTTGTCTTTTTCCCCAGAAAGTGACATCTGCCCTCTGCGCAGTGGCTGCCTGGGGATGCCTCAAGCCTGGACTATCCCTGGGGACCCCCTTCCATACCAATGCCTTCAGGATGGCTCATATGCTGGGACCTTTCTAGGTGATTCTGAGCCCCCTCTTCCATCCTGATATCTGGGCCAGAGAACCAACTGTTCACCCTATATCACCATCTGGCTTTTCCATAGAAGACCACAAGCCCTGCACGTCTCAGTATGGAATTTGTCATCTTTCCGACCCATCCATCCCTCTCCCTCCAAACTGCAGTTGTTCAGCCGTCAGAAGGGAAGCATTAAGACAGATTTTTGAGAGGGAATCATGCTAAACTTAAAGGATAAAGGGGTGTTATCCAAGCAAACGCTGAAGAGTGCCGTTGGGCCTGAGATCTCCAGCAGGTCAGGAGATGGGCAGAGGCTTCTTCCTGCCTCCTGAGTGGATGGGTGACCCAGCTAGATAGCTGGATGGCACAAGGCTGCCTCTTACTCGAAGAGTAGACCAACAGCCTAGAGCGCACTGGCACTGGGGTGTTGCATGGGCTCCCGTCACTCTCCATCCCTGTTTCCCTTTACTCTTTCCAATTTCATTCTTAACTGGAAGTTTTTTATAAAAATCTCCCAAGTCCTGACTGGCCATTAACAAAGTTCATAGTCTTCATAGAATGGCGACTTTCCCAATGCAATACCCATGTCTGTGACCCAATCCCATTAGAGGAACAGCTCTCCTGTAGAGGGGCAGGGGCTTTGTGCACCTCTGAGATACAGGGAAGAAGGGAAGATTGCGGGGGTGGGGAGCAAGTAAGGTGATTCACCAAGGGCTCACCTGTGTTTAGCAATTCTTCTTTCTTTCAGGACTTTGGTTTGGGGTTGAGGGTGTGTTGGTCCCTGGTAGGGGAACTGGCAGCAGCTACTCTAGGCTTTATTTGCTGCTCAGCGAGGCCAGTGAGGCCAGTAGCTCCCGCCATTTTAGAGGAGGTGATGCTTGCTTTGTGGGGATGGTGAGTAGGGGGATTTGGTAAGGGAGAAGAGATCTGTGTGGAGAAAAGGATTGCTTCTTAAATGCAGATAAAGCATATTTATGGTCAGTTTTCTGGTTTTTACATATTCCCAAAGTGACTGTGATCAGTTGAATGATGACATGTTTCCCATGCCATGTAATCTCTGCTCCCATGGCTCCCTGCACGGTAAACGCGCTGTTCTTTCCTTGCATCTGTTATGAATCTACACTAAAACCGCAGTGCCTAGTGGCCAGGAGATTGTGGGACTGAAGTAAAGGTGGTGGTGGAGGTGTGTGTGTGTGGGGGGGGCTGGGGGAGGGTTGGTTGGACATGCATGTGCATCAGTGTACAAGTATGAGCTGTGTTCCTATGAGAGAATACATTTGCAAGGTGTTTTGCAAGTAAAGGCCCATTTCTTTACAAAAATAGAATTGGTTTTCTAAGACAGATGTGCTGAGTAAGTGGAAGGACGGCTCTGAGTTTTAGAAGGAGCTTTCCAGAAATCGGTGCAAGGAACTTGCTAATGGTACTGGGAGATAGAAGGGGAGATGCACAGGCCATGCTGTGTTTTGCATTTCAATCTCTGTGGATCCTCTCTCCCTGCCTATGCATATTTAAAATTCCTTTCAATATATAAATAGGATAATTCTCTCTCCTCATCCCCACCAGAGTTCATTTAACAGACACAAAAAGAACTGCACATCCAGGCTTGTCTTTTCCTGCTTCCCATTTTTACTATTTATTGGTTTTTTTCTCCTCTTTTTCCCCCTCCCACATTGCTCCCCTTAGATTAAACTGTGTTTCAAGCTTGACTGGAGGGAAAAATGCCATTCCTTATACACAGGGCTGAGCCCCAGGGAGGTGATCTCTAGGTTTGCCCTGCTCTTTGGTACCAACCCAGACCTTCCAGAACTCCACTTTAAATAGAAAGCGCTGGGCCTTAGATACTCTAGGTTTTTGCAACCTCCCCTTAATGCCACCTTTTTCCTATTTTGTAAACAGTTACCCATTTTGCCTCATGAATGAAGCCTGGGTACTTCCCAGTGTCCCAGAGGCTCAAGTGAAAGGATTCTTGATGGGAAGGCTAGGGGCAAGGATATGAGCTGGGATCTGGGGAAAGGCACCTATGACAATAGCCAATCAAACTCTTATTTTTAGAAAAAGGTTCAAGGAAGCTTTGGTTAAGTCTAATGGCCTTGGTTTATGTTGCTAATGTGAATAGTGCAATCATTTTGGAAGAAGTTAGACCATACCTTCCAAACATTGTCCAGATTTCAAAATACCAATTAGTGGGGCCTATAGGGCATGTGTTCTTAGAAAGATGTCCTACATCATTTTGCATTCAGTGGAGGCACCACTGAATTGGGAATCAGGAGACTTGAGTTCTAGGCCTGCCTCTGCTAGTGTGAAGCTCACACTCGCTTTCCATCTCTGGATCTCACTTAATTTATCTGTAGAAGGAGAAAGGTGGTTTTATTCAAATGCAGTGACTTCTCCAATTACAACAAAATCATCAGCTTTTATATATCCTTGGATCATAAGTGGTGGCCAAAATATGTATAGTGAGGCATAGAATGGGGCACTCACTGGTCTGTCACCTGTGATGTAGGAATGGTGTCAAGGACAGGAGGACCTTTTCTTTAAAGGTGCTCTGAGCTTGACTCTGGGACTCATTAGGATCTCCTTGCATGAGTTGAGCTCTCATTGAATATTGGATAGAATCCAGAAGCGTGTGACCATGGTAAAATGTCACTGCTGTATGACTCAGCACAGGACCCAGGGAAACTTTATAGCAATTTCTGTCAATTAAAAGTAAGGTGAGCTGCATATGTGACCTTGAAGAACTTTAAAAATAAGGCAGATGGTGTATTTTTTTTTCATAATTACTTCAGGTTTTCTTTATTTCTCTCTTTCTTTCTATTGCTAATTAATAGTTTGTAATTCTTTTTAAAAAATTTTTTTGTTCAATTTCTTTAAACTAAAACAAAAACAGTTCACCCATTTCTACTACCCTGCCCCCTGCCTCTTCCCCTTGTGACCACCAAACTGTTCTCTGTACCTACGAGCCTTTTTTTTCCTTGATTCCACATAGAAGTGAGATCATATGGTATTTGGTATTTGTCTTTTTCTGTCGGACTTATTTCACTTAGCAGGTTCCATCCATGTCACAAATGGCAGGATTTCCTTCTTTTTTATGGCTGAATAAATTCCATCGTATATATGTACCATGATTTCTTTATCCTTTCGTCCATCAATAGACAGATTGTTTCCATATCTTGGCTATTATTTACAATAGCATTTTGCATTAGCAAAAAGTTATATATATATACACCCCCATGCTCATTGCAATGAGTGTATATATATATAACTTTTTGCATTAGTATTTTTGTTTTCTTTGGATAAATACCCAGAAGTTGGATTACTGATTCATATGGTATTTCTATTTTTAAGTTTTTAAGGAACCTGCATCCTGTTTTCCATGGTGGCAGCACCATGTACATTCCTACTGACAATGCATGAGGGTTCCCTTTCCTCCACATCCTCATCCTCATCAACACCTGCTATCTCCTGTCTTCTTGACAATAGCCATTCTGACAAGTGTAAGGTGAAGAATGTGGTATTTCTGAGAGATTAATTTGGGGGTACAACCTACCTCTCACTCTAATTTGCTGATTAGATGACTTCTTCCAAGATCAGGAGGTTGGAGGAGAGACTTCTGGTCCAGACAGAGCTAGGGACACAAATGCAGTACATGAAGGTTGCAGCTGATGTCTCCACTCGGCAAACAATCGACATACTTGGCTCCCTGTTCATATGCTTTGCTGTCAAATAATCTACTTTAGAAAACTGATCTCTGCAAGCCAGGCTGTCCTTGGAAGCCTGAAGCATGTGTGAATTGCGTCAAGTTCCAGGCCTCAAGAAAAAAGCAAGGACTCTCCTTATAGGCCAAATCAAGGGTACTCTGCATCACACTGGGAAATGCTGAGGGATAGACGGGCACAAGCTGTGGGTTTCAGCTCCTCACATGGGGCACTTGATTTGGAGGAGAACACTGCTTTGTGGTTACTCCTGCAGTGCCTCTCATTTGGGATCCACAACTAGTAATTTTTTTAAAAAAGATTTTATTTATTTACTTGAGAGAGAGAAAGAATGAGAGCAAGAAAGCACAGAGGGAGAGGGAGAAGCAGACTCCCCACTGAGCAGGGAGCCTGACATGGGGCTTGACCCCAGGACCCTGAGGTCATGACCTGAACCAAAGGCAGACACTTAACTGACTGAGCCACCCAGGCTCCCCTGCAACCAGTAATTTTCATACCTGTCCCATTTAGGGCTTTTTCAGCCCATAGGTACAGATAAGCACAGGTTGCTCGCCTCGGCATCCTGAAATACCAACCTACAGAGGGATCCCGCACGCTGACTACAAAAGTCATGTTCACTTTTTCTATATTACAAACACAGGAAAATATGCAATTCATTCTGAATATTTCTCAAGTGCTGTAGTAGGCTCGGTGAAAGCCATTACTATATGTAGGAGGAGCCATTGTCCTTCCAGAAATATCCATGGCATCAAGTGGGGGTGGTTATGTTGGGAGATCTGCACATTCCCTGTAAATTCATTATCAGAATTCAAGGACATCACCAAATCCCTAGGTTGATACTATACTAGGAAAGAGCCAGACCTCTTGAGGAAGGGCATTTCTTAAGAAGGAGTGAGATGTCAGGGCCTGAACATGTGTGTCTGATCAGGGAAACTGCTGTGTCTATGGTCAGATAGGCAGTGATTCAGGACCATTGTTATTACTGTGAAAGGACCCTTGACCTTACACATCCTAAACTGAATGAGGAGTGTGCCCTTTACCCATGATTTGTTGGAGTATCAACTGCACTTTGCCCAAAGGTATTACATAGTAAACCCTTGATACTTTCTTGATTCTTTAACTTGCAAACACCTCGATGGTGGAAAATCTCCCAATAGAATGCACGTGCAGAGCAGGCCAGAGCAGGGAGCTCCAAAGAAGACTACTGGGACACAGCCCTGAACATTCAGCAAGGCTCACACATTGCTCATCGGTTCTAGCACCTCACCTTTCTGCAGCTCAGCCTCAGTGAAATTATCAAAGGCCAGAGGCCAGTGGCCTTCACATTCTCTTCAGGATCTCCGAAATCATGAAAATGGTATCTGCAAATACCAGAAGTCTCTTGTACTGGGATCAGAAATGTGGAGTTGAGGATTTTGGTTGCTGACCTTTTTGAACAATCATGCTTTCTATCTTTGTTTTAATTGTTGTTGCTTACTTGTTTTTGGAACTACAGAGAGTAGTTAAGAGGCTGGGCTCTTGAACTAAAGAGCAGGGGATCAAATGCCAGCTCAGCCACTTCCTAGCTGTGTAATCTTGGGCAAATTACTTAACCTTTCTGTGCCTCAGTTTCTATATATGTAAAATGTGGATGACAGTAGGGTCGTTGTAAGGATTAAATGAGTTCACGTGCTAACGGCACTTAGGACTGTGCCTGACAGCAGAAGCGCACTATATAAGTGTTAGCTTCTCTTATTGAAAAGTCACCACGGCTGTTACGTTGACATCTGGAAGGTGTGCTGAATAGCATGTCCTTCATGAAAATATGATAATGGCTCTTGTGTTTGCAACTAGTATCTATTAATTAAGAAACCGTCATTTGTGCTCTGTAATTATATTTATTAAACCCTAACTCCTATCATAACAATAATTAGTTCTTGCTTATTAAATTTATTAAATTCCCCCTGGATTCATATCTTAGGTAAATATTTAGTAGCCCTACACTAATTATTTTAATCAACATGGAGTGTATTTCAAATGACTACAAATAGTTCTAACTAATTAAACTGAGTACAAAATAATATCTTATGTAATAAATTTGCAGGTGCTAAAAAGAGTGGGAATGAGCCACAGGATAATGTCTCAGTGACCTAACCACCTGACTTAGTGATTACAGCATTTCCAAAGCTCAGCTAGGGGAAGTAGCCTGAGAAGGTTTATTGTTTCTGTCCTGATTTGGTTTTTTACTGCCAAAGTTTTGTGCATGGAACAAGCTCTGTGTGTGATTCAAGAACATGCCATATGATTTGAAATTGGACCCATTGACACTAGTAATTAATGCAGAAGCAAGAAGCCAGCAGCTGTGGCAGTAGGACGAATCCCTGCTTCAAACAGTGCAAGAAGGCAGACTCTCTGACCGTTCCTCCTTCTGCAGGCCTGGTTTCCTCATCCTCAAACCACACTGTCAGTTCTGCCTCATGCTGGGAAGTCCTCCTGCACACCTCCCTCCCCTACCCACCCCTCCTATGCTCCCAGCTCCTTCATAACAAAGATGAATCCTTGAATTACAGCTAGCTGATTGGCATCCTGTTGCTAGGAAACTGTGAAATGAATGTATCATATTTCATAATAAAAATGCCTCTGACCCATCCTTGGAAAGCCATGCACAATGAGTTGAGACACCGTGTGGAACAGGCCTGCACTGACCTCCCACCTCTCTTCTCCTCTGCTCCCTTGTGGGGCCACTGTAAGAGGACTGGTTCTCCTTAATAATGTGGTCATTCTCTGGCCACACACAGCGCTGTCTGTTGTCTGACTTAGGGTCCTGTGCATGGCTGAGGTTGGGAGAGTGGCCATCTATGCCCAGAATGGGGGACTCAGTCTATAATCAGGATTGGTAGGATGTTCAGTTCACCACTGAGTTTTTTTTTTTTATTTTTATTTTTATGTTATGTTAATCACCATACATTACATCATTAGTTTTTGATGTAGTGTTCCATGATTCATTGTTTGCATATAACACCCAGTGCTCCATGCAGAACGTGCCTTCTTTAATACCCATCACCAGGCTAACTCATCCTCCCACCCCCCTCCCCTCTAGAACCCTCAGTTTGTTTCTCAGAGTCCATCGTCTCTCATGGTTCATCTCCCCCTCCGATTCCCACCCCCCTTCATTCTTCCCCTCCTGCTATCTTCTTCTTCTTCTTCTTTTTTTTTTTTTTAACATATAATGTATTATTTGTTTCAGAGGTACAGATCTGTGATTCAACAGTCTTGCACAATTCACAGCGCTCACCATAGCACATAACCTCCCCAATGTCTATCACCCAGCCACCCCATCCCTCCCACCCCCCACTACTCAGTTTAGGATTGGGATTAGGATTTCAGTTGTTGTGAAGTCCTATTTGGGAGAGAAAAGAAGGAAATGACCGTTAAGAGTTTTGGCAGTTGAATTATATTATAATAAAAATGATCTACCTCAAGAATAAAAATGGCGAGTTCAAGTTTCAAACAATCCATGTAGAAAACTAAATCTTTTAAAACTGTCTCCAGCTCTTTCCTGTAAATGACAAGTGAATTATCATAAACAAGCAGCCAGCAGTGGATGCTCAGGGCATGGCATCTGGGATTGCTCCGGGCTCTCCCGACCTCCCAGTGTCATCAACTGGCTAGTGAGGAGGGGGCTTCATTGCAGCTGACATGTTACATTCTATTTTTGTGGAGGAGGTGTCTCGAGTGGGCATGGGAGGGATCACAGGAGACAAATCTGACGGTGGATCTGCACTTACACCTCTCGGAGACGTGCACAGACACATGAGAGTTATAGAAAATGCCCGCACTTTATCTCCCCCTCTCATTAAGCTGCCATCTGCTTTCAGAGCCGATCTATCTCTTGGTTCTGAATACCACTTCCCCCACTTCTAGCTCTCCCTAGAGTATTTGTGATCTCATGCAGCCACCTTTATGATAGATGAATCATTCCTATGGCAACCACAGTCATCATGAATCCTCTGAGTGAGCTAGCAGGAAAAAACCGCTTTCAAGAGAACAGAGATCCTAGGGGGAACCTAGAGCAGTAGGGAAACTGGAGAACATTGAACCCATAGAAGTGGGATCAGATCATGTCAGAACTGGAAAGGATGAGATGACTGGGGCCCAGAAGAGGGGCTGGTTTTGCTTAGTATCACACAGAACTAGAACCCAGGCCTCTTTTTTCCTTGCAACATGGTGTATAAGTAAACGAATGAGCACAGACTTGCCATGTGTCAACTGTAGGCAAATAGGCTATATTGTAGAATCTTTATGTGTTGTTTATTTGAACCCATTGGCCTGAACGTGAAGTTTTGTTCAGAGAAGTCTAATGCTTCAGGACCAAGATTTCATCTGGTCCCAAGGCATGTTATTGCTGCAAATCTCATTTTCTTCCATCCCATTTCTTCTCCAGAGGATGTGCTCCCTTGTGATGGTGGTAGTGTTGGGACCCCCACCAATGGAGGCAGCCCTGAAGTGAGAAAGCTTCTAAGAGAAGGCACTGGAAAACCTTGCTATGTCTTTGCTGTGGTTGGCAGAACATGTGGATATAATTTATTTAATAGAGTCTTACAGATGGGGCTTAGCATTCATTTTAATGGAGAGAAGATCTTCCTGAATGGAGCTGAGATCAGGTCATATATACACATGGATTTTTTTCCCTTGTGACCACCACACAGTCACCCATGCACATGTTGCTTACCTGTTAGTTCTGAAGAGTCATCATCAATCTCAACTTTGTGCACAAAGATGCTCCCTCATCCCATTTTTGCCCAAATATGTCCAGAGAATGTTTCTTTTAAAGAATGAAATGCCTTATTTTATGCTTTGAACAATTTTTATCCTGGATTGTGACTGAAGAATAGGAAGAAAGCTTACATCTTCTGAAAGAATCCACTACAAAAGAATATGATGTGCATGGAAGGGAGGCATTGCAGCTGTTTCATTTCTGTGCCTTGCACTGGAGTCTCCTGAGATGGCACCCTGAAGCCTGCCAATTGTTCTTTCTCTTTAATAGATTATCCAGCAGAGATCCAAAGCCCTTGGCAGACTAGGCAGAGAACCACAATGTTTGAGCACATTACTGCTCATTCTGAGAAGAGTGGAGTACAAACTGTCATTTTTCAATCCACGGTCATATGGCTGCAGTCCTGCTAGTGGCACCCAGTTCTTCTACAGCACTAAATCTAAAAGATAGTTTGTCAGTCCTGAACTTTCATCAGAATTAAACAAAACCAACCATACACATCTTCCCTTTCTTCTCTTGGCTCTCATAACAATACACTTTTCCAGATTTTTCCTCTCTGTTAGCTTTATTTTAGTTCCTTTTGTTGGGTTTTCTCAATGCTGATTCCTAACCTTTTTTCTTTTCTATATTTATTTATTAAAAAAAATTCAATGACCACCTATGCCTGCATTGTCCAGTATGGTAACCACTAGCCAAATGTGGCTGTTGAGCATCCAGTAGGTATCTGAATTAAGATGTGCTAAAAGTATAAAACACACAACAGATTTCAACAAACAACAATAAAAAACAACAGCAAAAATGTAGTTATCTCAATACTTTTTATATTGATTGCATGTTAAAATTATAATGTTTTGAATACATTAGGTTAAATAAAATATATTATTAAAACTAATTTTACATTATGTTTCTATTGGGCAGTTCTGACCTATGCAATGAAAGCACCCGAACTTATCTCTAGCTCAGATCTCTCCTTTTAACTCCAAACAATAAAACTAATTGCCACCTTAACATTTCTGTTAGGTTATCTGCCAGCAATTAAAAATCACCATGTCCAAAATGAAATGTGAGATGTTTTCCCCTAAATACCATCCTATTTTAGGGACTGGTCCTACCATCATCATCATTTCCCTCTTCTCTTCTCCACTGGCTTTCTTTTCTAGAATTACAGAAATGTAAAATGTCCATGTGGGAAGGCTGTGTACATAACCACTAATTCTATGCTTGTGCCTTCTTTGCAAGATCAAGTTTTTATGTGATCATCTGTAGTGATGGAAAGCTTATTTCCTCATAAGGCAGCCTATTCCATTTTGGGGCCTTATTGAACTAGAATCTGACTTTTATTCATGTTTCAATTCTATCTCCTGAAGCCATATAAAGCAAGTTTAATTCCTCTTCTACTTGTGAGAATTGTTTAATTCTCTTGGTTGCATTGACTTTACTTGAGTTAAACATTTCTTTTTCCATTGGCATGACTTAAAGTCTTCTCATTTATTCTTGCCACTTACATTTGAACACAATGTAGTTTGTCTACCTATAAAGAATGCAATTGTCAAATGTTCTACCAATTTTAACAAGTTTATCGAAGACTAGAAAGAGACTTTTACTTTACTCTAAGTAAAGTAGACTTTTACTTTATTCTAAGTCTCATTAAAATCTGTACCTCTGCTTATACCACTTGGGAGTATATCCATTTATTTGGGTTACATCAAACACAGATACTGTTTTGTTTTGGACTTGATTTTGTGTAACTCCATTATGTCTTGGATATGTAATGTAATTAAGCCAAGTCTCTTCCATCTTCTGTTTTCATAGGTGTATATAATATATTTCAAGTCTGTGGTTATACTTATGATTTGGCCCATTGAACCAGCAAGCTTATCTAGATACTATTGATTCTGATTCTTTCACTCACTCATTTTTTTACTTAGATCAATATCATCCAAAAAATGATTAGTAAACCTATATTTTTATAGAAATGAGCAAAAATGTATAAAGGACAGGATGAAATTCAGGACTCTGCATTATACTATGAAAGTCTTCTATCCAAGTTATGCCATTCTGTTAGTTAGCAGTCCATATTATAGAGCATAATCGTTTAACCAGCTGTAGGTCTATGTAACAATGTTAGTAAATTCTTTTATATTATCACTTCAAATATTTTCTCTGTTCTGTCTTCTTCTGGAACTCTAATTATATTTCCATTGATGATTTCATACTGTCCCGCTGCTCTTGGATTTTCTGTTCTGTTTTTTCTCCTCTTTTATTCTTTCTGTGTTTCAATCTGGATCATTTCTATAGGCATTTCTATTTGGATCATTTCTGTTCTTCAAGTGCACTAATGTATTCCTACGCTGTTTTCACTCCGCTGATGAGCCCACTGAAGGAATTACTCATTTCTGATCTAATTTTTATCTGTAGCATTTCCATTTGATACTTGGTTTCCATCTCTCTGCTGACATTCTGTATTTATTTATGCACATTGTCATTTTTTTCCATTAGACCAGAGGTCAGCAAAATTTGTTTTTGTAAAAGGCCAGATAGTAAGTATTTTAGGCCTTGTGGGCTCTTTAGTCTCTCTCATTACTCAGTTCTGCCACTATCAGGCAAAATAGCCATAAATGAATGAATGTGGCTGTGTACAATAAATTTTATTTACAAAAACAAGAAGCAAGCTGGGTTTGTCCTATAGGCTATAGTTTGCTGATCCCTGCTCTAGATCCTTTAAAATACTAATTACAGTTATTTTAATATCCCTGTCTGATAGCCTTAGTCATCTCTAAGTCTCATTATATTGACTATTTTCTTTCTTTCTTTCTTTTTTTTTTTTTTTTAATTTTATTTATTTATTTAACAGAGAGAGACATAGCGAGAGCAGGAACACAAGCAGGGGGAGTGGGAGAGGGAGAAGCAGGCTTCCCGCAGAGCGGGAAGCCCGATGTGGGACTCGATCCCAGGACCCTGGGATCATGACCTGAGCCGAAGGCAGACACTTAACGACTGAGCCACTCAGGCGCCCCGACTATTTTATTTCTTGACAATGAGTTCTTTCCTTGCTTTTTTTGTTTGTCTCATAATTTTTAATTAAATGTCAGAGATGGTATGTTCAAACAGAAGAGACTGAAGTAAATGTTATTTACAAAAGGAGATCTCTTTCTGTGGATGATAGAATCAGTCTGGTAAATGTTTTGACTGGATTTTTTTTTTTTTTGGTGTTGTTCTATGATGGTACTTCTGGTATAACACAGCCATCAAAATTCTCTAGTGTGAGTTGTTTTTACTTGTACTTTACATAGGGAATGGTGCTAAAGGCTTTTTCTTAGTGTTCTTGATCTACCCTTAGCTTTCAGTAGTCTTAATATAAACACATGACAGGGGGTGTTTCTCCTTCTCTCACCCAGATTGGAGAATGCTATTGCTTTTTACTTTGGGTTAGACTTGTGGTATAGATGGAGTGGGGAGGGGTCTCTTATGTGACAGCACTTGAATTAAGTAATATCTCAGTATTTCTATTTCTTGTTTAAAGTGATATTGTGAAGATCCAAATAAGTATTCTGACAAATTTTCACTTATAGCTACCTCTTTGTCCTGAATTATCAGAGAAATAACTTTAAGAAAGTAAAAATAAGTAGTGATTTTAGACATGATTTCTTTTTAGAAAAGAAATGTTAGCTCCCAATAATTGTTGTTTCCTCTATAGATTCTTTTGAATCACACATAATTGATTCAATAATATTTTATGGAATCTTGCCAGGGGTTGATATCAAGACAATTTGCCTCTAGATTCCAGTATCAATCTCATTCATGTTTAACCTGGAATAATGTTTGCTTTTCTGTAATCACCTGTGTCTTTCTCACATTCTCTGTGGTTTAAGTCATTAATATAATCACATAATTGAAGGTCTTTTTTCCCTTAACATTTCTTCACCTAATTTGGCCTAAGCTTCCTTCTTTTAACATGTATACTATTTACTATATGGCTGCAAATCATTGTAATTTACATTGTAACTATGGACAACTACATTCTTTAATTTATTCATTCAACCAAAGTTTATTTAGTGCCTGATATGTGTCAAGTTTTAGGTTTAAAGCTTGAGAAACACACTTGAATAGAATTTAGCCCCTACCTTCAAGAAGCTCCAAGTCTAGATGCTAAGGCAGTCATGTAACAAATATTTAGACAGTAGCATGGGATAAAATCAATCATGGCAGAATGGCTGATAAACTGTAACTAAGGGTAGGGAAGGAGATTTGAGAAGGTTTCAGAGAGTTGGTGATATTCTCAAAAATTATTTAAAAAGGCAAAGACTTTCACTTGATACATGAGACAGGAAAAGACATTTCAGACAATGCAAAAACGTGTTCAGAACTGTGGAGGTTGAAAGTAACCTCATGTCTGCATTTGCATAAATTCCAGCAATGGTGGAACATGGTGGTATGTCATGACAAAAGATGAAACTGGAGAGGGAACTAGGGCCAGGCTGTGAAGATCATGCTTGCCTATTAGGGAATTTGGACTTGTCCTGTAGGTGACTAAGATTAATAGAAGGATTTTAGATAGAGGAATCACATGATCAGATTTACATTTCTAAGAGTGTACTTTGGCTGAATGAATATAAAGAGTCAATGAAGCTTTATTGTTTAGGCTCTGCAGGCACATGCCTAGGGCCCATTAGCTTTACAATGGCCCTCAAATTGTTTGAGACATGGGGGAGAAGAAATATTAGCTTTATAATTGAAAAGCTGCCAAGTCAAAATAAAAATTATTTTAATTAAAAGCCTATAAACCATGGAGTTATGTTAACTACTTAACTACAGCTTGACTAAACTCTAAAATAGTTTCCTACTAATTAGGGAAGTGTTGTTGAATAAGCAGAACTCTCATAGAACAAGATAATATAACAACTTCACTTTATTCTCTCTCTGTCCTTTCAAATCCATTCTGTGGGGCTAGTTCTTTCCCTTCTCTTTAGATAGAAGATAAGGAAAGTTCTATGGCTTCTCTAGTCACTGTTCAGGAACTAGTCTATGTTCAGTCTAGTCCCCCAAACAATCTTAGTTCAGTAGTTAGAATGCCCAGTCCCACCAGTAATCAAAACTATATATTTATTTAAAGTCAATGGTTCTTTTCTCCTTTGCTTTGGGAATTTTTTTTTTCTACCCTGGGCAGAAAGAGGGATTTGGTTGGCTTGTTCTGAATTCAACAGTTAGGGATTTTAATTTGCTTTCTCCACTCACTAACTGCCTCTTGATCTTCTATAGTTGAAACATGGTGGAGGTAGTGTGAGGGGTGTGTGGTGGGGTGGGGGGGCTGATTAAAAATGGAAATGGACAACATGTTCACAAGTTATAAAGGAGGTATATGTATAGCTTGGCCACTTAGACTTGAGAGTGAGAGAAAAGGAAGCATTTACAATGACTTCCTTCTTGTGTGACATACTGTGGTGGTACCTCTAACTAGACCAGGCTCTGCATTTATTCATTCAAGAAACATTAACTGCCAACCTTATATTTAGATCCATTTGAATGAGACATTTCCAGTTCTTGAACAGCTCACAGTCTGTTGGGGAGAGTAGCAAACCCATAACTCAAGTGTTCTGTGATGAGAATTATAACAACACTATGCTTTGGAAATTCTAAGAGCATAATGGCACACACCATGCAGCTTAGAGCAAAATGGGAAGCAGTGGCCTCTGGAAATGTCAAATAGCCAAACTTATTTTGGGAAATATTGATTGTGGTATCTGTGAAGAAGTAAAAAACAGTATTGGTTGTATATAGATCTAGGGCTAAGGAAAGGGTCTGATTTAATATAGAAGTTTAGGAGTTATCAGCATAAATGTATAAGGAGAAGCAAATGAGGTATATCATCTAGAGAGAATATTAAGTCCCTGGCTAATATTCATGAAGGGCAAAATGGAGGCATAGGGATAAAGAAAGACTGGAGAAGGATGCTGAGGATAACTGTGCAGAGGACTAGGAAGAAAACCCAGAGAGAGGAGTCCTAGAGGCCAGTGGAGAAGAACTCTTTAGGGATGAGAGAATAATTATTACTGTAAATACTGCAAAAAAGCTCAAGTGTTGCATCAAGGAACCAGCATGGTTGCTGGGTCAGATGGACCTGGATTTCCCCCAGCTTCTGCTTATAATCTGTGACTCTGAGCAACTTGTCTAACCATTTAGCAGTAAACTGTGAGTCTTTGGTGCTCCTTCTAGTTGTTCCATAGAGTACGGGGTACTGATTCTCTCACAAGAGCCATGTTCATCATTTGTGCTGAAAGATGACCAAAAGAATATGTCCAGAGACACTTCTCCTTCCCTACCCTCTGCATCTTTCTTCTCAGCATCTCTTTCTATATTATCTAAGTCATTTAACGTCAGACTTTCTTTTAGTTTGAGTCCCTCCTGTCCCTGCTCCTTTCTCTAGCTTCTCCCTGTCCTGCAATTCAAGGCTCCTGGAATGCAGAACTGCGTACAGATGTTTCCATCCTGTGAGTGCTTGCTGTTTCTCAGATGGTGTCTGAGCAGATGTTCTGGTGTGTACCTCCCTTTCTCTGCTGTTGTGTTTTCTATACAAACACCAGATTGCATTGCTGCCTCCTCCTTTCTGGAGAAAACCCAATTCACACCGGTAATGGAATAGGTTGTGCTTTCAGGCTGTTAGATATGGTCTGTGGTGCAAAGGCTTTGCGGAGCCGAGTGTTAGGCCAAAGGGCTTAGAAAATGAAACTCAGTGCTGTGACTTTATCTACTCATGACCTGCTGCATTTCTTCCGTTGAACTGGTGTTCTATAAGAACATCTCTTTCCTCTACTTCTGTAGTCTTGCCCTGTGTTCCCATGTTCCTCTCTAGGTCTTTTGTAATTGTGCACCCTCACATGAGCCTTCCCAACACGCTGGATTCTTTATCTTCTGACAACACATGGGGTTAGGAGATGGAGTCAAAGACTCCATGGAATTATTGTACTTTACAATAATAGATTTAAAGAGCCTTGGTGAAAATAGGGAGGAGGCAAGGTTACCTGCTAGATTAGGCTTGCAGGTAGGTGAACTGTCCTCAGGAGGGTCAGTGGTGACATGTTGCAGTGGTCTGCCTTCCCTCTTTTCATTTTCTCTTCATTCGTGAACTTATCTTTGATTTCTTACTGAAATTTAACTGCAGCAAGGGACCCAGGAATATGGACAACAGTCCCCTGCCTTTAAAAAGGAGGCTCTTTTACCTTACCTCTTGATTTCCCCTTAGGAATTTATAATTTGGCAAACACTTTTCATTCCCATCTTTGTTCCATTTACAGCAAGTAAATACATTTAGTCCTTCATGTGATAGAATGAGTTGCATTCACTTGTCTCTGGCCATCTCTCCTTATTGGAAATAGCAGTCTTGTTGAAGCTGCCCATGGTCCCTACCCAGACTCCTATAGATAAGGAGTACTCCTGTGCATTAATTTGAATGTCAAGTAGGACCCTGGAGAGTTAGGAAAAGATCCCAGGAGAGTGGTGATGGAATCAGGGGAGCCAAAGAAGAGGAGGGGGCTGGACTGACTCACTAACCAACGTTTTGTCCATATCCAGACAAGGCACCTAAGTGATTAAAAGCAAAAGTGGAGCTCAAATCTGACAGGTCTCAAAGCCACCAGTACGGAGTGCATTTTACAACCCAGGCTTCCCTCACCTTACATAATAGATCATGTTCTGAAAACTTATATGTGAAATCCTCTCATTTATAGAAGCCAGCTGTACATTTATTTATAAAGTGAAGAGTATGCTGCAAGGAAAAAAAGTATGACCTTTAGAAGCAGACACACCTGAACCAAACCATGGCTTTACCACTTCATTCATTCATTTATTCAGCCACTCAGTCATTCAAAAATATTTGTCATGAGCATTCACTGTCCAAGGCATGATGCCAGGAATGAGGGAGAGAATACTGGTAAATTTTCTGTGTCAACGTGGATAATTTAGTAACTTCTCTCAGCCTCAATTTCTCATCTATAAAATATGAATGATATTACTTACCATGCAGGTTGTCATGAAAGTTGAAATAAGGATTCAGTTTCTGGTATATATCAATTTTTGTATGTTGAGGATTATAATTAAGTAAGTAATATTTCATTTCACATATCATATGAGCTTTTTTTTTAAGTGAAGCCTACCTATTTACAATGACTTACAATAATGTTATCCTTATTGAGGTCCCTGAATAAACATTTCTGTCTTACTAATAGATTAAGCTTCTACTCACTCAAGCTCATTGCAATGGAGATTTCAGAAATCAAATCAAGTTGTAAATGTTAACAGCTATAACATTGGATGTGGCTTTCTTCCCTACAGAAGAGCTCCAAAGAGCACAGGATTGGAAGTGCCCAGGCCTGACTTAGTCTTAGCTTTGACACAATATAACCTGGGATTCCTTTGCCTCTCTGGACTCCATATTCTTCATCTGTGGGATAGTTATAATAATTTCCTTACTTACTTTGTAATGATTTGGAAAGATTAAATGCAATAAATAATATGAGAGTATGTTAATACTTTTACTGTGTAATTTTTTTGTTTTGTTTTCTTGTTTTTAAGGGAGGAATAACTGAGATGTCTTGCTCAGTTCTACATCTTCTTACAAATTATCCTATTTCTTACCTTTCCTAAATTTGCACACTTAGATATCTATTCTGAATGATAAGCAATAGTGTTGGTGTATCCTGATTTGAGAAAGGTGGGTTTGCCTAAATTTAAATTTACAAACTAGATACATTTGAGGATAACTGTTCACATTAAGAAGTATTTTATTTTACGAAAGTGTTTTTCTTTGACTTCCTTAAACTAATAGGAGCCAACAGCAGTGACTTAAAGCATGATTAATGTTTTAAAAATATAGCTATTATACAATTTGAAATATCCCTGTATAGTAATATCAGAGCACAGGTTAATATTAGGATTTTTTGTTCCAAAACCTAGCTCAATGTACATAGTGATGGGATCGAGTAGTGTCTCCAACTATACAAAACACTATTGAGTCTTTTGCTATGTGTTTACCTTGGGACTTTGGTTTGGGGATTGGCTTTGAATTAATTCCAAAGAAACCTTTATACCCAGAAGGTCTAAAAGGAAATAAATTGAACGAAGTCTAAAATACAATCATTCAACCCACAAGTCCACCCTAAGTGCCTGTTGTGGGTACTTGGTCCTCTGCTGGGAGATGTGCAGTTGGGAAGTCTTTACTGAAGAAGTGTCATTTGAATTTAATCTTGAAAGTTGCATAGGTGTTTAGCAAGTGAAAAGGGAGTCTAAGGGAAAACAAGGCAGAGAGGACTGTGTGGTCAGTTTAGAAGAGGGATGATAGAATCCAGGAAGCAGGTTTGAGTGTAGGGAGCATTTGGAGGAGTTCTGATGGAAGAGGCTGGAGAGAAAGTCAGGAGACAGATTGGGAAGGCCTCCTATGCCATGTTGTAAAGTTGCTGTGAATGCAGACAAAGGAGTGAGTATTTGATAAAACAGCCCATACAAAGCACATCAGTTATTCTCCTCTGGACATTTGCTCTATAAATTTTCTCACTGAGAAATTCTCACTGAGTCGAGGCAAGGGCTATTTCGTTGTTATGCAGAGGGCATTATGGTTCTTTGCTAAAGATTGCACTCCTTAGCCCAGCATGCTAATGAGCTAAGGTTTACAAAGATACACTCCTGCCTGGGTAAGTCATGTTTCATGTGTTCCACCCATTAATTTGCTGTAGTAATAAACCATATGGATTATTATTTTTTTTTCCTGAAATGCTTGCTGTCTCCTTAGTGTGTGCCATGTTTATGGAGTTATTAAAAGGTTATCACAGAATCATATAAACTGGGGTTGGGAAACTGTATGATCTCTGAGAGCACATAAATAGCACAGGTAAAGTCAGTCAGCTCTGAGATGGGGGCCACAGAAGAGAAGAGGTGGGGATAGGGGTCAAGGAATGGGTTAGGAGAGAGGGCATGAGCTTAAGGGGTTTTAGAGGGGAGGTTGGTGACAGGGACAAGAATGATAGGAAGTCCTAAAACTTAAGACTAGGACTCTGAACTTGATTTTGGAAGTGCTTGGAAATAGAGTAAATTACGAATTTCTGTGGTGCAGAAACTTCTTTGGTGGGAGCCATCTGGGGAGTGAGAGCCACAAGGCAAAAATAGGCATTAAGCTATAAGGCTCCCAGGTCCTGAGCTTGCCTAAGATTGCAGAAATACAAAAGAAAAGCGCTTTGAGAAAAGTCAGAGGTTGTCTGCTGCAGCAGTTGGAGGCAGACTGAATGCGGGAAGCAGAGAAACGTGGAATCTGGGAGGACTCCTGGGCTCCTTGGCCGTCAGGACCTAGCAGGAAATGGCACTGTTGAATGCTTTCTTGCTGTTAATCATTTTTCTCATTTTCCCTAGTTGTTAACCCTGGGACCATACTAATCAACTCCTCGTTTCCCTGCCCGTGGCTTACATGGTTCCTTGGTTATTACATCTGAGTTTAATCATTGTCCAAACTGAGCTCCATGTCTTCCTTGCAATTTCACCCCGATTCAGTTTGTTTTGCCAGGAAATGTAGCTGTGTAGAAATGGAAAGGATCTATTTAGAGAAAGGAGAGTCAGTCAGACAAGGGAGATGGGACTCTCCGGTGATGTATGGAAGACTCACGCCCCCCGCCCCCCCGATCCCCAAGACAGTGATGAAAAAATTCAGAAAAATAAAGAAAAACCAATGCCATCCATGACTTACTACATTTCCTCTTTTTTTCATTGCATAAAGAAACAGGAGAGGTGAACTGGACAGCACAAAAGCATCAAAATGCAGTCAACTTGACATTTAAGTAGGAATCATTTGGAAGTCACGTTTGGCTTCCACTCACATCTTTTTCTGCATGGCCACCTCCACTCTAGAAGTCTCTCATGTTTCAGAACCAAAGTGTGGAGGAGGCAGAACTAAGTCGATCATGGGTTCTTCCATTACGAGGAAGTGTCAGTGCTGGCTATTGTCAGTTGATCCCGTAAGACTTCAGAAATGTTATTTATCTCTCTCTAAGGTTCTCTGACTTGGAGATGGCAAAATTTAAAATCAGCTCCTTAGAGACCAGCTCTCAAAATATTAAGGGGATTTATGAATAGATATGGGTACATTAATTTTTTTCCCTCGGAAAATGCTGTCAGATATTCTGATACCCTAAGGAATACCTCACTCTAGAGAATGGAGTATTTCCATCATGATACAAATATACCATTATTTTTTCCATCTTTAAAACAAATAAACGTATATAACTTGACCCCCATTTTCCACATCAGCAACCATCTCATTTTGCTTCTTTAAGAGCAAATCTCCTTAAAAGAATCATCTGACATACACTACCCCCAAATTTTTCACTTCCTGTTCTCTTTTGAGTCCACCCAAAGCAGGCTTTCTCCTCCACCATTCCAATAAAAATGCTCTTGACAAGATCACCAAAAACCCCCATGATAAATCCAATAATTACTTCCAGACCCTCACCCTACTGAATTAATCAGGAACATCTGATACAGTTGTTTATCTTTTCCTACTGGATCTTGGATAATGCCTTTTTCAGTTTGGCTTCTAGGTGAAACACTCCCTGTGTTCCTGCATGTTACAGGCCATTCCTTCCTGGTCTTCAATGTTGGTTTCTTCTTGTTTTTCTGACTTCTTAATGGTGGAATGTTGCAGGGCTTAGCACTCGGTCCTTTTTTACTAGTTTATCTGCACTTATTTCTTCATGATCTCATTCAATCCTATGGTCTCACACACTATCTATGAAATATGACTCCCCAATTTATCCTCCAAGCCCAGACCACCTCCCTGAATTTCATGCTTACATATATCCAACTGATTACTCAGTATTTCCACTTGGATGTTGGATAGAAATCTCACACTTAGTATGTTCTTGATATTTTTCCCCAAATCTGGGGAAAGTCTTCCTCTTCTCAGTTATCCTGTGTCTGTCTGTATGCCACAGAGCTTGTTGGCATTCATCTCTTTCGTGGTCCTCACCTAACCATCAACAAATCCTACTGACTCTACTTTTGAAATATATGCAGAAATAGATCACTTTTCTCACCCATGTAACCACTGTCATTCTGGTCCAAGTCATTATCTTGGGTCTGGATTGTTGTACTACCGTTTATTCTTTGCATCCAGGTGGGATGAGAGGTGGAGACTAGAATCCAGAAAATAATGTAGGTTGCCAGTTCAGCGGTCTGATATTGATGTGAAAAGTGCATGGATGCATTAGTGGAGTAGGGGCGATGTACACACAGAGGTCTGTACCAGTTACTTCTGTCCACCTGTTCACCACAGATCCATCTTCCACCATGTTGTGTTATGCCCTGTGCTCCAGAAACCTGACCTCTAAGCATTACATCTCATAGGCTCTCTTGCCCTCTGCTGTGTTTGGGGTCAGGCAATGGAAGATGTGGGTGGGATCTCTGAGGGCAAGAGAATAGGTCATAGTCCTGAGCCCTCAACCCCTACCACACATCTGACAGTGACTTTGTTCCTATCATAGCACATTATCAAATTGTCCTTACTGCATAGTTCCACCTCTCCCTGGGCTCTGCAAGCACCACTTCCTCCTCTTACTCCTTCCAGATTATGAGTGTTAACTGGGTGTCTCATCCTGCCTTGTCAGTTCCTTTAACTCTGCCTGAATCTCTAAATAATCCCTTTGTTGGGCTCCTCTAAATAATCTTTGTTGGGCTTCAAAAAGATGTTTCCTTCTAAAATCCTTCTTAACATAGGTAGAACTATTCTTTTGGTATGTAAATAAGTATTAAATTAATTACATCTTATGAAAGTAAACAACTATTCTAAAACACATTACTCATAGAAATTTAGAGATTCAAAAAATCTAAAGGGAAGAAAAATGTTCATTCCTTACTGCAATGTCACTAGATAGCCACTATTAACATTTTAGTGAATTGTAAAAAAAATTGTAACACAATTTTTATTGTGTTTAATTTGTATTTATATAATTTTAGTCTCCTTGTGATGTTTTAAAACATTAATATGTCTTTTTCTTATTTTTTTCTTCTAAAATTTTATTTAAATTCAAGTTAGTTAACATATAGTGTAGTATTGATATAAAAAGAAATGTACAACATTTGGAATACATAGAAAATACAAAGAACAAGAAAATAAAAAATTCTATCACTTAAACTTAGAAAAATTAATTTTCTTAGAATCTTTCTTTGGGGTTTAATATAGTTCCTACTTTACAGAACATGGTGATTTTTAAAGCATAGGAAAGGCAGATTTGTTACAATTCATAGACCAAAAGGGAAATGAAGAGAGGCTTGGAATAATATTGACCACTGGTTAATTTTTATTGCTCTGTCCTATGATAAGGAAAATTTACTAGAGCTATTAAGTTGGAGTTTAAATTCTAAAAATCAGCTATTCAATTACCTTGATATAAAAGTTGTTTCTTTATATGCTTTGTGCAACTCTGCTTTTGTGGTTGGGAGAGAAAGACTTTAGTAATTTTCTTGGTCCTAAACTAAAAACTTGTAAATATTGGAACCAGCGTTAGTGGTCTTTATCACAGTGGAGACATCCTTTTCTCTTCAAACAGATTTCCACACAACAGTAGAGGAAAGATATGTCTTCAGAGAATTGCCCAGTTCTGTGAAAAGAAAGAAATTTGCTGAGGAGCAAAGCAGGTTCCATTTTGTACCTGGGATACATAATCTAAATTTGGCACATAAATAAACTGATTATGAATTAGAGGTCCAAATGAGAAAAGAAAGACTGTCAGATCTCTTTTTTTTCATATCATAACTTTCCTAATTGAGCTTTATTCATTTTGATTTTTCCTTGAGTCACTCAATCTGTCTTTAATAAATTGTTTCAAAGGGGGTAGGTATATCAGTGCTTTATGTCTGAATCTCTTGAATATTTAACTCCCTCTCTGTTCCTTTAAGACATGAACATCAATTTATTTGTGTATGTAATAATTAGGTTTCAACATTTTTTTCCTCAAAACTTTAGGTGGTTTATATTTTTGATATAGCATAATGAATAGGTAAGAGGTCAGTATAATCCTGTCTTTTTGAAACATGTATTTTCCTGCGTATTTACTTAAAAAAAAAAAATATATATATATATATATAAACAATTTAAGATAATTTCCAGCAGGTTACCAGGAATGGCATAGTCCTTTCATTGATTTTTACCAAGCATGTAGCCTAAGCCCTATTAATCAATATATATCATGTATCTGTTCCAACTCTACACTAAAAAAAATTGCCTTGATTATGACTTCATTACAAAATGTTCTTTTTTTTTAAAATTAGAATTGTGCGTTGTGGTGAGGTTGAATATCTCTATTTACTATTTCCCCCATTGTTTTCCATCTCCTGTTTAGTTTTCTCCTCACTCTCAAGAACTTCTCCAAGTTGTTCTAAAAGTCTGATTTGGTTTTTCACAGAATCAAATCTGCTCTTTACTGCCTTTGATTTGAATTTTAATTCTGCTCTTTTTCCCATTTTATTTGTAATATTCCTTTTTTCATCCATATCTCTTTGTATTTTATCTTTTAATTTTGGCCTGTATCATTCTTATTTTTTTTCCCGCTCCCATTTCTTATAGCATTTTCAAGGAAATACTTATTTTGTCTAATTTTCACTTTTCAGAATAAAGTTTCAGCTAGTGTTTCCATATTAAATTTTTTTTCATCTTTCATATTGAATTCTATGCTCTTCATTGAATATTGTTTTTTGTTTGTTTTTTAGTATCTTCTCCCTTGGTTTCTTGTTCTTTTTTTTTTTTTTTTAAGATTTTATTTATTTATTTGAGAGAGAGAGAGACACAGCGAGAGAGGGAACACAGCAGGGGAAGTGGGAGAGGGAGAAGCAGGCCTCCCGCCGAACAGGGAGCCCGATGCAGGGCTCCATCCCAGGACCCTGGGATCATGACCTGAGATGAAGACAGACATTTAATGACAGCCACCCAGGCACCCTGATTTCTTGTTCATTTTTAATGATCTTTTCTTTTTTCTTCTTTAAGACATTTTTTAGTGTTTTCAAGGAGCCAAGTTTGATATTGTTAAACACTTTATGTTCATATTCTATTTTTATTAATTCTATTCCTATTATTTTCTTTTTTAAAATTATTTGAGTTTGTTTTATTATGTTGATCTTTCTTAAGATGGATATTTAGACCATTCATGTTCAACCTTTCCTTGTTTCTAATATAAGGATATACATTTCCCTCTAAATACTGTGCAAGTTTTTCCTTTTATGTTTAATTTTTTCTTTTTTAAACCTCTAATTTCTATGTTTCATTATAATTTTTTTTTATATGTGAGTTATTACAAGTATGTTTTATAGTTATCTTGGTGATATTGAATCCAGACCTAGTCCTATGGTGGTCAAGTCTATTCCTCAATTCATTCAGTGATTATTTATTGAGGTTTACTGTGTCCAGTGCACCATTTCAGATGTTAGGACTTCATCAATGTATAGACCAGACAGACTTCTAACTTTTTGGAGCTTATATTCTAAAATGGGGAGAGAGACAGTGAATGTAATCAGTAAGTAGGAATTTTAGAAGGTGGTAAGTGCCATGTAAATTTAAAAGCAGGGTAAAGGAGATTGTTCGTGCTGTGTACGTGTATGTGCATGCATACGTGTGTGTGTGTGTTATATGTGCTGTGGTGGGGAGAGCAAGGGGTTTTAAATAGAGTGGTCAAAGAAAGCCTTCCCAACAAGGTGAGATTTACATATGTCTTGAAGGAGAAAGGGGATTCTTCTCTGGGGAAGAGCATTCCAGCCAAAGGGTGCATCCAATTCAAAAGCTCCGGGGAAAGATCATGCCTGGGTGTTTGAAGAAGCCAGTGTAACTGTGATAGAGTGATTGAAGGGACATGGTAGAAGAAGAGATGAGAGAGAATAGGAGTGGGGACAGTTAGGGTCACTTGGACATTGGCAAAAAGACCCAAGATCGTGATTTATTTTTATCCCATCTTCATGAAAGACTCGTTTATTCAAAGGATATTTTATTTTTCAGATTTTTAAAATAGAAATGGCTTTACCTTGACCTCTAGGAATAAGTAGATGACTCCAACAAATAGTACAGGATCTTTTAGGCCTTTGTGAAAACTTTGGCAATAATCGCTTAATCTGTGCTGAAGGAACTCAAGGTTTTGCTCTCTTTTAATCTGATCTTTATATAGGAATCATTCACTCATTTAGTCAACAAATACTTATTTTTTTTCAAAATTATTTATATAAATGTTCTTTTGCTTACCTCTAAGAGATTTAGACAAATCAATGCGCAGCCATTCCATCTGGTTGTTTTATCTTAGAAATTTGAAGGACCTCAAACAGTTACCATTATCACAACAGACCATTACCCAAACTCTGCCTGAATAATTCCGTTCTTCTTGTTTATAGCTGAATTCATTACTGGATACTTTAATATTTGCCAATTTTATCTTGCCATCCATCAGATATTTGAAAATAACTCCCAGACTCCCCTGAAATCATATCTTCTCTGGCCCTTGCATTCTAGATCTTTCTACCGTTCCTCAAATTCCTCATATATCTGGTGTTTCAGACCCCCTGCCATTATGTTCACCCTCTTTTAGACAAGGATGTTGTGATTCTTACATTTCCGTGTAAGAAAAATTCCTGCTCTTGAATTTAAATTTTTACTTCTTATACGTAAAACTTCAACATTGGTTATGGACAAGAATGTGATGAAAGCAGATCAATTTGATCCCAGCATGGATAGCCATGTTAAGTATTTTGGCACTTTATGGAAAGAGTTTCCTTCTCTCAAAGAAAAGTTCTATAATAGATCTTCCTCAACCTTAGTGAAATTGATTAATTACTTCAACTTAATTGATTGTATGCAGTTTTCCAACTGTTTCAAGATCCTAGAAACCAAACTGAGCCTTGAGTCAACATCTTTCTATTTGGTTCCATCTGTGTTTATAACTAGCATGACTCCTGGTTCCAAACAAGTACCCAATATGTTGCAAAAGCAGAGAGGCTAGGTATTCTCCTAGTTTAATTTCCTATTCGTGATATGAATGAAGTTAAGACTAACCTGATGAGGTGTAACTTTTCCTGTTCTATTTTTGCCCTGGTGATGAATAGCACTTTCCCTTAGTGTCATGTGAATTTATTCTGTTTTGAAAAGACCCTTGCTTGATTTATCGAAAAGTTAAGTTGGCAGAAGAAGTTCTCAAGTTATATATAAAGCATCTCTCCACTCATCCAAACCTCTTCCCAACAGAGTTTCATTTTATACTTAGGGAGATGTACAGGAGGTATTTCTTCTTTGGAATCTTCTTAGAACTTTTGAAATCCCATCTATCATTCAAGATTCACCTAAAAGTTATTTCAATATGAAATTTTTCTTCCTCAGCCAGAGTAGCACTTTCTTTCTTTAGGTATCAAGATCTACTCCTAGTACCTCACCTGTAGATTCTATCCTACTTTGTTGGTGTCAGTTGTATGCATCTACACATGATCAAGCTTCCATTTGCAACTCCTACTTCATACTGAAAGTCCTAGTAGACATTTCTTTTTTCCTTTCTTTCTTGACTGACAAGAATCTTAAGTCTTGCTCAGGTAGAATATATCATTGTGTAAGTTATGATGAGAGGCCCTGCTTCTGGCTATAGAGACCTAAAAGTCTGGAAAATAGTCTTCTTTTGCTCCCGACACTGGGGCATGGGAACATGACTTAAATTAACTGATAGCATAGTCCTACCTAGAGTCCTAATTTAGAACATTGATGCCCATCAGTAGGGGCTTTTGAGAATTGGTGTTAGTCATGGTAGGGACAGGAACCAATTTTTTGGTGGGGATCATGGCTCTGGTCCAGGAGTGGTTTCCAGTGTCTAATGGTAACATCAGTAGTGTCCCATCCAGACCATTCCTATAATGTGATCTTGCCTCTGGTTCTGGTTCCTGCCCATTTTCTGTAGCTGGCTCTTCATTTACATGTTGAGTTTGCAAACTACCTGGTACTCTTCTAAGAAACCATCATTTTTTTTGTTTGCAACCAAGAACCCTGACTGGTGGAGGAAGAATCTTTGTTTTATTCAGATTTGTTTACCACGTGCCTAATAAATGTTTACCGAATGATTTAAAGCATGTTGGATATTATGTCTGTGGGAGACCCATGGGGAATCAGAAGGCCAAATTAGCTCATTAATTACACTTTCATGTTAAATTTTAGAGTGTGTGATTCTAGAGAAAGCTTTAGAATAGTCTCTCTCCCTTTATCCTTCTTTTCAGTTCTGAAGATCTCAGTATAGATTTTCAGCAGCCTGTGGGGTTAGCTTGTGCCTTTTTAACTTTTGTTGGTTGTGATGTTCAGTTGTGCTGGAAATTACAAGCCTGAGAACTTTCCTGGACATCTGGAGTCATTAATGGACTGAAAGTACAGGAGGGGCATAACTGAGTGGATTGCTCATTCTTCCTGCTGTGTGGCCTGTGGTGGCTGCTTTGGAATTGCAAGTACCAGGGACCTACTAGGCAGAGGGGAGAAAAAGTGGCACCACAGCAGTTTCTCCTTGTTACACTTTTACTAGGTCCTGATCTTGCCAAGGAATTTGCAAAGATGTGAGCTTTCCAGAATCCAGGAACAGAAGTCAAGGGAGGGGGAGAGGAGCCCTGTCCTTCCTATAACCAGAGCTCAGGGCACAGATACTCTGGGTCTGGAAAAGGGCCTGAGGTTTCCTGGTGGCTCCATCGCTCTGCCACCTTCTGCTGGGGCTTTCCTGGCACTGGCAGAGCCCTGCGCATGCGCGCGTGCTCCATGTGCAGGCTGAGGCTGTCAATCCCTCCGGGGGGACTCACCGGCTGACAGCGAGTGATGAGTTTCCTAATGCTCCCGTGATGGCTGCAGCCCCGCCTGGAGGCTTGGCTCCTGCTCAGCAGCTGCCACACAATCGCGCTGCTGGCCTTCCCCACAGCCTCAGGGGAGCCCCGCTCCAGGTTTGTGCCACTTCACTGACTCCAGAAAGCTGTACATTTACACCATGGGGAGTGAGAGAAGTGTGTTTATCAACCACCAGGCTTGGAATGAGAGTCTTCTCCTTGCGGGAATGCATCAATCACTTCTCAGGACTGACCCTTTGTGGTAGTTCCTCTTATAAATGATGTTTTGCTTTCCCTGATTGCAGAACGAAATGAGAGCTTTATAATTAAGTGTGCGGTAAACGACGTGGTGGTGGCCCTTTGGGTCCTCGGTCCTCTCAAAACAGCTAAGCGTGGGGATAGCAGCTTTGGGAAAGATGAGATTGATTGGGAATTTCTTCCAATGTCCAGGTTACAGTTAGCGAAACGGCTACTAGGTGATTTCTAGGTGACACTTGACCTCAAACACGGCTTTAGGTTTCTGCTCGGGAACCTGCCATAGCTCAGTTTATGCCAAACCATTTAAATGGAAAACCCACCGGAAGCCTCTTGTGTTTCTACTACCCAGTGAGCGATGGAGCCTAAGCCCAGGGCTTGAATTCCAAAATTGGAACGAAGGGGCATTTGTTCTGTTTCCCGAGTGGTGATGAAGCATTTTCAAGAACGTTTGGAGACAAAATTATGTTGATTTAACTTAGGATAAGACCAATGGGTTGTTTTTCAGAGAAAGATGAAAGGTTATCACTTCTTTACACACCCCCTCTATCTCCTTTGGAAATAGACAGCCAGTGAGAACATCATCCCATGTACTTATTAGCAGTACTTCCAGGCTGTGCCTATTAAATGAATTGTTCTGAGGTCAACATGAAATGCCAACTGGAATGTAACAAAAAGATATCAAAATAGAACAGCCCTCTTTGTGATCATTAAGACAAAGTTAAAAAGGGAGAAATCTATACTATTGACCCAACTTTGATATTTTCTGCTTTCGTTTAGGGTCATCACCACAGATCTCAGTTACTAAACTCATTACATGTTGTAGAGGTTTCCTAAGCTGTGTGATTAATAATCCTCCTCTGAATCAAGGCATCACAAATAGTGTGTTACTCTGCTGCATGAGAAATAGAGCCACCAGGACCAACTAGTGTCGTCTGCAGCCAAGGACTGTGATTTCTTTTGTATCAGCCTCTTCTGACTAATGTTCGGATCCTGAGTCTTGTATGACTTAAGTTGCGCTGAATGACAAACAATGCTAACTGTATTATGGGTCTTTGTTCCTTATTGGCTCTAGGTAGGTACCATCAAGAAGCCTTCTCAAGACCAAAGGGGAATACAAAAGAGGTGCCAAGATGATAAGCAGCTCTGTGGGGCTCATCTGTCAATGCACATCCTCTCCATAAATATTTTCACCTGGAAGTTAAAACATCTAACTCATAATAACAAGAACAATAGCAGTAACTACTCTTTTTTTTGAGTATAATTACAAGATGATGCAATGATTCCCTTGCACTGTGTATTGGAGTTTCCTCTTTGACAGGTGGATTCTGTTATTAGATCACAATATTCCAAAGCTTGTTTTGGTATCTCCTGAAGGAGTGGGACATCATGGATGGAGCAGCCTGATTTCAGCCTGAAAAACCGGACTTTGGAAGGCAGACCCTGGATAGATTGGAGTGGCAAGACTTGCAGACCCCCTCACCACTTTATCCTCTCCATTTTGGCTTTGAAAATGGGAAGATAGCTCTTTGATTTTGGTACTCTGCTCATAGGTTGGATGGGAGCCAGGTTGTGGGTGCCTCAGAAGGCAAGCTGTCCTGTAAGTGGACTATCAAAGTGTATACTTTGTGGGCTTTTGCTTTTCTTCTCTTTCTCTCAAAATTTGAGATTCTTGGCTACATGGGTATGTATATGTTTATGTATATGTGTGTGTATTCACTATATATATATATATATATATATATATACACACACACACACATATATATATATGTAGTGAATCTTATAAACTGTCCTTGAATTATATAGAGGATTATTACATGAAAGATTTTGGCTCTCCTATTTCTTTCTTTATAGCAGAAACCATCCCTTCTTGAAGCTAGGGTAATCCTAGCAGCAGTTTCAGGCAAGACTATCAAACAAATGGTGATTTGGGCTGCTGTTCTCTTTTGGAAATTGTCTCTTTGGATGTCCTGGTCTTCATTTTATTAATGATAGAAAATAAAGGAAATAGAAATATTCCCATATTACAGATGAAGAAAATGAAGCTTAAAGAGGGTGTCACTCTAGTAACAAAAGCAAAGGTGGACTTGGGACCTGTGTTAGTCTGGTGACAAAGCCCATACTACATATGTGATGATAATATTTCATGGCCTAGAGGAGAGGCTCTAACTTGGCCCAAAGGAGAAACCCATCTTTCCTCCTCACCTCATTCTCCAACAGCTTCATACTATATACACATGTAAACTAAATAGAATAAATTACTCTCTATGGTCATCATGGCCAAGGCAGTGATTGGGATGCTGCCAAACAGGGAGGCTTTTCTATGTGACTTTAGACCAATAAATTGTCCTAAGGCCCAAAGCTCTGCAGCTATGACAGTATTTCTTGGCAAGCTAGAGAAGTCATCCTTGTAATGTTTCCTGACTCAGAGTTGGTACTCAATGAATTTTTATTAAATTGAACAGAAGTTTCCAAGTTTAGTGTAAACCTTAGGAAGCTTTTGCTTTTCTAAACACTTGCATATTTATTATCTTATGTGAGCTTCATGAAACATCTATGAAAATATCCCCACTCTGCAGAGCTGACAAGCTAGTTACCAGAGGACTTGAGACTGTCACAAGTTCATAGCATAAGTCAGTGTTAAGCTGGGCCTGGGAATCAGGTCTTAAAGTTCATGGTGCAGTGTGCTTTCTGATTTCTTCTTGAGTATTTCCAACTGGTCTTTAAGTGTCTTGAATTGAGAGGAAAAAGACAGTATTTCTCTAAATGCTGAGTTCTCTTCCCCTTAAAAAAAGGAGGAACTGATGGCAATGATGGTGATTGTGATGCCAAATAATTCTGTGTTGAACAATCAATCCATATCCTTGTGTTCTCACCAGAACTCTCCTGGTCCTTGATTTCCTGTGGTTGTCTGAGATCAGGGAAATCTTAGTCCATCCTAGAGCCCTGTAATCATAGGCTGGGTACACACAGTTTCCATAGGATTTTATTCTGAAGATCCTAAATATGGCTAAGTCCCCAAACACAGATAGTGCTCTCTTTAGGACTGGGTACTTTTATGGCTTGGGGAAGGAAGCAAGACGTGGTCTTTTTTTGGTTGTAATTTTAGGTCTATTCAAAAACTGGTTTCTAGTGATGCAGGAAAATTATGGCCTGGGGTGATTATGGGCCTGGTAGTTATTGCTCAGAAGACCTCAGGAGTCAGAATTTTTTATTGAGTTGGGGACTCCAAAGTTTAGATCCCACAAAGTTTGAAGTCAAAAAAACTTCCCCCTAGAATCTTCTTACTCAAAACATGGTCCTTAGACTAGCAGGATTGGCATCACCTGGGAATTTTTTGGAAAAATGTAGACTGGCATGCCCCTCTTAGGACTGCTGAATCATAATCTGCATTTTAGAGAATCTACATGTGATTAACATGCATATTACAGGTTGAGAAACACTTTCTGTGATATCATGATTTATCATAAGAAATACATAATTGATCTTGTCCCTGGTTTCTGGCACAGAGCTCCTAAAACCCTTGGAATTTCCAGTGAGGAGAGCAAGGAAGGTGTCTTTTGTTATGTTAATTAGGCGACTTTTGGAATGCACCTGAAGTTGGGGGCTGGTTGCCAGGGGAGCCAATATGATTAGAGAGCAGAACTTTTAGTCACTCCTGGACCCCCTTGGAGGGGAGAGGGCTGGAGGTTGAATCAATCACCAGTCGTCACTGATTGATTTAGTCCATCATGCCAAAGTTATAAAGCCTCCATAAAAACTCAGATGAAGCAGTTCTAGAGCTTCTGGGTTGGTGAACATGTGGAGGTGCTGGGAGAGTGGTGTCTCTGGAGAGGGTATGAAAGCTCGTGCCCCTTCCTACATAGCTATTCTATCTGCATGTTCATGTGCATGTTTATGTTGTCTTTTGTCATATCCTTTTATAATAAACCAGTAAACATAAGTAACGTGTTTTTTTGAGTTCTGTGAGCCCCTATAGCAAATTAATCAAACCTGAGGAGGAGGTCACGGGAACCTCTGATTTATAGTTGATCAGTCAAAGTCGCAGTGACAACCTGGACTTGGGATTGGCATCTGAGGTTGGGGGCAGTCTGGTGGATCTGAGCGCTTAACCTAAGGAATCTAATGCTGTCTCTTGGTAGACAGTGTCAGAATTGAGTTGAATTATAGAAACCAGGTGGTGTCCAAGAATTGGTGGTATGGGGAAAACCCTTTACACATTGTAATTGAGACCCAGAATCATTCACTTCCCAAGATAGTCTTAAGGGATACTGTATTAATCAGGGTTCTCCAGAGTAACAGAGCTGATTGGAGATATATGTATATATCTCCAACATGGACACAGCCAGAAATAATGTTTAGACAAATATCTGGGCACTCTGTGATTCAGTCAGGTTGACATAAAATTAACTATCACAAGATATCCAGTCACCTGACTATACCTGCTTTGGGTTAAGAATTCTTTGTCGTTCTTGCAGAACAAGGAGAGTAAGCTGTCAGCCTCCATTTATTAAGAGCCAAGGACATTGCTAAATGGGCATTAAAGTTGATTGGAGGCTGTGTTGCTTAGTCAATGTAAGCTTGAAGTTATAGTTCCAGCTATCCATGTGGTCCATAGACCAGTCGCATTGGTAGCACACAGAGGAGAGCTTATTAGATGTGCAGAATCTCCAGCCTGCCTCAGTCCTGTTATATTAGAACCTGCCTTTTAACAAGATCCCCAGGGAATATGTATGCATATTAAAACGTGAGAGGCACTGCTGGTATTTGATCCAACCAGAAGTGCCTATCTCTTTTCCTTAACTAAGTGAGGAAAATATATTAGGGTTCCACCACAGGCTGTTTTGGGGATGGATCCTTCTGGGGGCACTCTGAAGAAAAATAACCGGGCACCCTAGAAAGCAGTGGTTCTCAACCCTGGCTGCACACTAGCATCACCTGGAGAGATTTAAAAGGAGCCTAATGTCTGAGACACACTTGCTGATAATCTGATTTCATTGGTCTTAGGTCTGGCCTGGTCTTGGAGACGTTTCCAGCCTTTGCAGATGAATATAATACCACTGCTGTAAACGGAGCACGGAAGCCCTTCTCCAATCTCGCTTCAGTTCTGAGTCAGATCAGAGGTGAACCTTTTGAATGCTTATTTTAATTTTTCTTAATTCTGAAGTAGTCGTCAGGATGGAGAGAAAATGTGGGCAGCTTGTGGCACTGAGGGAAGAAAGGTCGAAGGACACAATGAAGGAATAAGGCATACATGGGGAAGCAGAGGAAAGTAAAGCCTCATCTCGATTCTTTGGAGAGTAAGAATGTTTTCCTTGAGGAGGCAATGACCCAGCGTGTGTTACTGTTACAGTAACAGTAAAAGGTCTTGGAGGAATGAGCATTTCATATAAGGAGAACAGTGAAGAGATTCATAGCCCAGCCTAGGAAAATGAATATATAGATACAGAACCAGAGAAAAGGCAGGGTGCCCATTTCAAAGTCTGGAGGGATACACATCATTTGTCTTTATTTCCAGCTATGATGAGTGTTTCAAACAGGTGGTTTAAATTAAAGAAAAAAACAAAGTTTTCTGGATGGACAGTGATGAGCAAAAGTTCTTTTGCAGAAGGACTGTCATCTGTTTGTTTGGGTTGATACGGGCTTTTGTTTCATTCTATGGAGACAAATGACTCTATGTCTCTCCGCCAGTTACATTATTAACTATACTGGCATTTTATTTCTAAGTCAAGGGATAATCTGAGGCTGAGCAAAGAGGAAGCATTGAGAAGAGGCCTTGCCACAGGCTGCTGACTACCTGACATTTCGCAATGAAGAATCATTGCCTCAGAAGTATTCTGAGCTTCTCAACACTCCAATCAGACAACTGTTCTGATAAAACTCAAAGTAAGTTTGTTCAATCTGCTATCAAACCACAGGTATAAGGAATCATATTCCACGCATTAAAATAATTAAAGCCCACTCCTTTCTTGGTCAGTGACAAAGATGCGTCGGTACACCTACCAACATCCAAACAGCATCCTGTGTAGCTTCCCAAGTGAACTGCAGGGACTAAATGTTAAGAAGGGCAGTGTGACTTGGGGAGGTAGAAAAGTTATGATGGAAATAGTCGTGGCTAGAAATCAAGATATCAAAGGCAAGATGTAGATGTTTAAGTAACCAACATGGTTCAAAGCCCAAGCTGCTGATAAAGACAAAGACCCAGTCTATTGAGGAGGATAAAGATGAAGACAGTGGGTTCCATTGAGAGTGGTTGGAAGTACATGATATATCAAAAGAGCAGAGAGTTCAGTGGACTGGTTAACACCAGTTCTAGTGACATTTAAAGTTGTCTCTGAAAGTACAATGCCCATGAGCTTGATACCTGATTCTGAGAAGAAAGTATGAGTTCAAATAGCAGGATTGCTTAGGTCACAAGTGTTATTGTAAACACCCATGCCCTTGTCCCAGAGTATGACAGGATTCAATATCTTTATTGCCTATTCAATATCTTTACTGATGGCTGAGATGAAGGAATCGACAATGTGTTCATCAGATTTGCAGACTATACTAAGTTAGGCAAACTCACTAATAGCCCCACAAGACAGGAATATAATTCGAACTGATCTTGACAAGATGAAGTGACTTCCTAGTGGGTCACTTTGCACATAAGCAAGGGTTCCAAGCTGTCCACAAGCTAAATACAGAAGTCAAACTTCCCTCACCTTTTCTCTTTTCCAGACCTCCATTAAAGTTCTGGATTACATTCTCGACATAAAAAATGTAAAGGAATCTAAGGAAACAAGGGTTCAAAAATGCAAAATGTATACATAATCAAAGGGAAAATGAGAAATTATGTCCACGCATACAGAAGGTGCTAATAGCTGTGTATTCAGTGGAGAAGGATGGCAGGAGGGAGGGAGGGAGGGAAGAAGACAGGAGGAAGATAAAAAAATGGTAGCATGGGATAGAACAAATGAGACTCTTATGGGTAAAATCTCTGTGACCTTTAAGGGAAGAATCATTACTCAGAGCTGGAAAGAGTAGATATTCATCAAATTAAAACAGGACGGCACCAATTGTTTCCTGGTGTCCCACTCAGCTTTGAAATTTTATGATACCTGACTTCATAACTGGTATTTCCTGTCACTGGGACTAAGCAAAAAATCACAGTTGGGATGTGAGCCCATGGTTATGGAGAAGTATCGAGATGAGGCTTTACTTATGGAAGGGAAATCACTTTTTTCCCCCCAAGTTATTCAGGAAAGACTTCATGGAAGAGGTGGAATTTCAGTGATTATTTAAAGGATAGACGATAATTGAGAATGGTGTTGAATTGGGAAAAGGATAAGGGATACACGTTGCCAGCCAGATTACCAGGAACATTAATCCCTGAGTCTATTAACGAGAAGCTATTAGGATATCACCCCGGAGCAGTTATGTGTACTTTTCCCAAGGCCTTCCAGAGACAATGACTGAATTGTTATACTGTGCTTTTCAGATATTCCAGGGGGAATTTCTAATCTGCTGACTAGAGAACTGATTTCACTGAAGTCAAAGAAATGAAATATTTCTTACCTACTCTTTCTCCTCCTTTTCCCTGGACCAGTCCTATTTTAAAAAGAATATAAAATATTTTTTTTTGCAAAAATGCTATAAACCTACTACTGATCAGACAAAATACTACATAATTACTTAGTTATCTGATATTCTAAGAAATGAGTTACTTGCACACAAGTAAATGTTCTGTCCATCAAATCAGTTGGAAAGCCTCCAAGAACAGGACCCCTACAGTCTCTAGATTTAAGGTCCGTGAGTTCTTATTCATCTCCAGTTTATCTTTAGTGCATGCATGGAGTAGGACTGAAAATAAACACTTGCCAAAAAGAATGGTAATGCTGCATATTCTATATAAAAGCATCTTGACAGGGACTGTATGCAAAAGTGCATCTAGGGAATGTGTCCATATAGGGTGTATTCAGAAAGTTACTATTTTGGTAGAAATCTTTGTGCCACCTTACCTATTCTTTTCCTTAATGCTTCCAGGCTAGACTATATTTCCTGATATACAGTCTTGTAAGAATCAGAGCAGTATGATCCACTGTCCCAAAGTTGATTTTTAAAAGTCCAAACAAGTATGTGAAAGAGATGCTTTATTGTAAGTCACCAATGTCTTTTTTTTTTTCTTAATGACAGCCAAGTGTAAACACAGTTGTTATAGTGTTATACAGGTCCTTGTTTTGTATGTTTTAACAAAGAGTTATAGATTTTTAACTCCACAGGAAACTCACAAGTGCCTTGCGCAGCACACTTATTTTTATAATGAGGAGAAACCAGTGCCTTCCTCCAAAGTACACATCCGGTTGGTGGTAAGGCCAGTGTTAAATGCAAGTTCACTTGGATTTCATTCTAGGACCCTTCTATACTCACACATCCATCATCATATTTATGGGAAACCTTCAAATGCCTCTCACCTCTTCAAGGGAAAATGGCTGGCTTTGTCAATGAGGATGGAGGACGCTCTTATTCACTAAAAGAAGGGATGGAGTTGGAGGAGGGGGTCTCCATGGCGACCCCCTCCTCCAACTCCATCTCAGGCTTCAGGGGGACAAAAATAAGAGGAGGGCAAGGTCAGAGTGGGAAGCCAATGGCCAGTAAACCAGTTCTAATAGTGCAGAGCTGAGGGTCCAGAGCCAAAAATCTGAGGTACCAGGGAGTAGTAATCAGATTAATAGATAATATACAAGACAGAAATAACCTGGGAGATTGCTTGGCAATCCACTGTTGTCTGAAGCCAGCTTTTCTTTGTGCTGGCTGCTAGGCAGAGGATGAGTGGGCCAGCTCATTTAAAGGGCCAGCTTGGCACAGGCAGGAATCAAAGGAGAACATGCGTCAGTGTAGAAGAGAGTGTTGATTTTTATTTTGCTTCCAGAATAAGAGGCAGTTTGGTGAAGTAGAAAGGGAACATAGGCTTTGGAGTCAAACAGATCTGGGTGAAACTTCAGCTCCCTTACTCATTTGATGTGTGGCATGACTCTGAGCAGATGATCCTGAGCCTCCGTCTCCCCTTTGTAAACGGGGGTTTATGATACCCAGCTGGGTGAATGTATGTAGTTAGAGTACTGAGCACATGGAAGGATTTCAGCTCAGTAAATGTGTCTTTCCTCACAAATCTCTCCCCTTGCCTTCTCACCTTGCCATCCCTGCCCCGTCTTCCACACACCGTCTATGTCTGAGACGCACAGTTCGAAAAGATCAGGCGAACAATGGAGGGGGAGTTGCTGTGACTTTCGGTGAGTGAGCTATCAGAGGGGGGAGGAATAGCAGAGGCACATGACTGTATTCACCTGCAAGTAGGGCTTGACCTGTCCACGGGTGTGAACATGTTCTGTGTGAGCAGGTGTGTACTGGCTATGCCCTGTGGGGTTAGGTCTGGAAGAACCTGTTCTGTGTGGAGAATCTCAGCATCACCAAAGACTCTGATCAGAGGACACGGTGGGTCTGTGACCAGATTAGCCTTCCCAAACCTTCCTTCTTCCCTGCAGAAGAAGCCAGTGTGGAGTTCCAAGACTCCACAGATTCTTCAAAGCCCCTTCCCTCTCGCCCCAATGGTTGCCAGAATTCCCCTTCTATCTCAGGTTCACTAATTTTCTCTGCCACCTGAACTTTCCAAAATTTCTCTCTAATTTGCTCATCCTAATTTAGTCAGTCAACCCAGAATTGTGGAATACATATTATAAACACAGTATTGTATAAGGGACTTGCCAAAAAATAAATAAATAAATAAACAAAACCAACATTGTTCTTGTTTTCAAAGAGTGTATAATCCACAAGGAAAGTCAGGTATTTCATAATTCATCACAATAGCACTTAATTTGTAGGGCTATTGTAACAAAATACCCCAAACCGAGTGTCTTAAACAATAGGAATTTACTGTCTCACACTACTGGAGGCAACAAGTCCTAGGTCAAGGTGTTCGCAGGGCCTGGCTCCCTCTGACGGCACTAGGCCATGCCTCTCTCCTAGCTCCTGGTGCTTGCAGGCCATCTGATGTCCCCTGACTTCTGCTGTATCACTCCTATCTCTGCCTTCATCGTCACATGGCATTCTTCCTGTGAGTATGCCTCTGTGTCTGAATTTCTCCTTTTTACAAGAATGCCAGTCATATTGGATCAGGGGCCCACCCTCCTCCAGTATGAGCTCATCCTAACTAAATATATCTCCAACAACTTTTTATCCAAATAAGATCACATTCTGAGGCATGGAGGGTTAGGACTTCAATTTATGAATTTTGGGGGACACCATTTAACCCATAAAAGCCCTTAATGAAAATTAAGGTGGGGGAAGTCCGGGGTTCTGTGGAAAATTTGTTCTGTCTACTTTCTTCACTGGTGCAAATTCCATAGGTCCTCCTCCTCCCCAAACTCCTGCTTGGCTCCTCTACTCTATGGTGACCTCCCCTCTTTGGCTCACAACCTTCACTGGGCCTATGTCCTTTTTCCTCTACTAGACTCTAAATTTCATAAAAGCAGAGAATATGTCTTCTCCTTCCCTTGTGACTGCTTTGGCAGTAACGAATCATCAAAGCCACAATGCTCAGTGGAGTTGGTGACTCGGTGACTGCAGCATTCAGCAGAGTGGTGCAAACACCAGTCTTCCCTGCCCTCACCTCCACCCTCTCATTAGTCTGTATCCGGCAGCCCTGGCTTCCTTTGGTCATAAAGCCAACAGGAAATCTCTCACAAAGCATACACCTCTCCAGAACCCTGTCCTGTGGCAGGGACACTGAGCAGAGTACTGGCAAGAGGCACCAGCAAATGTCTCAGCACCTGGACTACTCCCTGTGAAAAAAGCACGGTAGCAAACTACATGATTCATTAATGAAAAATGACAACATCATCAGAGATCCTAATGATATCCTTAAAAATCACAGGGTGTACATAGAGCATCCTTGCTTTTAGCAGGGAGATCAGATCCAGGAATATATTCACAGAGCTGTTAGTGTTTTGACACATAACATGGAATGAGGGAAAAAAAACCCATATGCATCTTCATTTGCATCCATAAAAAAGTCCAAGAAAATATATGTACTTAATCTATAATATTCACCTATTGTATAGAATATTGAGCCTGATTACAAACTTATGCTTCTGTGACCTTTTTGAATAAATAATTGGGTTTTGTGGACCTGAGGTTAGAGATCCTGGATGATCCTAAGACAGCAAAGCAGATGGTGCATTAATAACGGGGGTATTAGGAGGATCGGCTTCCCAATTCCAGTGCATTCATTAATATACTTTAGACAGTTTAATTGCTTCCTGAAACACTAATTGAAAGAGGTTCATTTGCAAATGCCTAAGTTCTAATAATATAAATCTGGCACGGTGCCACAGAAGCCCCTTAAATACTATTATAAGACAAATTGTGGCATTTAAATAAAGGCAGCTACATTTTTAAAATAAAATTGGTACATTGAAACATAATGTATAGAATTTTTTCAGAGTAGGAAAAAGAAAGCCCAGTAGGTGCTGAATCTTTCCAATATTGGGGTTTATGAAATACTCACCAACATCACGCTACTTGAGCCTTGGGATTGTGAACATCTGGTAGACTCTGTGACTTCAGCAGCACAAAGCAGAATGTTCTCGTTTACATAAACTCATTTCCTGGAGGGATAACTCTGGAATCTGTTATTTCAAGAGAATATGTGACTAAATGTTACACCTCTGAAAGAAGGATTTTCCCCTTAGAATCATGCTGCCTATTGACCTTCCTTAAGTTGTATTTCATGCCTTTTTATAGGCATACTGATTCTCCACACACTTCCACAGTATTTACTAACCAAAACTCTGAGCAGTAGGCTAAGAAGACATAAGGAGTTTGTTTCCATGTGAAAAAAATTAATACAGATGGATCAGCACCAAGATTTTAGTAATTTTGTTTCCTTTGGTGGGGTAATTCTTAAATGAATGGGCGTGAGTGTTGGCTGGATTGCTTATTGGCTGATAGAGCTATGGGTAATCGATGAACCTGTTGTACTAGATAACAGTGATCACAAGTGGCAAGTCTTCCACCAATGAGTGGGCCCTTTGATGGTTTCCTTTACTTCTGTGAAGCAGGAGCAAGATACTTGACATAAGTGGTCATTGAATAACTTCTAAGAGCTGAACACAGTTTGGTGCCCAGGACTCTTCTGGGAAGAGTGGAAGTCTTTGAGGAAAGACAAGTGAGAGCCACGGACAAATACAAGGCATGGCTTGGTGTTTGATGGGCCAGTGAGTTAGGGGTGCACCTGCTTCTTTTCAAGCAGACAAGTGGCATTAAATAAGTGGGAGAAGGGCCTTTCTGGAGACTTTGTGATAAGACCAAGGAGCTCTTTTGTGTCAGGAGCTACTGTACTTTTTTTGGGGGGGGTAGTTTTCCTCAAGAAAATAGGAAATGACTTGTTGCATTTGAATTTTTTTCTCATTCCCATTGATTGCTGTCCAGGTGTAAATCTTTCTCACTTTTCTACTTTGAGTCCTACTTGTGGCAAAGACTAGCTGGCTTCTGATAGTGTCTATGTATTAAATGTACATGATTCCTGCAATACATTGTACTGATTGTGCTTTTAATTTTATTATGCCCTTAATTCCAGTTATAATTTAAAAATTACATTTTTAGAGGCAAACTAAATTTTTTATTTAAACTATTTTAAATATAAACAACAAAATGATCTTATCTTTCCCTTATCTCTTCACCCCCTTGGCCCTATATTCTTGACAGGGATTCTGACTTTAATCAGATATTGAATGTAGTACCTACCACAGAAGCAGTTATTGCAAAATAACTTATTTTATCCTCTCCTTATCCTATCTTCTGTTCTCTTCTCCTTTTTTTCCTCTTGCCTTTATCCCAAGAAATGATCACAAGTAGACCATCAGTAAACTTTGGTTAAATTGACTTGGAGATAAATATTCTTGAGAATGAATTAAAAGAAAATCAACCTTACTTCATCCTAGGCTAAAGAGGTCCTAAGTCCTGGGGTCCCCATGTTTGATTTAGTTGCTGGATATGTGGAAATGTTGGTTTGACATCCTGCAAAAGGACAAACTTTGAGAGATGATTTAGCCCTCTTAAATAGATATATAAATATATTGTAATCATTATTAGGGCCAGAAGGAAAATAGGACTCTGCTGGTTCACAAAAGCCAACATACCTTTTCTTTTGTATGTCTAAAAATCTTCACCCTGATTTCTTTCCATTTTGATATGGCTCCTCATGGCCTATTTCATTGCATACCCACAGACCTCTGGCTAAGCTCAGAAATAAGGCATGTCTCCAAATGAACCACCTCCTTCATCATCCCTTTCTTTACTCCCTATCTCAGTGAACTCTGAGTTACTCTCAGCCCCTCCCCTCTCTCATCATACCCTCATCTCATTGACCACTAATTTTTGCCTATCCTATCTCCTCAGCTTCTACCTCATGTTCTCGTAATCCTTTCTTCACACTGGTTCCCAGGTGAAATTCCTAAATGTGAAATCTGACCCTGTCACTCTTCTCCTGCTTAAAATCTGCAGGATAAAGTTCAAATGCTTTAAAAGGGTATTCTTCCTTTAAAGTTGCCCAGATCTTTTTTAGTAGTGGAGTTCTGTTCCCTATTCCAGGTTCCCTATTCCCTCCTTCAGGCCTCTATGGAGACTTTTGAGTTGCTCTGTTATAATAGGATTCACAGTCTATAATTACTTGTTTATTTCTCCATCTCCCTAAAGTCGGCCCTTGGAGGCAGAGCCCCAGTTTTGTTTTTCTTTTAAGTTTTTCTATCCTCATCACTTGCCAAAAATGGGCGTGTTTTAGGTGCTCCATAAATGACTATTGACTGTAATTGAATGTAACAGGAAGGTGATTTGATTTTTGGTGAGAAAAGAAACTTGACAGAATAAGAACTATATAGTGTCAAAGAGGAGTCAAAGATATGTCACATTAGAAGGTATTGTGCTGAATATTTGAGAGCTCCATCCATACACAAATGTCTACACTATAGAAACCAGACCTTTGAGAGCTAAGATCTGTATGACTTTGTGGCTCAGAACTTCATAGCTCCTCTGTTTAAAATAACTAGCTCTCTCTCTATATTTCTGCATGTATGTACCTTGATATATGGCTCTATGTCTTCAAAGACTGAGAATGCATCTTGAAATGTATAAACAGTGATACATTTTTTTGTAGTTTTTAATTTTATTATGTTATGTTAGTCACCATACAATACATCATTAGTTTTTGATGTAGTGATCTACGATCCATTGTTTTCGAAAAACACCCAGTGCTCCATGTAGTACGTGCCCTCCTTAATACCCATCACTGGCCTAACCAATCTCCCCTCCCCCCTCCCCTCTAAAACCCTGTTTGTTTCTCAGGTCCATAGTCTCTCATGGTTCATCTCTCCCTCCAATTCCCCCCGCCCATTTTCCCCTTCCTTCTCCTAATGTCCTCCATGTTATTCCTTATGTTCCACAAATAAGTGAAACCATATGATAATTGACTTTCTCTGCTTGACTTATTTCACTTAGCATAATCTCCTCCAGTCCCATCCATGTTGATGGAAAAGTTGGGTATTCATCTTTTCTGATGGCTGAGTAATATTCCATTGTATA
>NC_138378.1:107516896-107533660 GCF_054177405.1 Leptonychotes weddellii
TTATATTGTCTTCCAGATCGCTTATTCTCTCTTCTGTCTCAGTTACCCTAGCTGTTAGATTATCTAGATTGAATTGGATCTCATTGATAGCATTTTTAAGTTCTGCCAATTCACCTTTTATTTCTGCCCTTAGAGACTCTATGTTGCCATTAATTGATCTCTCCATTCTAGCCATTGTCTTCACAATTGGTAGCCTGAATTCCATCTCCGACATCTTGGTTATATCTGCATCCATTTGTAAATCTGCAGCATAAGTCATAATCTCTGAGTCTTTTCTGTTTTGGGGGCTCCTCCTCCTAGTCATTCTGTTGATGGGTGTTTGAGGGAATGTATAGAGTCCAAATTATTGACCAGAACCCAAGCAAGATGCAGCTGTTTTCTTGGGACCTTAGGGTTGCTGCCCTCTTGTTTCCCCAGCCTGTCTTCTGCAGTAGGGGCCTGCCTTGCTGTTACTCAGGCAACCCTGTTTGGGCGCAGTTGCCCTGCGCCCCTGTGGTGGGGGATGGGCTCAGCGAGAATCAGTCTTTGGGGCTTTTGTTCTCTGGCGCCTTTCCCTGGCGGCTTTCCGCGTCTCTTCCACGAGTCAGAGCAGAAGAGACCATTTCCAACCCTCTGCCTCAGAGCAGAGAGACCTCAGTCTGTTCTTCAGTGAGCTCTCCAGGCCACACTGTCTCCTCTGTCTGTGCTGCTATAAACTGCAGCGTCCTGGGTTGTGCACCCCTCCGGGTTGTGCACCCCTCCGCAGCGCCCCCAGTCCTGCCTCCAGGTTGGGGCACGTCTCTGCCCTTTGTGCTTCTAAAACCGCCAGCCGCTCCCAGTTCGCGTGCGAACGACTCTGCCGCTTGGGGTTTCCACCCCCGGGGGTTGCAGTTCACCCGCGCCACCCCAGCGCACCGGGTTTCTGTCTCGGAGGCTGCAGTTCCCGTGTGTGCGACTGTCGCTCTGGTTTCTGTCGGGGGGGGGGCTGCGGTCGGTCTGGTTTTCCACCCCGGGGGCTGCCCTAAAGTTCTTTCCCGTTGCTACCGGTCTGCGAGTCTGTGCCCCGCCCGCAGCACGCGAGGCTGTCGCTCACCGGCGGTGTAGGATCCCCACGTCCAGGCTCCCTCCCGCCGCGGTTTATCCTCCGATATCTGCCCGTGGAATCACGGCTCTCCGCTTCGTACCTCAAAACCAACCGCCTGTGATATTCTGTTTATAGAGATCCAGATCTTCTTACATCTCAGGCTGGTTTCGTGGGTGCTCAGAGTGGTCTGGTAGATATCCAGCTCAATTCTGGGGACCAGTTGAAATAGGGTCCCCTACTCCTCTGCCATCTTTCCCCCCTTCCCCAGTGATACATTTTAATGAATATAAAAAGTTACCCAGGTAGGTTACTTGATATCAAATGTACTTTTTTCAACCTGCTAAATCCTATCCAGCCAGAGTTAAAAAGTTTCAAATTACCTTCTTTAGGAAGATACCTTTGTATTATAACAGTTCCATAAGTAATGTATTGTTTGCTGATGAGAAGTTCACATGATACTGTTTTAGGTAAGGACCCTGAGATAAAAGGGTTTGGAGAACTGGATCCTAGACCTTAGGGGTAACAATACGATTAGCTGATACTCTGGTGTGGGGAGGAATAAAGGGAGGGTAAGGTCTTAGATTTTGAGCCAAGTTTTGACTACCACTATGTTGCTTTTATTTGATTTTGAAATATTGTTAAATTGTCTCTTGTAATTGGTAATTAGTGAAAGCAGATTCAAGTGATAAGAACACATTTAAACACAGGTAAGGGCAAGGTAAGGGTGAGGGTGCTTTAAGGTTAGATACTTTAGGATATGGAAGTCCCAGGTTTTCATGGTAGAACTAAAAGTGTCATCTCTAAAGAATTAACTACTATAAATGTTACTGACTTGGGTCCTTGGGCTCTCCAAATAATAGAAATTGACTGGGGCCAAGTGGAAATTCCAGGCAAGACTTTTATTGGGACTCATGCTTGAGCACAAGGGAGACAGCACAAGGGAAGGAGTCCTTCAGGCTGACTCTATGAACAAAGGCCAGGGAAAATTTTTAAAGAAGCTAAGGTGGGAAAGGAAAACACCTAAGCATGTAGAGGCGGGGGTTGACACAGTAGACAGAACATGCTCTATCATGTATCATAAGTCTCATTAGCATGTTGAGTCTCCAGCCCTGGGCATGATTTTTAGCCTTATAATGAGGGGAAACTTTAGTGAAAGGTCAGTGCTGGTTAGTGCTAATCAGTGCCCCTTGGTAAGTATCTTCCTTCCACATTTCTGCAAGATATGCTAGTCAAGAGGCATAGAGTTTCAGCTTTCAAGGTTTCACAGTAAGGATTGAGGAGACCTGAGTCCAGTCCCTGCTCTGTCTCATAAACACCAAATAGCCACAGTCTCAACTGCACATAAAGCATTGATTTAAGGATTTTCATTAATGTTTGAATCAGATCAAGAAAGACATTTGAGGATTCAAAAGTTATATCCACCAGAAAGGAATCAGAGCATAAAATGTATGTCTTTGATATTGACAATAATTCCTAAAACATTCTAATAGAAAAATTTAAAGTCAGTTGCCCTAGACTTATATTCATTGATGTAGGTATGACTACATAAGGAAACTATTAACCATTAGTTAACTATTGATCCATTCATTCCCAAACAGAAACCAAGCCCCCCCCACTTCAATTTCTATCTCTTATATACATGTACACATATAGTGTAGATCACTAAAATCTACAGTAAATAATTTCATCTCACCTTGTTTGCATTTTCCTTTGTACAAGTCTTGAAAGAATTAGTCCGAGAAATCTAATATGACAATTGAGAGTGAAAGGAGGCATGTTGAGACTAGAAATAAGATTATTTTTAAGGACTTGGACTGAATTATCTGTGCGTGCAAGTAGGTATCTCATTCATACTCATTAAAGCAAGTTCAAATAAATTCCTGCTAGGGGATACTTCTTAGGACTTGTCTCTACTTGAATCTAGTGAAAGCTCTCTTTTAAATAATCTCATGTTTCACACTGAACACTTAAGCTGGTTTTGTGTCAGAGACTTTGTCATATTTAATGTGCCTAAATATCTCAATCCCCTTCCTATTTTGGGGGGGCATTGCACTTGATGAGTCTTAGTGGAAGGTCCACACTGGAATTTAAAGGAAGCCAGAGGCTCCATTTCCCCTTTCCGTTGTTGAAAAGGTGAATCTTACCTAGTAGACTTCATCAACTGGCTGCTCTTGTCCCAAGACACAGAGATGTAAAGACTATTTGGAATTTATTTCCATGGTGGTGGCATCCAGTGTCAGCAAGAGCGGCATCAATCATTGGGGTCCTCACTGTACTTTTCCTGTGACTTGATTTTGGTGCTGATTTCTGTTCCCTCTTCTCTCTTAATTTAGCTAAGAAATGTTTTTTAAGATTATTAAAAAAATGATCTCATGATCATTTTTGGTCAATTTATATAATTTAGGTCCATTCTTCCCCATGTGTACTTTTTGTCCTTTCACATGATACGTGTAGAATAATATATGCATTCTTACATGTCCGATGTAGTTTTAAATAAATGGATTTCTATTAAATTTTCCTTGGTAAAATTGTTGTATTTGTGAGCTGTCATTACTTGAATGTAATGGAATGACTTTGAATCTCAGATTTTACCCTGGCTCCTTTCCCTTCTCACAACTAATGCCCTAAATCTGTGAGAGTTGACTAGAGTTGAACTTTATAAAAGAGTACAGTTTGTTCCGTTTTATATTTTGGTGTGTTGAATTATCACTTGACATTATTATCTAATCTGGGTTATGTTTAAAAGTCAAAGTCATTAAATATTTTAAGCTTCCTCTGAGGTTTGTCTTTTCTTATTAGGGCTGGGGCATGGAGAAAATGTATATCTGAAAGAAATTGGTAATGAAGGTGCCAAATCTCATGGGGAAAAAGGGTCAAGTTCTTATGTAAGACAGAAAAATTCTAGCTCCTATAAAGATGAGCTAAAGAGAACTCGATTCCAAGTCTGAGACTTTCAAGGAGATTTAGAGGTCAACTTTTCCTTCTCCTACCTAATTGTGTAGATAAAGTCTTAAAAAAAAAAAGGCTCAAGAAAAATGTGAAGCTGGAGGAGGGGCTGGAAACAACTTAGCAACTTAAAGGTCCTGACAGTGGTGTCATTAATAAGTCTTTAAAGCCAAATCAGTTTTAAAACCTGTTACGTTGTAATAGAAACCCAGCTTTCTTTTCGGTGATCTGTCTTAGACTAACAGAAAAAAGGTCAGAACTGGGCTGATCCAAATCAATCAGGCTGTAAGAAAATGCTACTCCAGATTTGCCCGCTGGGGGCATTGTCTTAGATGACAAGTCCAGCCAGCCCTCCAAAAATGGTTCAGCGGTGAGGCAGGCTGCCCACTCTACAGTGTGGACAGATACAGTTCATGTGTTTGTGTATCTGCTCTGTGAGGATATTTAAAGAGTTACTTCCTCTTTTCTTTCTCTTTCTTCCTTCCTTCCTTCCTTCCTTCCTTCCTTCCTTCCTTCCTTCCTTCCTTCCTTCCTCCCTCCCTCCCTCCCTCCTTCCCTCCCTCCCTCCCTCCTGCCTGCTAGGATTTGGCTATACTTCATCCATTTTTTTTTTTTAAATAGGATTTTTAAAATACAGTCCTAAAGAACATTTGGATGACAGTGGGCAAATCCGACTTTCTACATGGCTTCAAGTAATTGATGTGACAGCTTTAGACAGACATATTGATTAATAATTCTGTCCCTGGCAGTAAGTATCCCCACCAAGCCAGTTTCCATTTTATTATCGTGAAAATATGTAATCTGCCTAAAATTAAAATTAAAGCTGTTATGTACTTGAAACATTGTCTGCTCAAAGATGTTTATTGTACAAAACAGCCATGGCTGAGGTTGCTACCCTGTCTCTCTCTCTCTTTCTCTTTTCTTTATTCAATCCTAATTTTTCCTCTCTCCACTTAAGAACTGTATTCCCTTGTCATTATTCCTTCTGAACCATTCTATTATCCATCTTAGGCATCTCTTTATGGAGCCAGAAATGATTCTGAGTGTGAACATTCGGTGTTCATGTCACCACCTCTGCTGAAAATCGAACTGTTAAATTATGAATTTGTGGTCTCGTTTCACACCATAGTAGCCCAGGCTAAAGTACTCCCATAAGAAATGTCAGTTTTCATCTAAATGCACTCAACAGTAAATGTCTTCTCCCTGGAGCATGCCCTATTTGTTGAAAAGAGACACAGAAATTTCAGAGTTCACATGTACTTCAGGATCACACAGCTGGTTTAAAAATTAGTGCATTTGGAATAATGAATGGCTGACTGGAGGCATTCTGCTGTTAAGTATGGTCCAAAATGTTCTTGACAACCAGAATGTTAGAAAATTTTTCTAAAATTCTTAGATGTCAGGGTGTTTAGAAGACATATCCAAACGTCCAAGCTTGTGACATGTCTGTGCTAATATATTGTGAATATTAAATGAGTTAAAAAATGAAGTATCTACAATTGTATCTCATACACAGTAAGTGCTTAATAAAATTATCTGTTATTATTGTTCCTTATCTTAGTCCAATGACTCTTATCTTGCATTAGGGTATTAACAACTGATATTAAAATTTACATTATGGTCATCCTGGAGAATAATTAATTTCATGAATTAGGTGATTTGTAGGGCTGCAGAAAAGGATTGCTTAAGGAACAAATAACCTTATGAATTCAGGAAAGGTGCCTCTTAAGCCTTTCATTCATACTTATTGGTTCTTAGAGGATAAATACAACTCCAAGCTTGAATAGAACCCAGATAGAACGCTATTTGGAAACATGGATCCAGGTTTGCAAAGTAGCTCATGCTTCAGTTAGAAATGTCCAAGACTTGACTAGTGGGCAGACCTTTCTGTGCTAGTTTAAGCTTCCATGGGGACTCCCCTATCTTTTAACTGGTGACTGAAAAAGAATAAGTAGATATGCACAGAGTGATTTTCAGCAAGGCAATCAAACACTGAAAATGCAGGAAGAGACTGTGGGACAAGAGCAGATAAGGAACACCCCAAATGGTCCAGTCCCAACCCTCCTCCTACTGTAAAAGGTGGAAATTCTTTGAGGTCTGTTAGTTTATCTCCCCAGTGAAACTGTGAATTCTGTGAGAATAGGCACCATGTCTTGGATTCACACAGGCACAGGTAGGCAACTGCCAAGGTTGAAGCTATGGGACTTACTGTCAGCATATTATCAGAGGGACACCAGAGAGAAAGGACATAGGAGGAGATAGACGATCTGGGTTCCTGTTAGTACATCCACATTTTTGAGCTTAGGCAAGTTTGCTTCATGTTTAAGCTACATCTACAACTAAGATCACAGCTACAGAACTTTGTACATAGAAAGTACTTATTCCCTTCTGTGAAAGAATGAATAAATAAAAGAAATGGATTAAGACATTTAGAACTTTGCTTAGATTTTTCTTAAGTTTCTCACCTGAAGTAAAATCCACACCACCACATAGACCCTTGGGAACATTTTCCATGGCAGTGCATTGAGTCCCATTCCATGGTAGTGGACTAGAAGGCAGGTGATTGGGGTTCTCAGGCCCATATTTGTGTGACCTTGAACAGTTTTGTGAAGAATGATCCAGAGTGTGACAAAAAGAAAATCAACCCAAGTCATACTGGCCTCACTGGGACAGAATTGGAATTTCTGAGTAAATATCTGCTTTGAACTCTATCATATTCAGACATTCATTTCTTCAAAATATTTATTGTGTGCCTAACTGGGCCAGCCATTGTTCTAGGTGCTAGGACATAGCAGTGAACAAACCTGGCTAAGTCCCTGCTCCTAGAGCTTATAATCTAGGAGGAGGAAGAGAGCACTATCAAGTAAGCAAGTAGCTGTAAAGTATGTCAAATAATAGAAAGTACTCTGCAGAACCACAGAGCAGGGCACAGGGCAGTGGGGATGGGGCTTAGAGAAAGAGATACTCCTCAGTGGGAAGACCTTTCAAGTACATTGACCCTTGTTTAAGGACCTAAGGGAAGTGAGAAACAAGACTCATGGGCTTTCAGGAGTCCAGTAGTAGGAGCAGGCCACTTAAAAGAGGTTGGATATTCAAATAAAGACTTGCAGTTCAGTAGCTGAATACTGTAATCTTCAGGACTGGAGATAGATATTTTGAAATTCAACCAATGGGAGGCATTTCGAGTCATGAGATGACATGTGTCATCAAAAAGAATGTGTAGATGGAAATAGAAGTGTCCAGGGACTGAGCCCATAGGAGCTGCAGATGTGGAGGTTGGGGATGTGAAAGGAGAGGCCTAACAGAGACTCAGAAGGAGTAATTAGTGAGATAAGTGAAGCAGGACTGAACAGTGGCTCAGAAACCAAGGGAAAAGATAAAAATATCTAAAAACAAATAATTAATACTAAATCAATTAAATGTAAGGTTGATAGCTGACATCAAATAGATTGATATCCAGCATGTCTTATTTCTAGTATGACCACAGCTAAAAGGCTTTGTAATTTTCTATATATTATTATTTTTTTTTTAGATTTTTTTTTAAATTTATTTATTCATGAGAGACAGAGAGAGAGAGAGAGAAGCAGGCTCCCAAGGAGCAGGGAGCCCGATGCGGGACTCGACCCCAGGACTCCGGGATCATGACCTGAGCCGAAGGCAGACGCCCAACTGTCTGAGCCACCCAGGCGCCCTCTATATATTATTAAGCAATAATTTCCAGCATTGGGAAAGTAGTATTGATGTCTCTGAGGCATTTCCATTGGCTTAAATGGAAACCAAATGTTTTTATCTGGAAATTACTTGAGAATGCCTGAAAAGTCTTTGAGCACTTAGCTTCATTTCCAGGGAGGCATGCCTGGTCCTTGACAGAGTTTGGATTGATTGATTTAATTCTCAAACATGCTTCAGTGTTAGCAGAGATTGAAACAGTTGTCTTACACCCACCATCTGGGGCTGGTGTCCCAGATGGAGTGCGAGTTCTGATAACATTAGGTGCCTTCAACTGGGGCTGTTTCTGGAGAGGGTTAACAGGAGAGGGTTCATGTCAGCACAGGAGAACTTAAGAATGAATAAGGAAAACAAACTCTGATCATAAGTGAGTTATTTGGGGAGAACAGTCAGCAATTTGTTTGACTGAGAACCTACTCGGTGTCACAGAGTATTGCCAACCAGCATTGTCAGGTTGAACAAAAACGAGAAGGGAGAATACAGTCAAGTTAAGTGAAAAACAACAACAACAACAAAAACCAGGATACAAAGTTATATTATTTATAGGGCATTAAGGGAAAAAAAAAAGGTAAAAAATTCATGTATGAAGAAACTGGAAGAAAAGGAACTTAGGGAACTAGGAAATATTCTAATTCTCAACAATTTTCCATTTTTTCCCAGTTTTTCTAATTTGAGTGTAATTGGCTTTTATACCAGGAAAGTAAACTTTCATGACAGGAAGAAACTGGAAACTTTCTACGTTTATTTTTGCTTTAACTTCCTATAGGGGCAAAAAATAATGCTTACTCCTAGTTATCCTTTCATGGAGTTTATACCCTATTTATGAAATTCAACTTCATCTATGCTAATGGTTGTGAAAATCAGGCAGTCACCCTACCTGCTATCACTGTGGATTGCCTGGGGTGCTGTCTTCTCAAGCTGCTGTTTTATTAATGATCTTGAAACTGAGAGACTAAGGGATGAAGAAGTGTTAAAAAGACTTACTGATATGCTACCAACATTTGCCAAGAAAATGAAATCCACTAAGATGAGAAAGCACTGGGGAGGCTGAGGAGAAGCCAAATGTTCCATGTTCTGAGCCTCTGACCTCTACAGTCAAGATTTCTAAAGACCAGCCTCCCCTGGCCAGACTTGGGCTGTCCACCCTCTGCCTGTATGCAGACAGCAGTCCTCTGAGACATATGATTTGTCCTTGACGAAGCTTGGGTTGATTGATTTTATTTTCAAATGTGTTTCAACTGCTGCACGGTTACAATTTGGGAGGGGGAGAAAAAAGGCTTGAGGCCTATCATACTGTTATTAATTTTTTTTAATAAAGGAGAAGGATTATTCAAGATATGATTATCCGGTGGCCCAGTTTGCTTAAGTTAAATTACATATCATTAATATGTTAAGTTTTATAAAATTAAAAAGCACTGTTAAATGATTCCAGGATCTTTTTTTTTTTTTTTCCTTTCAAGCTACCTGCAGCTACGGTGTCACCACTTGTTTTATTTAAACTGAAGAAGACAGTGTGTGTGCTGAGGCTGTCATAGACGCCAGCTACAAGTTAAACACCAGAAATGGAATTGTGGTCAATGTGGTCTATAGCTGGGTATTTCTATAGACAGTCATTGTCGGGGCCGCTTTGCAGAGAGATGCCTAGGCCTTTGGGATCCCCAGGACATACTTGGTAAAACAAGACTATGAAGCAAGGTCACTGAAGCATCAAAAGAGTTCACTCAGTTTTTAAAATGGCGGATGTCTTCCATGGGTAAATAACCAAAGGGGATAGCAACGATCTGAAGACTTATCTTACTAGGTGGGTGGTATCAAAGCTGGGGTCCAGTTACCCTCGTTTTGACAGAGCTGAAGGAACTGGAGGGATGACCGGGGAAACTGCAGTAGCAGAGGGAATGGGTGGTAGGCATCATGATCTATTGAGTGCTTGGCAGCGTATGGCCCGCATTTTAGAAACTCCCTTGTGTCCTGCCCACCGGTGGTCTCTTGAGTGGGTGGTCACCTCTCACCTTCATAGATGAAGAAATGGAAGCTGAAAGAGGTTTCATTATTTGCCCGAGGGAACAGTGCCCATAAAGCTTTCCAGCTGTGAGTCCAGAATTCCCTTAAACACTACACTGGTCCGGACTTCGACTTTATTAGATTCCATGTCCTTATGTTGCTGAGTTCTTTATTCCTACTTTTTAAAACTTTCTGAGGGACTTCTAAAAACTTTTTTCTGTTGTCTCATCCTGAGCATCTGCAAACAATCAACACCTCTAAAATGAAATTCACCCAAAATAGCAGGGCCGTCTAGTACAATGAAGCCCATAAAAGGCACACCTGGTATTCTTGAAAAATAAGTGCTGTGTTTGATGGATTTAAATTGGACTTCAATAATAGACATATTCAATTATGTTATATTTGACCTAAAAATCACCTCGAAGTTGTCAGATGTACCTTTGTGAAAACTTCCATCAGATAGTGTGTGCTGATGTGATTTACTGAAGGAGGTTTGACATGAATGGCTAAACTGTCAGAAGTAATGCAGCGATTTTTAAAAAGTGTGTTCCCCCCATCACGTGGAAATGGTGAGCTTTATTAGCATAAATGCCTGTGCCGAGGCCATCAGGCTTTCTCCAAATGCCCAGCAGTCTAATTGGATGGCTTCTAATCCAGGACTGTTCAGACTCCTCATCACTTCCTACTCAAGAGCTCTGATTGATTGGACAGTGATGAGTTATAAGGATTTTCTCGGAAAGTGTGTCCCTAGGCTTCCATACGTCAATAGCCAAAGGAACAGGGCCTGAAGAAGCCTGTGAGTGAGACTCCCAGCTTGTCTCTTGTTCCTGAGAATTATACTCTCAGCTTCTCATAATGGGATAAGATGATTTTCGCGTCTCCTTTGTTGCTTATCGACCTGCTCCATCTGTTGCTGTCCTTCAGTTTCCTAACTTAGAATCCCCTTCTCTGCTTTTCCCACCAGAGGTCCTGCTTCCTTCTCTCGCAGTAATTAGTTAGACTTTTCATTATTCATAATAAACAATCAAGGATATGCCAACACTGAAGTGGAGCCTGTTTTGCATTGATTCATTAAGCAAATACTTACTGAACCTGCACGAGGCACTGTTAGAGGCATTGACTATAAATCAGGGAGGAAAAAGGCTCATGAAGCTCATGTTCCTGGAGTGGGATCAGATAACAAACAGATAACAGACTAGAAGGTCAGACTGTGATAGGTGCTCTAGAGAAGAATAACACAGGGGCGAGGGGATGGAGGTGCTGGGAGGAGACGCCATTTTATTTTGATGATCAAGGAAGATCTCACTTATGACCCTTGAACAGAAACCTGAAGGAAGTGAGGGGAATTCATCTGGGTATCTGGGGAAGAGAGTCCTTGACTAAAGGATCAGCAGGTGCAAGGAGCCTTGGAACAGGAAGGAGGTTGCTGTGGCTGCAGGGTAATGAGCAAGGGGAAGCAAGGTTGGAGGAGAGGCCAGGTGGAAAGCTGGATCATGTAGGGTCTCATAGATCACTATAAGGGCTCCGGCTTTTACCGCAGTGATAAATGATGCCTCTGGATGGGTTTTTAGACAAAGAGTGATGTAATCTGACTCTTATTTTAAAAGAAACACTGTAGGTGCTGAGATAAGCATAGACAAGATGAGAGTAAGGGAAGAAGTGGGGAGACAAGTGCAGTAACCTGCAAGAAAGATGATCATGGCCTTACATCAGGTGGAAATAACAGAGGTGGAAAAATCAGTTGCATGTGGATGTATGTTTGGTAATTCTCTTAGGAAAGCTTGAAATTAGTTATTGCAAATGTTTTAGACTTCTCCAGCTCCCCAGATTGTCATGTCCAGCAAGAAAGTTTCCAATCTTGTAGATGTCCCTGACTCTTCTATCTCAGGTCAGGAGCTACATGATACCATCAAGAAGAAGGAAATGAGGTTGGTGATTGGTAGTCCTAAAGTGAATCCTGATTCAACAGATTCATGACTAGGGGAGAATTACTTTCCTCAGCTTCTTCATCTACAACATGGAAATGAGAGCAGCAGCCATCTCTTGGGTTTGCAGTGAAGATTAAATGACATAAATTTATGGAAAGTATTTGGTGCAGCAACTGGTATTTTGGCAGAGTTCAATCAATGCTAGCTATTGTTACCAAAATTATTTTTAATTATTGTTATATGCACATTCTTATTCTAAGCCTTCAGTGAAGGCCTAACATATTCTATTCTTCTCGGAGTCCTGAAGCTTTCCTTATCAGCTTTCCTTATCAGCGTCTGAAGCAGTGCCCATCTGCTACACTTCTGTCTCAAGTACGTTGCTTACAGCTTCTATGAATGATGGCCTCCCTGTTCCTCCTCCTTTCCTGTTCCTTCTGAGCGGTCCTCTCTCTCACTTGAGCTTTCACTTTAATGAAGGTTGCTTGTCTCTCTTTTATTTCCTGGGTATATCTGGGAGCCTCTTCTTCACTCTTATTTCCTGGATTTCAAACTCATGCCAACAAAGCCTGACTCTGAGGAATACTCATTTGATCCTTGTATCTGTTTAGTTTCACTAATGCCTCTTTCCCATCCTTTACTCTTTCCAAGCCTCCCCTTTCTGTTTCTGTCTTTTCTTTTCCATCCATAGCCAGTCCCGAGAGGCGGCCAGAGCCTTGCTGGTTGACCCCTCCCAGGCCCTGCTTGCTATGCTTCCAGTACAGCCCCTATTCCATCCCCTTCTCTCAAGTTCTGGGTGCAGTTCCCCTTTGCTATGCCTTGGCTGTCTTGTATGGGTGGGTTTTTGAGGGTGGATGCCTGGGAGGAGGAGCATGTCTAGTGTGTCTTTGCCTGCCAGGTATTTTCTTGTACCAGTGAGGAGGTCACTAAATCCTAGATATGTTCTGATGAGCCCCCACCTTCTTCTTTGCTTGCTAACAGAATCAAATGTAAGTGCTGCTTTTGGGATTCACCCTGCCTGAGTCTGATGGCCCCATTCTGCATTTCTGCTCCTTGGGGACCTAATTACTCTGATGGTCTTGCAGTTCCATAAAGCTGGGTGTGATCCTTTTATTTTTATTATTTTTTTAAGATTTTATTTATTTATTTATTTGACAGAGAGAGCACAAGTAGGCAGAGTGGCAGGCAGAGGGAGAGGGAGAAGCAGGCTCTCTGCTGAGCAGGGAGCCTGACACAGGGCTCGATCCCAGGATCCCGGGATCATGACCTGAGCCGAAAGCAGATGCTTAACTGACTGAGCCACCCAGGCGCCCCTGGGTGTGATCCTTTTAATCTTACACTTATAAAGTGTGCTGTGAGCCTCCCCAAACTTTGGGATTCATCAATGAAAATAACAACACAGTATTAACTTTTCTCTATTTCACATTTTTGTGATTCCTGATGATGGCACTTGTATTCTAGATGCGTTCCACAGAGGACTCAAGAGCACTAATACACACTCAATTTTTATTACAAAAGAAGATAAAAGAGGGTCCTCAAGAAACAGGATGTCATTAAGAATTATTATGGAGTGTAAAACTTTATTTTTAGGATGTGACATTGGCATCCTGAAATTCCCTGTTTTTTTAATTTAAAACTCACATTTTTTACTTCATTTTTTTAATCAACAGACAAAAGCATTTAAATAGCACTTATCATTTGTGACGTGCATTTAGTCCCATTCTGTTATTCAGACAATATCTACAACACAGAAATCTTTATGGAGAGAGACAAAAATAAATGTGTTTTCTCCCCTCAAGGAGTTTCCTCTCTGTGGGTTAAAGACAGATTTAAAATAACTTATGATTGTGCAGTTTGAATTCTCATTATTCCATGGTCAAGCTAGGGCTCTTTAATAAATGCTATATCTAGACCAGTGGGAGAAGGGCTGAAGAATCTTCTGGTGCATCTCTCTCTTTGCTGGCTGAGCAGAACAGCTTAATCCTTAGCTTTTCCACCTGTCTTCTTCGGAGTGCCAATAAGTTCCCACCCATTCCCCCAACCTGGCCAACTGTGCTGGGCTGGGTTTGTGAAGTGATTGCATATGTTACCAAGAAAATTATTGGGATGTCAAATGTGGTGTCATCTTTCTGGCAACATATTCTTGAGCAGATTGTGGTCTAGTGACCTACAGGCACATCATTCAAGATGCCGGTCCCACTGCTGGTCCATCCCATACCTTTGTCTCCAAGCTGGAACCCAATCTGGCAAAGGAGAAGTACCAATAGATCCAGAATTCTATTTCTTTAGCCTTTTTCTAGAGCTGCTGCTCCCAGATTGTCAGCCATGCCCAATACCTGGCAAGGTGATGCTTGACCCATATAGATTAATTGCCTTTTGTCCTTCTCCATCAACTTTTCACATCCCACACAAGAGCTTCTCCCTGCAAGTGCAGTAAACTCTACAAAAATTGAAGAGGGATGACAATTTCTTAAAATAGTTTGAATCATGATTTTTAAAAATATTTTAAACCACAAAATAAATAAATACTTAATATACATTAAAATATTTGCTCAGAATAGTTCCTCCTTCGCCCCACCCCGATATCAAATACTTTCCTGTCCTTTTCTCTTTTCTTGAGATAATTGTGTATTTGTGTTCTTGTATTGCCCCAGGTTTTTCACGTCCCTTTGAAGTAGACCTAGTTTGATATTCTAGATGAATATTGTGTTTATTTTAGTTACATAAAAACATAATTCTTTTCAAAAGTCAAAAGCATGTTTGAGCTCCTCAAAGCCTGCCTTACACACATCCAGTATGAAAGTCTAGCTTGTGTAATTTATTAGTATGTAATCTTCCATTAATTTCCTCTATGAATTATTATTGTATATCAAGTAAGGGACAAATTACTTACCATCTCCTCTTTTTCTTATCTGCAAGTAGGGAAATGATGTCTTTCTCACAGAATTCTGCTGCTGTTCTTTTGAGATGGTGTAGTCCCTAAAACTAGCAGGCATTAGGAATTAGAGATGTCCATACCTGCCAGCCACCTTAGGTAGCTCTGCCCACCTGTGGTTCACGATGGCTTATAAATTGTGAAAGTATTGTGAAAATGTTCATATACATAGAAAGCTTAAAAACATAACCTGAGGCATCTCCGTTGCTCTGGGGGGAAAATAAAACATTTTGGATGCTTAGGATTTTCTTAGTGGGAATTGAAAATTTAAGGAATTCACATGCTTGCCACCTGTGGGGTCAGATTTTTAGCACTCCATGTAATGCATTCTGAATGTATATTGTTTCCTTTGTCTTTCACCTCTAAGAATCAGAGTGGCTTGCTCCTTTGATACTAAATTCTGGTTCCCTCTGCATAAAGCACCTTTGTCCAAGTCTCTATCTGGAAAACTGCTTCCTTGCTGCCTCTTTCTGATCTCTTTCCTCTCCTCCTCAGTCAAACATAACACTCATTTATCTGCTCATATCAAGCTCTGCACATATCTCTGCTGTGGCACTATAGTAATCAATTGTAATTATTTATTTGTTTTTATTATCTTCCTAATATGCACTAAATATAGTGTCCTTAATACCTATAACAATAACTGGTTCATAGAAACCATCCAATAAATGTTGAAGGGGGCACCTGGGTAGTCAATTAAGCATCCAAAATCTTGGTTTTAGCTCAGGTTGTGATCTCAGGGTCCTGAGATCAAGCCCCATGTCTGGCTCTGAGCTCAGTGCAGAATCTGCTTGAGATTCTCTCTCCCTCTCCCTTTGTTCATCCCCCCACCTTTCAAATAACAAAAAAATAAAAAAAAATGTTGAAGGAACACAAGGAGAAAAAGGGACAAAAGGACAAAGAAATACAGGGAAAGAAGAATAAAGAAGGAGAAAAGGCTAGAAAATATTCTTTGGTCAAATTATGTCAAGTATGTTTTTCTACCTTTTCTTTTTCTTTGGATTTAAAACAATAGGGAAGTAAACTATGATCATTGTAAAATAGTCAACCACATTATAGAAAGTTAAAAATTAGAAAATGGGATCATGTTTTGTTTTTTCCACTTAAAAATATATACTGGATCTCATGTAATAACTTTACTATTAATATATTAATTTATTTTTGCAAAGCAGCAAAGTATTCTGTGGGTGGATCATAAATTAAATTTCCACTTGTCTGTCAATGGATATTAAAATAGTTTCCAATATTTTCATTTTCAAACATCATGCAAAATATTCTTTGCAGATAGGAGTCAATATTTATATAGAATTCTTAGAAAATGAAGTGATGGATCCAAGCAAACGTGCTTTACCTTTTTATAGATCCTGCCAAAATGTCTTCCACCATCAGAGGGACAATTTCCCCACTCTTGGCAACATTGGACATTTTTAACCTCAACTTTTCCTCTAGGTCAATTTTATAGATAAAAAAATATTATTATTTTTTTCTTTTTCAAAAAAATTTTATTATGTTAATCACCATATATCACATCATTAGTTTTTGATGTAGTGTTCCATGATTCATTGTTTGCATATAACACCCAGTGCTCCATTCAATACGTGCCCTCTTTAATACCCATCACCAAGCTAACCCATCCTCCCACCCCCCCTCCCCTCTAGAACCCTCAGTTTGTTTCTCAGAGTCTATAGTCTCTCATGGTTCGTCTCCCCCTCCGATTTCCCCCCTTCATTTTTCCCTTCCTACGATCTTTATTTTAAACATATAATGTATTATTTGTTTCAGAGGTACAGGTCTGTGATTCATCAGTCTTACGCAATTCACAGCACTCACCGTAGCACATACCTTCCCCAGTGTCTATCACCCAGCCACCCCAGCCACACCATCTTTCCCACCCCCTACCACTCCAGCAACCCTCAGTTTGTTTCCTGAGATTAAGAATTCCTCATATCAGTGAGATCATATGATACATGTCTTTCTCTGATTGACTTATTTCACTTAGCATAATACGCTCTAGTTCTATCCATGTCGTTGCAAATGGCAAGATTTCTTTTTTTTTTTGATGGCTGCATAATATTCCATTGTATGTATATACCACTTCTTCTTTGTCCATTCATCTGTTGATGGACATCTTGGCTCTGTCCATAGTTTGGCTATTGTGGACATTG
>NC_138378.1:107534160-107574139 GCF_054177405.1 Leptonychotes weddellii
TACTAGCCCTTTATCTGATATGTCATTTGCAAATATCTTCTCCGATTCTGTCAGTTGTCTTTTGGTTTTGCTGTTTCTTTTGCTGTGCAAAACTTTTTAACCTGATGAAGTCCCAATAGTTCATTTTTGCCCTTGCTTCCCTTGCCATTGGCGATATTTCTAGGAAGAAGTTGCTGTGGTTGAGGTCGAAGAGGTTGCTGCCTGCGTTCTCCTCTAGGATTTTGATGGACTCCTGTCTCACATTGAGGTCTTTCAACCATTTGGAGTCTATTTTTGTGTGTGGTGTAAGGAAATGGTCCAGTTTCATTCTTCTGCATGTGGCTGTCCAAATTTCCCAACACCATTTGTTGAAGAGACTGTCTTTTTTCCATTGGACATTCTTTCCTGCTTTGTCAAAGATGAGTTGGCCATAGAGTTGAGGGTCCATTTCTGGGCTCTCTACACTGTCCCATTGATCTATGTGTCTGTTTTTGTGCCAGTACCATACTGTCTTAATGATTACAGTTTTGTAATTGAGCTTGAAGTCCAGAATTGTGATGCCACCAGCTTTGCTTTTCTTTTTCAACATTCCTCTGGCTGTTTGGGGTCTTTTCTGGTTCCATACAAATTTTAGGATTATTTGTTCCATTTCTTTGAAAAAAGTGGATGGTATTTTGATAGGGATTGCATTAAATGTGTAGATTGCTCTAGGTGGCATTGACATCTTCACAATATTTGTTCTATCAATCCATGAGCATGGAATGTTTTTCCCTTTCTTTGTGTCTTCCTCAATTTCTTTTATGAGTATTTTATAGTTTTCTGATGTCTTGAGTTTGATAAGATCCTTTGCCTCTTTGGTTAGATTTATTCCTAGGTATCTTATGGTTTTGGGTGCAATTGTAAATGGGATGGACTCCTTAATTTCTCTTTCTTCTGTTTTGTTGTTGGTGTATAGGAATGCCACTGATTTCTGTGCATTGATTTTATATCCTGCCACTTTACTGAATTCCTGTATGAGTTCTAGCAGTTTTGGAGTGGATTCTTTTGGGTTTCCCACATAAAGTATCATATCATCTGCAAAGAGTGAGAGCTTGACTTCTTCTTCGTCGATTCAGATGCCTTTTATTTCTTTTCGTTGTCTGACTGCTGTGGCTAGGACTTCTAGTACTATGTTGAATAGCAGTGGTGAGAGTGGACATCCCTGCCGTGTTCCTGACCTTAGGGGGAAGGCTCTCAGTTTTTCCCCATTGAGAATGACATTTGCTGTGGGTTTTTCATAGATGGCTTTTATGATATTGAGGTATGCATCTGCTATCCCTACACTCTGAAGAGTTTTAATCAAGAAAGGATGCTGTACTTTGTCAAATGCTTTTTCTGTATCTATTGAGAGGATCATATGGTTTTTGTTCTTTCTTTTGTTAATGTATTGTATCACATTGATTGATTTGCGGTTGTTGAACCAACCTTGAAGCCCAGGAATAAATCCCACTTGGTTGTGGTGAATAATCCTTTTAATGTACTGTTGGATCCTATTGGCTAGTATTTTGGTGAGAATTTTTGCATCCATGTTCATCAGGGATATTGGTCTGTAGTTTCCTTTTTGATGGGGTCTTTGTCTGGTTTTGGGATCAAGGTAATGGTGGCCTCATAAAATGAGATTGGAAGTTTTCCTTCCATTTCTATTTTTTGGAACACTTTCAGAATTATAGGTATTAATTCTACTTTCAATGTTTGGTAGAATTCCCCTGGGAAGCCATCTGGCCCCAGCGTCTTGTTTGTTGGGAGATTTTTGATGACTGCTTCAATTTCATTAGTAGTTATGGGTCTGTTAAGGTTTTCTATTTCTTCCTGGTTCAGTTTTGGTAGTTCATACATTTCTAGGAATGCATCATTTTTTCCAAATTATCTAATTTGCTGGCATATACTTGCTCATAATATGTTCTTATAATTGTTTGTATTTCTTTGGTGTTGGTTGGGATCTCTGATCTTTCATTCATGATTTTATTTATTTGGGTCCTTTCTCTTTTCTTTTTGATAAGTCTGGCCAGGGGTTTATCAATCTTATTAATTCTTTCAAAGAACTAGCTCCTAGTTTCATTGATCTGTTCTACTGTTCTTTTAGTTTCTATTTCATTGATTTCTGCTGTGATCTTTACTATTCTCTTCTCCTGCTGGGTTTAGACTTTACTTGATGTTCTTTCTCCAGCTCCTTTATTTGTAGGGTTAGGTTGTGTATTTGTGACCTTTCTTGTTTCTTGAGAAAGGCTTGTATTGCTATATACTTTCCTCTTAGGACTGACTTTGCTGCATCCCAAAGATTTTGAACAGTTGTGTTTTCATTTTCATTGGTTTCCATGATTTTTAAAAATTCTTCTTTAATTTCCTGGTTGACCCATTCATTTTTTAGTAGGATGCTCTTTAGCCTCCATGTATTTGAATTCTTTCTGACTTCCCTTTTGTGATTGAGTTCTAGTTTCAAAGCATTGTGGTCTGAAAATATGCAGGGAATGATCCCAATCTTTTGGTACCGGTTGAGACCTGATTTGTGACCTAGGATGTGATCTATTCTGGAGAATGTTCCATGGGCACTAGAGAAGAATGTGTATTCTGATGCTTTGGGATCGAATGTTTTTCATATATCTGTGAAGTTCATTTGGTCCAGTGTATCTTTTAAAGTCTTTATTTCCTTGTTGATCTTTTGCTTAGATGATCTGTCTATTTCAGTGACGGGGGTGTTAAAGTCCCCAACTATTATTGCATTGTTGTCGATGTGTTTCTTTGATTTTGTTATTAACTGCCGTATATAATTGGCTGCTCCCATGTTAGGGACATAGATATTTATAATTGTTAGATCTTCTTGTTGGATAGACCCTTTAAGTATGATATAGTGTCCATCCTCATCTCTTATTATAGTCTTTGGTTTAAAATCTAATTTGTCTGATATAAGGATTGCCACCCTAGCTTTCTTTTGGTGTCCATTAGCATGGTAAATGGTTTTCCACCCCCTCACTTTCAATCTGGGGGTGTCTTTAGGTCTAAAATGAGTCTCTAGCAGATAGCATATTGATAGATCTTGTTTTTTTTTATCCAATCTGATAGCCTGTGTCTTTTGTTTGGGGCATTTAGCCCATCTACATTCAGGGTAACTATTGAAAGATAGGAATTTAGTGCCAGTATATTGCCTGTAAGGTGACTGTTACCATATATTGTCTGTGTTCCTTTCTGGTCTTTGTTACTTTTAGGCTCTCTCTTTCCTTAGAGAACCCCTTTCAATATTTCTTGTAGGGCTGGTTTTGTGTTTGCAAATTCCTTTAGTTTTTGTTTGTCCTGGAAGCTTTTTATCTCTCCTTCAATTTTCAATGACAGCCTAGCCAGATATAGTATTCTTGGCTGCATATTTTTCTCATTTAGTGCTCTGAATATGTCCTGCCAGTCCTTTCTGGCCTGCCAGGTCTCTGTGGATAGGTCTGTTGCCAATCTAATGTTTCTACCATTGTAGGTTACAGACCTCTTGTCCTGAGCTGCTTTCAGGATTTTCTCTTTGTCTCTGAGACTTGTAAGTTTTAGTATTAGATGTCAGGGTGTTGACCTATTTTTATTGATTTTGAGGGGGGTTCTCTGTGCCTCCTGCATTTTGATGCCTGTTTCCTTCCCCAAATTGGGGAGGTTCTCTGCAATAACTTGCTCCAATATACCTTCTGCCCCCTCTCTCTTTCTTCTTCTTCTGGGATCCCAATTATTGTAATATTGTTTCGTCTTATGGTATCACTTATTTCTTGAATTCTGTCCTCGTGATCCAGTAGTTGTTTCTCTCTCTTTTTCTCGCTTCTTTATTCTGCATCATTTGGTCTTCTATATAAACTAATTCTCTCTTCTCCCTCATTTTTCCTAGTAGTTAGAGCCGCCATTTTTGATTGTACCTCATTAATAGCCTTTTTGATTTTTAGTTCTTTTATTTCTCCAGAAAGGTTTCTCTAGTATCTTCCATGCTTTTTTTTTTTTTTAAAGATTTTATTTATTTGACAGAGAGAGAGTATAAGCAGGGGGAGGGGCAGAGGGAGAGGAAGAAGCAGACTCTCTGCTGAGCAAGGAGCCCGAAGTGGGACTCGATCCCAGAATCCCGGAACCATGACCTGAGCAGACACCCAACCAACTGAGCCACCCAGGCGTCCCTTCCATGCTTTTTTCAAGCCTAGCTAGTATCTTTATAATTGTCATTCTGAACTCTAGTTCCGACATCTTACTAATGTCCATATTGATTATGTCCCTGGCAGTCGGTACTGCCTCTTGTTCTTTTTTTTTGAGGTGATTTTTTCCATCTTGTCATTTTGTCCAGAAGAAAATAGATGAATGAGAGAACAAAATGCTAACAGGGTAACAACGACTCCAGAAAAATATACACTAAACTAATCAGAAGACACCTGAAACTGGGGAAAAGAAAGAGAAAGAAAGAAAAAGAAAAAAAAAAAAGAATATGCTCAAATATGATCAGGTTGGTGAATACATCAGTGCCACACACTAGATTTTGGGTGTATTTTGGTCTGTTAGAAGAAACTGCCTCCCAAAATCTTAAAGAATGAAAAACTTATATATGTACAAAAATAAGGGTAAATACGATGAAGGGATGGAATATGACTGTAAAGATGAAAATTATAAAAGATTTTATAAAAGGAATTGATAAGAAGTTGGTTGAAAAAAGAAAGAAGAGAAATTTAAAAAAAAAGGGGAGAGAATGTGATCAGGCAGGAGACTAGAACAAAGCCATACACTAGAGATTTAGAGTATATTTTGGTCTGTTAGAAGAAACTGTATCCCAAAATTTTAAAGAGAGAACAACTTATATATATATATACACCAAAAATAAGGTTAACTACAATGAAGGGATAGAATATGACTCTAAAAATGAAAAAAATAAAAAAAGACTTTTAAAAAGGGGATGGATAAGATGTTGGTTGAAAAAGGGAAAAAGAAAAATAAAAAAAATAGAAAAAGGAAAATTAAAAAAAATTAACTTTGAAAGACTAAAGAAACATAGGGAAAAAAGCCATGGATTCTATGCGCAGTATTCCCCTAGTGCTGGGGTTCTGCCGTTCTCATTGATCACTAAACTTGGTCTTGGCTGGCTGTTCTCGCTGATCTTCTGGGGGAGGGGCCTGTTGCCGTGGTTCCCAAATGTCTTTGCCGGAGGCGGAATTGCCCCACCCTTGCTGGAGTCTGGGCTAAGTAATGTGCTCGGGTTTGCTCTCGGGAGCTCTTGTTCCCTGCAAGCTTTCCGTACAGCTTTGGAGGCCGAGAGTGAAAATGGCGGCCTCCCAATCCCCGCCCCAGAGGAGCCGAGAACTCGGGGCCCCACTCCTCAGTGCGCCCCCAGAGAAAAGCCGTCAATCACTCCCGTCTCCCTGGTCTCCGGCTGCACTCTGTGCTCACCCGGACTGTGACCGAGAGTTTCTATGTCTGGCACCCGACCCCGTGCGGAGTCTCCAAACCCAGCAGATCCCTGCAGTGCACTCCCGTGCTGCTTCTCCCGGGCGAGGAAGGGGAGTCTCCCTGGATCTGCCGCTTGTTGGGTCCCTGCTGGAGGAGTAGTGGCCCGACTGTGCCGCGGGTCACGGTTTATGGCAACCCCGAGCTGAGAGCCCACTCCTCGGCTCCGTCTCTGCAGCCGGCTTCCCCGCTCCAATACCTGGGAGCTCTGCCGCACTCAGGCACCCCCGGTCTTTCTGTGACCCCGAGGGTCCTGAGACCACACTGTCCCGCAAGGGTTCCACCCCCCGCTTAGCCACTGGAGCGACGTCCCTCAGCAGAGCCGACTTCTAAAAGTTCCGATTTTGTGCTCTGCGGCTCTATCACTTGCCAGAAGCCGCCAACGGAGGCCCCCTCCCCTGCCGTCTATCCTCCCGAATATCGCCTCGGATTCACTTCTCCGCACGTCCTACCTTCCAGAAAGTGGTCACTTTTCTGTTCAAAGAGTTGCTGCTATTCTTTTCTTCGATCTCCAGTTGCGTTCGTAGGTGTTCAGAATGGTTTGATCCCTATCTAGCTGAATTCCTGGAACCAGACGAAATTTAGGTCTCCTACTCCTCCACCATCTTGCTCCTCCCCCTCAAAAAAATATTATTTAATTTTTATTATAATTTGCATGTACAAGATTACTAGTGAGGTAGAATATCATTTTATACATATTTATCATTTCTAGGAATTACTTTGTACCTATCATTTATTCATAGTTATGCTATATCAAAGATTTTACCTTTGTGTCTATTGTATATGCTGTAAATACTTTCTCTGGGTCACTTACTAGATTTTGGATAAAATTCTTATGAAGATCCACTGGGTAATGTAATCTAATTTCTTTACAGTTGTTGATCCATGTGTCATTTGCACAGTACTCCTCTGTCAACAAGAATTAGCCAGAGCCCTCCTGTCCCCAATGGTGCTGTATAACAAGTATTTCACACCACTTCAGTCCCAAAGGGAATCAGATCCTATATGTAAAGCAAGGAGTTCCTCATGATGCTGAATATTTAATGAAATTGTGCTCTAGGTTGGACTGATATGATATGCATGTGCTGCTTCCTTCCTGGTGAACTCTTTAGTGTTCTGAAAAGCATGATAGTGATTCTGACATGCCCTTCATGGTTTAACAACTTCTTTCAAGAGAAACTGCACACCTGCAAATTGTGCTTGCATTTGATCTGGCATGATCAGGACCCTCGTTATTCTGTAGCAGGTAGATTTTCTTAAGGGTAATGTATAGTGTTGAAGCTTTCCATTTTAATTTTGTTTCAGAATACTCAGTCATAGGATATTTATTATATTTGCAAGTTCATTTTCCTTTTGTTCATTTGATTTGAGTGTCAGATGTAGAAATTTAGCCAATTCACATCACCTTTAAGGGAACATATTAACTCATTACTAGCTGTGGAAGAGTACCTCCACCTGCTTCCATCCTGCATTACCAAGGAGAGTTTTACTATAGAAGTATATATATTATATAATATAATAAATATATTGTTATAACTCCTTTTACTAAAGAATTTCCTAGAACTCCTCAGAACTAGAAAAGAAGAAAACACTTGTGTAGAAAAGCAATTCAAGTGCTTGTAAACCTCAGAAGCATAATTTATTTAGGACACACAAATACACTAATCTGGTATTGATATTGTTCATCATACCAAGTTCAAATCATCTGTCTGCATTTTAAGACTAGCATTGGGCTCTACCAATCAATCTTTATCTACTTCCTTTTGTTTTTGAAATTAAGTATAATTAACATATAATAAAATTTACCATATTAAGATATACAGTTTGATTAGTTTTTATAATACTCTGTAATTGGGCAACCATTACCACAATCAGGATATATATGGAATATTTTTATCACCCCAAAATGTTTCTTTTTGGCCCTGCCTAGTTAAAAGCACCCACAGGGCCCCAGGCAAGTACAATGTTTCCTGTTCCTATAGTTTTGGCTCTTCTAGAACTTCATAAAAATTGAGTCAATAGTAAATAATAATTTATATCCAATATCTTGTACTTAATATAATGTTTTGTGATTCATCTAGGTTGTCACATGTATAAATATTACTGAGTAGTGTTCAATTACATGTATGTACCACAGTTTCTTAATTTACCAGTAGATGTGTGTGTGTGTGTATGTTGTTCCCAATTTTTGGTCATTGGGAAACAAACTGCTGTAAACATTCTAGTAAAACTATTTGTGTGAGCATATGTATTTATTTATCTGTTTAAATACCTACTGGTAAATCTGCTGAGTCATATGGTAAAAGTATGTTTAAATAGTTGAGAACTGCCAAATTATTTTCCAAAGTTATTGTATAATTTGCAATTCTATCAGCAAAATATGATAATTTTAGCTGCTGTATCTTCCCTAGCACCTGCTATTGTTAGTCTTTTTAATTTTACTTACTTTGGTGGGTGTGTAGTGAAATCTCATTGTGGTATTAAATTTGCATTTCCCTAGTGACTAATGACTTTAAGCAATTTTTTTTCATGTGCTTATTTGTCACTCATATATCTTTGGTGGTGTTCTTAAAATCTTTTACCCATTTTTAAAAATTGAATTTTTTGGATTTTTATTATTGACTTGAAAAAGTTCTTTATATATTTTGTATGCAATCTGATGTGAGGTACATGTTTTGAAGTATTTTTTTTTTCTAATCCATGACTGGTGTTTTATTTTCTTAAAGTGTCTTTTGAAGAACAAAGGTTTTTAATTTTGATAAATTCCAATTTATCACTTTTTGTGGCTTGTGCCTTTTGTGTATTCTGTAAGAAATCTTTGTCTACCAAGATTACAAAGATTCTCTCCTTTGTGTTTTTTAGAATGTTATATTTTTAGTTCTTACATTTAGGCCTATAATCCATTTCAGGCTAATGTCTGTATAATATGTGAAATAAGAGCCAAGGTTTATCATTTTGCAAATCCAATCATCTCAGAATTATTTTCCCCACAGAATTACTCTGGTACCTTTGTTAAAAATTTTTTGACATGTGTCACTCCATTTCTGGACTTTCTGGTCTCTTCTAGGGATTATATACATATAATCACACTAGTATAACACTCTCTTGATTATGTTACTTTATTTATTTATTTATTTATTTGAAAGAGAGTGAGAAACAGCATGAGAGGGGAGAGGGTCAGAGGGAGAAGCCGGCTCCCCACTGAGCTGGGAGCCCAACACGGGACTTGATCTTAGGACTCTGGGATAATGACCTGAGCCGAAGGCAGTTGCTTAACCAACTGAGTCACCCAGGCACCCGATTATGTTAGCTTTATAGAAATTTTTGCAATCAGGTTGTGTAAGTCTTCCAACTTTGTTATTTTTCAGAATTATTTTGGCTACTCTAGGTTCTTTGCATTCTGTATAAATATTAGAATCCACATATCAATTTCCACACAAAAAAAGAAAAAAAATAAAAAAACCAAGAACTCTAGACCAATTAAGGAAGAATCAACATCTAAAAATATTGAGCCATCTGATCTATGATCATGGTATATGTCTCCATTTTTTTTGTAGTCTTTAATTTCTCTCAACAATGTTTTTTAGTTTTCAGTGTATGGTTTTGCATATTACTGTTAAATTCAACAAAATTTTGTTACATTTTTCAGACGTAAGTAAAGGAACTTGAGATGGGAGAGTGTCCTGGATTATCCGGTGGGCCTAGTGTATTCACGAGGATCCTTTTAAGAGGGAAAGAAGAGCATCAGAGTCAAAGGAGATGTGACAAACAGGAGCAATGGTAAGATTGGGGCCATGAGTGAAGAAATGCCTTATGTACTGTACACACATCTTTTAATTTCTCATGAACGGTTATATTTCTTAGTTCTAAAAGTTGCATTTGAAGATTTTTTGAGGGTTTAAGCTTTATAATTTCAATCTCATTATCAATTTTCTTTACCTATGATATTGGTTTGTTGAATAATATTTATTTTTTTTTTAAAGATTTTATTTACTTATTTTGAGAGAGAGAGAGAGAAAGAGAGACATTGTGAGTGGGGGAAGGGGTAGAGAGAGAGGGAGAGAGAAAATCCCGAGCAGGCTCCACAGTCAGGGCTCAGCAAAAGTCTGACATGGGGCTCAATCCCACTACTCTGAGATCATGACCTGAGTCAAAATCAAGAGTTGGACGCTTAACTGACTGAGCCATTCAGGCGCCCCAGAATAATATTTATTTTAAAGTCTGTAGATAACATCAGAACCTAGGTCACCTATGGATCCATTTTATTATCTGTATTATTTTCCATGGGTCCTTTGTTTTTATGCACAGAGAGTTTTGATTGAATGTAAGACATTGTGTAAAAATGTTACAGTTTCTGGTGGACATTATCTTCCTCTGGTGGCCATTCTCTTTGTTTTCTGGTAGATAGCTATGATAGAGCAGATCATCTTTAATCACAGTCTGAGCTTGTTAAAGGCTGGGTTGCAATTGACATCAGGCTAGAATAGGTCATCTTAGTCCTTAGATACAGATCTCCAGAGGTACCAATTTTGAGCCTGGATTGTTTGCCAGGATCATTCCCCCCCAACATCATTCTAGTGTTTATCTTTTCAGCACTTCATGACTTGAACATTCTGCTCTGTTACCCAGCTATTTTTCTGCTTGGTTTCTTAGTCTCTTACTCTGTCCACCCTAAGGACTTGGCAGATGCTTCAAGAGTCTAATCTAGTGGTTCTCAATTAGGACGATTTTGCTCCTCAGGGGATAATGGACAATATTTAAAGATATTTTTGGTTTTCACAACTCTGAGGGTAGGGGGCAGATTGCTACTGACACCTAGTGGGTAGAGGCTAAGGATGCTGCTAAACATTCTACAGTGTTCTATAGGACAGCCCCCCATGATAGAGAATTATATGGCCTGACATGTCAATAGTGGAGGATGAGGAGCCTGGGTCTAAACCACTGAGTATCAAGTTTACTTCCTTCTACCTCTCTTCTCTCATAGACTTATTTCCTCCAGACTTGACTGTCTTGGCAGCTGCAAAACTCCATATTTAAAAGAAAAAATCCTCAGCCTCACAAGATATTAAATATCTTTGCTAGTTTTCTGTCTTGTAGCAGTGAGGCTCTGCCAAGCATCTCAGCTTCACCTCCTGTGCCAAGAATAGGCAAATCCCTAAGGGTAAACATGGCTTACAGAAAATTGTGCTCACTTCAATGTGCCTTCTTTTCTTTGTGATCAGGCTTCTCAAATCCAAGTTTGTGTCTGTTTTTTCCCAATTGTTCTTGACCAGAGCACTGGCCTCTACAAGCTACCCTTTCATAGCTAGAGGCCATAGTATTCCTAGATGATGAGAAAGCAAGAAGGGATAGACAGAAGTTCAGCTCAGAGAGGTAACTGAAGAAAAGTATTCCTTATTAGATGGGAGATAGGAAGTAGGCTCAGTGTCTTCATCACAGCCAGTAAAAGAAAGCTGAGGAAATCTTTTGCACAAGATCTGCTTGATCCATGGCTTTAAAGGAAAATGTGGGTTAGAGAGGTAGGAGGGAAAAAGAAAGAACCTCATGACAAGGAAAGCAGGAAAGCCATCAGCTGAATCTGTAATACTCTCAAGAATCACTGTGTGGCAAAGTCCTGGCATCCCATTTAAAACCTAGTTCTGGGGTCTGGCATGAGGCTGAGTCTGACATTTTACGCCAAGAAGACTGAGTACAGAGGGAGAGGGTCCCTGCACCTCAAATGAGGCTGAAATACATCTCTTCACCACATGAAGAAATCAAATATTCAGAAGGAAAGAAAGCTAACAAAACTAATAATTCTAATATCAGTTCATTCCTGTGAAATAGACTTTATTATTTAAAACAAGTACCTTTAGAATATCAAAAGATATATAATTGGATACTACCTATTGAAAAGGAGAAATTATGACAAAAGCCAATTTAAAAAATGTAAAAGGATCAGATTAAAATCTTGGAATTTATAAGTATTGGAATTAAAGAATTTAATAGATTAGATGAAACATGGAATGGACCCAAAGGAAAAACAGTTATTTGAAGATGATACAGAAGAAATCACCCAGAATCCAGTAGTGACGGGAGAAACAGTAAAAACTGGAAAATCATTATGAGAGTGGGTGTAGATTGATAAGCTCCACCATAGGTATGATAGAAATTCTGGAATAAAAGAGGGATGGAGTGGTGGAGAATTAATATAGGAAGACATAACAGGTGAGATTTCTCAGAAATTCGGAAACTCTGAGTCCTTAGGGAATACACAACAAAAAATAGACAACAAATGCCATGCAAGAAAACTAAAAACAAATCTACAACTTAACACAGAGAAGTGAGATTGTGAAACATTAAAGAGAAAGAAAAAAATCTTAAAAACTAGTCTCTAGAGAGAGAAGATGAGTTATCTGCGTGTGAAGTGTCTTTTGACTGAAAGCAGACAGATCACGCAGAAGAAAGTCCAAAAGACAATAGAATCATATATTCAAAATCCTGAGGGAGCTTCACTGTTAACCTAGACTTTTATACTCAGCTAAATCTTCATTCCCATGTGAGGGTAAGGAAAAGGCATTATTCAGTCATACAAAGGCTGTTGACCAGTTATAGAATGATACCAGAGGATTTATTACAATATGCAGTGCAGGTAGTGGAGATAGGAACTCAGAGCATGGACAAGAGGATAAAAGTGAGCAAAGAAAAAATAAAAATCTATCTGTCAATTAAAAAGCATTTTTGGTGTTTAAAAAGGTAAAATTAAACATACAGCAGTAACCTAATGGTGGGGCTATGATTTTTTTAAGGCATGCTAAGATTTTTGACAAGTTTTGCATAAGAGGAAATATTGAATAACTTTAGACTTTCTTAGGTAAATGTGGAGCTAAATTTGGGTAAAGTATTTGAATATTAGGAACATAATTTATAGCTTCAAATCAGTGGACAAAAATAGATGATAAAAATATTTGCCCATCAGAAATCAGGAAAAAGAAAAAAGAAAACAAAGAAATGGTAAACAACTCAATTTTAAAAGTCCCAATCATATATAAATTACTTCAGAAAATAAAAAAAGAGAGAAAATGATCTAACTTATTCTGTAAGACTTTTATAACTTTTATACCTAAATAAGAAAAGGCTAGAATAAGACAAAAAATGGACCAATTACACTTTTGGTTACAAGTCCAATGATCTGAAATGAATGCCAAGGAATAGAATTCAGTGGTGTTCCAGACAATAACAGATTATGACAAAATAGATTTTATCAATAATACGAGGCTGCCTTCATATTAGGAACTATATTAATAGCAAAAAAAAAAAATCAGAAACTTGCCAATATCACTTGTTGGCAAGCCAGCACAATTTCTTGTGATAAAACGACCCTTATGATATGACTAGAATAATTACTACAAATAATTCTTTTTTTAATGAAAAAGCACAGTACACAGTCAAAAGTCACCAAGCATCAAAGAAAGAAACCACCATGAGACTTTATCCTAGGCATGCAAAATTATTTTAATATTAGAAAATCAGTCCATGTAATTCATTACCATTCAAATTAAAGACAAAAATCATATTGACTCACAGGAAGTGTATCATCAACTTTACACACGATCTTAAAAATAACTTAGGAAATTAGGAATAGAATGTATTGTTAAAATTTACAATAGATTCTACTGTTAGATTGTTAGTTTTCAGACAATCTACAAGAAACATAATGCTTAATGATGAAGTGTTGGACGTTTCTCCCTGAGATTGGGATCATAGTACAGCATGTCACCAGCGTTTCTCACTGGTATTACAGTGGCATCCTTCTACAGTTCTCCCTAAGAAAAATTTAAAATGTTGGTGGGATTGTGACAGTTCTCTGCTCAAATCCCTACAGTGGCTCTCCGTTTCAGAGTGGGGTAGAGGTCCCTGTAGGATCTGGCTCCCTTACCTCCTCTCTGCTTTCTTGCCCCAGTCATGTTTCAACCCCACTGGCGTCCCTGGCATTTCCTAAGCATTCCAGGCACACTCCTGCTTCCCGGTCTCTGCCTGCACTGTTTCCTCTGCCTGGAAAGCTTGTATCCCATCTTTCAGGTTTTCCCCACTTGTCATCTTCTCTAAAGGGTCACCCTGACTCCCCTATGTGATACTGCAGCCCCCACTCTGAGGTCCCCCTTTTCTGATCTTTGTGTTTCTGTCCCCCAGTACTTACCACCATAGAACGTATTATATAATTTTTGTCAAATGTATTATGTATTGTTTGTCTGTCCCTGCTACAACCTAAGTTTCACTGGGGCTGGGATCACGTCTGTTTTTTTTCCAGAGGCCTAGGAATAGTACATCACATTTAATAGGCAGCCAAGCAATATGTGTTAAATGATCCAATGGGGAAATTTTGTGGGAAAGCTACATATGTTTAGAAGTGCATTTTGGAAAAAAAAAAATACAGAGTCACCTTGGGTCTTTTGAATTAATTACCTGTATTCTAAAGTGAGCACTTTTCAATATATACATTAGTAGTCTCTATTTTATTCATTTTAAATATATTTTTCCCCTAGCCGGACTTCAATATGCTTATAAGAATTACTGTATCTGATACTACTTGTATATGTTCCAAAGTGGTATGAGAGGCTGCTTTCTTAATGCTTTTTCAACTGGAAGGCCAATCAGTCAATATTTAGTTGACTTTAAATACTAAGCACATAGTTTTATAGGGCAAAAGCCACCAAATTACTTACTCTATTAAATGGATACTTTCAAGATACATACATACATACAAACATATATAAACACACATATTCATATCTATATAATGTGTGTATAATGTGTGTATATATGTGTGTGTATACGTATATATGCGCATTCAAGGAAACAGTGTGAGTTTTCATGTTGCTGAAGGTATTTAAGTTCTAGTCTTAAAACTGCCATTTACCACATTTATTATGAAGGGAGAGTCACTTAACTTTTCTGAAGTTTTACTTTTCTCATTTAATGATTCAGTTTGCCCAATCCTTTCCCCTATTTGCTTCCTTGCTTCTATATTTATTTGTACTGTTTGGTTTTGGTGGACTTTGCAAATGTATACACACTGGAGTGAAGAGCACTACCATCGCTTAGGTTCAGATCTGAGATCTACACATTACTGGTTGTACAGCCTCGAGAAAAATACTTACGCCTTCCTGGTGTCACTGTCCTCATACGAAAAATAGAGATACTAGGAGTACCGAACTCATTGGGTAAGATTCAGTAAGTTCATAGGTGTAAAGCACTTAGAATGATGTCTGGCACATAGTTAGTCCCAGATGAATTTTTTCTTCTTTTTAGTTTGTGGGGGAATGAAGATGGGTACTGGGGAAATAAATGAGAGGGACTTTAATTCTCCCACATACACCTTTTCTCAGACAAGCCCAACTACTGTGTCTGCAACATCCTGCTGTTTCAGGCATCTGTGTCTTCATACACATTGGTCTACTGGGAAACTTTCCATGTTTCTAAATTTTTAAAATGCTGTCCTCCTTACACGCTCACCCTAATGCTTACCCCCACAAGCACTCTGCCTGGCCGCCCCCCCCTGCCCCGTGATCCTTGTCCTAGCCCCTTCATATGCAATATAAAAGTGTCAACGGATACACACAAAAAATGAAATACCAAATTTAACAAATGCTTTAACAAATGCTTATTAGATTTTCCCTCTATATTCAGCATTATGCTAATAAGTTTATTTGTATCACATAGTTTAATCTCTCTCAGTGATGCTCTGAGATGTTAGGTGTTACTTCCAGTATTTACAAGTGAGAACACTGAAGTTCAGAGATGAAAGTTGACTTATCCAAATTCTCAGGCAGTAAGTGGTGGAATCATTTGACTTCTTCAAGCCAGGGAATTTTATGTTGAACTATTGATGGAGGTAGGCTGAGTCCAAGAGCCCTGGAGAAGGTCCCACAGGACCAGCCAAGAGGATCCTTGGCTTCAGGCAGGGTAGAAACTGGCTTTGAGCCAGAGAAAATGGAAACAGTGTTTATTGAATAATGTTAGTGACAGGTAGAGAATAGCAGATGGAATGTCTGAGAGACTCGGAAGGAAAGGAGAATGAGTCTCGTTGTTGCTTGGGGCTAGGGGTTTGTATTGCAAAGGGGTCTGAGGTGCATGTTCCTTTAGGAATCCAGAGTAGGGCCCAATCAAAGGCAAGTGTCAGATGAACAATAGGAGTTAATCCATAAATTATTAAAGGTAAGGGATGTTGATGCCAGCATCAGCTGAGGTTGGTTCAAAGCTAATGGAACATGTTTGGGATCCGGCTCTTCTTGGATGTCGTTAGGTGTTTGGAGCTAGGACAAAACACAGAGAATGATGAACTTTCTTGCTTCCCCATTGGAGTGGGAATGTAGCTTCTTTGGCGTATTCAGAGGCAAAATACAGAACATAAATAAATGAGGCCTAACAGAAAAACAGCAGAGGAACCTTTCTGAAATGGGGTCCCTTCAGCTTCCCTACTTCACTGTGATAGTTGATTAAATTGTCTGTCTCTTCAACTACATTATAGCTCTATTTTACAAGAAGTGTGATCACTTAGATTTCATACGTATAGTGCCAGAACAATTTCTGATAAAAGGCATCAGGTAACTATAGGTTGAAAGAAAAATGGATGAACAAATAATTTATGAAGGAGGTGGCAAGAAATTAGGAAGCATGTGGTAATTTGAAAACAATCTGGGAGAGCTTTTTATAATATTTAGTGAGTTTGTGCTTCATCCTATAGGTTTTTAGTTGCTAATACCACATTTGACATTGAAGAATGACATATCAAGATATACATTTTCAAAAGATAACCATGGTGGGCAAATTTTGAGGAAAGCAAACTGGAGGCAGAAAGAACTTTTAGGAGGCTGTTGCACTAACTGAGAGCCAGAGCACTCACCAAGACAGCAGGTATGTCAAAAAAGCACCTCAAACTCCAAAAGTTACAACATGAGTCAGGAGTCTGGGCAAGACTTAGCTGGCCTTCCACTCAGGGTCTCCCAGGACTGCAGTCAAGGTGTTAGCCAGGCTATGTCTTATCTGAAGCTCAAAGTTCTCCTCCAAGCTCATGGGGTTGTTGGCAGAATTCAGATCAGAATTCAGACTGAGGTCCCCTTCTCTTGTGGGCTGTCACCTGGGGGCTGTGCTCAGGTCCTTACCAGGTGGCCTTCTCTTAGGTGCTCTCATAACATGGCAGTTCACTTCTTCAAACTCCGTAGGAGAATCTCTCAGTCCAGGTCGCTAAGGCTCCATCTTCTATGATATAACGTAATCATGGCAGACTATCCCATCACCTTTGACATATTCTATCATCTGAAAGAGGTCTCAAGTTCTTCCTGCACTCAAGGAGAGGGACCTGCACAAGGTGTGTCACCTATTATGATTCACCTTAGCGTACATCTGCCACAGGATTTATTTTAAACTCAGATATTGAGGTGCAAGGGTTGCTTACCTACCATACGGGCATGCTAAGATTGTAGACTCCAAAGCCAGATGGCCTGAGCACTGTATAACCACAGGCAGGTAACCTAACCTCTCTGTGTTTCAATTTCCTCATCTGTATATGAGGAAAATAAAACATTGCTGTGAAATGAGGTAGTGCATGTGAAGAACCTAGAACTTGCAAGTGCTCATTGCATGTTCACCAATACTACTACAGATTGATCAAGATGGCCCTAATTTTCCCTTCAGCTTGACTAAACTTCAGACTGGTTCCTGATCTCCCTTTTCTCAGAGCACGTATTTTAGAAAACCTTTAGTTGTCAATTCTCTCTCTGCTCTTTTGAGATTGAAATCTTCTCCCAGCCTTTGCCAGTTTTACCACCCAGGAATGTCTCAAGGACCTGGGAGCCATCCCTTTGAAATGTAATTATCAAGAAAGATAGGACCCTTATCTTTCAGTCTCTGTGGGAGGGTAGGAATCTAACTCTGATAAGGGACAATTAGCAAATATAGGTGACTTAATCACATAGACCAACCTCCTCCCTAATGTCCTCCAGTACTTTTCTCCCAGCTCACCCAAGTGCTTAAAAACGTCCTATTATTTGACACTGAAGAAGTTTCAGTGTATTTGAATCTCTCTCTCCTATTGCAATAGTCTTAAATAAAGTCTTCTTTGTCTGTTTAATTCTGTCTGGTACAATTTTTCTTTGTCAATATCACAGCAATCCATAGGAGAACCCTCCTTTTCTGACCTGGCTCATGGGTGGCAGCTTTGGAATATAGCCAGTGAGTAAAGAAGAGAATCAGTGATTTTTTGGCATCATTCTACCTTCCCTTCTCTCTACCTATTTCTCCTGAGTGACTGTTGCCCTGATGGATAATTAAGGCCCTTCATGTAATGCCCACACTCCAGACCTGTTTTTCCCCTTTGCTACTTGGTCCATATAAAAAGGATGTTATACAGATTTCCTCAGAGGAGTAAATGTCAGATAATGACTTCCTGTATTACCTTCCAGGAGAATTTCTACTTTAGCAAGGGGACTTTCTTCACTCAAAAGAATTTTCCTGAACCATGGAACTTTATCATTAATTCCAGCCTGGGTGATGAGGCATTAATATACATTGGCACTTCCTAGAACTTGCAATTAACTGAAAAAAATTGCAACCTATTTAACCACAAGTAGGCCCTGGTTCGCAAAAATGGACAGAGTATACATTTACACAGAAAAGAAATAAATGAGCAGATCCACAATGAAACAGAGAGAAACCCAAATCTACCTGGGCAAAATTGAATGACTCAGTTTTTTTCTGTAGTTTAGAAACAAATAGATAAAATGGCATATATCTTCAATTATAATGGTCAGGAGGATTAAAAATAATTTAGTATGTCTGATATCATATAAATGTCACAGAAGCTTTATCTCTAGCATACTAGCCTAAGTCTTACCAGTTTAATACATGTCCTTCCAGAGAGTTGCTCCCTCTCAGAGGCTAATCATAATTTCAGAGGACATTGATGTTCAATTAAATAAATCTCTTTAACTGAGGTAATATAGGACCACATATCTGAAACCTTGTGTACGTGCATGCATGTGTGCATGTGTGTGTGTGTGTAAAATGGTGGTATATGGAAGAATAGGGTAAAATACTGCTCGGATCTACTTTCTTATTTAGGAACTGTGTGTGTTCGTGCACGCGTGTGTGTTTGTGTATGTGTCCATGTGCACATGTGCATGTATGTGTGTGTGTGTTGGGGCTCGTGCTCAGAATGCCTGTGTAACAAGACAGGACTGCACCAGGACTTCCAAGCTCAGGAAGGAGGTGTGCAGAACCTACAGGAGGACATTCTGTTGACCGAACAGAATATTAATATTTCAGAATATGGTATCTGCATCAGTGTGACTTCCAGTTTTGGAAACGGTTCGTATGGCTCTCTGCACTTGTATCTTCCTGAATATTGACTCCTTTATCAGAAAATACCTGCTTCCAGGGGCTTGTTTTTGCAAAACTAGAAATCTTATTTCTAGAATGAGGAGTCCAGTAAAACCAGCTATAAACTCATCAAGATCTTATCTTTGATTTTAATTTTTTTAAAGTTTTGATAGAATAAAAAAAGTGGTGCATTTCAAGCCTGAAAATAAATTGAAGAAGCAAAAATCCAAATTGAGTCATAAAACCCAGTTCTATTCAAACTCAGAGAAGTGTTTTCTTGATTTGCCTTCTGTGTGATGTTAGAGGATTTCTTGGCCATTCAGGTGACTTGTTCTTGCAACACCAGGCTCTTTCTTGCTGTTTTTGAGACCTGGGATTTGGAGTGCAAAGACAGGTTGTGACCTAACCCCGTGGTCATCATGTGCATTTCAGTACAATAGGACTTAAGAGTTCCAGAGAAAAGCTCCCCACTTGCTAAGGGCTGTGCTCTTCTGTCCAAGACGGAAGTGCGGGGAGAGGAGAGTTATGTTTCAGTGGCAGAGCAAGTTAAGTAGCGTGTTAGGCTCCGTTCCACTAAAGGAGACCTAGTGAGCAAATGCCAGCTCCTTAAATCTCCTTGCACTTTCATGCATGGGACGATGCCAGTGATAAATGACGTGGAAACTAACCACCGTGAAGTACTTCAGACAGTCTCTCTAGAATTAAGCTGGTCACGTATAGATCTAGGAGTCAACCTTTTCAATCTGCAGGGAGCAGCCAAGATCATGACCTACAACCAAGGCAGGAGGGAAGGCTTAAGTTGAATAAAGGGAAAAGTGCTGTGAGATACGCAGCTTCTTACTTTATTAAACAGAGAGGCTGGGGCAGGAAATTAGATCCCAGGTTAGTGTGGACATAGATTTTTGATACATTTCAAAAGGCCTGGACTTGACTTCCTGGAATTATTCACACACACACAACACACACACACACACACACACGTGCACACACACACACACACACCCTCCTCCTTCTCATGGGATAGGGCTGGTGGGGAGAAGCATGTAGCAAGCATTCCTGGTCTTTGACTCTCAGTGAGACCTTGAAGACTTTAAGCAGAGAGCCTCCCTCTCAGGCTCTGCACAGAGCAGGTGTCCCTCTCACCCCCCATGTGGCCCTGTGCTGCTGGGGGCCAGGAGTGCACAGACAGTAAAGGGGTGATATCTTGGCTGCTGAACACGATTGTGTAAATTAACGATTTCCCGGATGCTCTTCCCCAGTCCTGCTCTCTGACACAGGAGTTAAACTGTTAATTTTGCAGAGCAATCAGGGCTATAGCACTGAGTCAGCCTGGGAGGGAGCACAGAGATAAGCCCCCCTAAATCAGACACGTGAGGCTGAGAGGGGAAGAGGAAGAGAAACTGGAAACAGAGGCACAGGGCTTAAAGGGACATGGGATGGTGATAAATGCAAAATGTGTGCTCAGGAGAAAGAAAGGAAAGTGCACAACTGTGCACCCTCCTTAAGCTCTCCTGGGACCAGTGCAGAAGTGGTTTCAGTAAAAAGGCCTACACGAATAAGGAAATCCTTCCTGCTCCAAATAGCTCCCCATTTCTGATGGCATCTCTCAGTCTTGTAACATTCACACCTCCAACCCAAACTGACAGTATCAAAAGTAAAACATGAAGCATATTTCCTATAACCTTCAGAGAATCAGTATGTCAACTCTACGGTCCCCAAGTGCACAGACTGCTATTTACAACCACTGGAGTATAAAGAGCACTTGGCGCAGGGAAAAGAATCCTGGACGAGCTGTGAAAATCCTGGTTCACGTCATGGACCCATTATTTCACCTCCATGTCCCAGCAAGCGAGAGGATCCTGAGTATTCTGTACTTCACTTAGAAAGAAAGTAGTGTTTGGAAGACATTTTAAAGATTTTTAAATTTTTTTTGACAGAGAAAGATACAGCAAGAGAGGAAAGACAAGCTGGGGGAGTGGGAGAGGGAGAAGCAGGCTTCCCGCGGAACAGGGAGCCCAATGCAGGGCTCAATCCCAGGACCCTGGGATCGTGACCTGAGCTGAAGGCAGACGCTTAACGACTGAGCCACCCAGGCACCCCAGGATATCTCTGTCTTACTTAAGTATCATATAAAAATAGCATGCAGGCATGTCTTGTGGACCACAAAGCCAGTAATTACTACACATGTTGATTTCCTTTGTTAGTCTCCCTAGTTAGTCTAAGTGGCAGGGAAATAATAACAAGGAAAAATATTTGTGAGAAGTCATTGCAGGCTCTTCCATGGCACTCATCCTGGGACAGTGACCACAGTGTATTCTGACATTCAGTTATGATGTTTTACTGTCAAAACAATAAGATATTCCTTAAAACTATAAAACACCACCCAGAGTTGTACCAGCATAACATAACATTTAATTCCACTTATATTAATTTTTTTTAAAATGTTGTTTATTTATTTATTTGAGAGAGAGAGAAAGAGTGTGTGTGCAAGTGGGGGTGGGATGGGGGAAGAGCAGACTCTACACTGAGTGTGGAGCCTGACAAAGAGCTCAATCTCAAGACCCTGAGATCATGACCTGAGTTGAAATCAAGAGTCTGACGCTTAACCAACTGAGCCACCCAGGTGCCCTTTTTATATTAACTTCTAATTTTCACATATATTTATACTGTAAAAAAAATGCCATCATAGAGTGCGCGTTATGTTGTACTTTATCAATTAACGTCATATGGTAAACATTCTAGGCATGCTCCTGCGCTTCTCTCTGGTCCTCAGAATTATCCTTCATGGATGCAGGATGTTGCATCCCGTTGATGGATTCACACTTAATCAACCCTCTCTTACGAATTGTTTATATTACTACCACTGTTTGGTCAATGAAGCCTGACAAAATGCTTTGTATCATGAAAGAAGATTCAAAGTAGAGTAAGCATGGCTCTCAGAATCATTTTAAGATGGAGTCAGAAGGCCATAAGGCAAATAGGACTATGCACATCCACAACCAAATAGAACTTTGAACTTGTGATTTTTGCCAACCGTAATCTACCACATTCTAGAAAGCATCCTCATACCTGGGACTGAAGGAGAGATGAGCAAACCTGTTAGCTAAACAGCCAATCATGTATTAGATGTTCAGCTTAAACTCACCAACACCAAGCATAATTCATTCAAAAAAATTGGGGTAAGCCTGTGGTTTCTGCCTTTAAAAACCCCTGCCTCTTGCCTACACCTTAGAGCACACTTTCAATTTGGCTTGACTTTGTGTCTCCTGGACTGCAATTCCCAAGACCCCAGATAAACACATCCATTAATTTGGCAGCTTATAGTTTTGCCTTTTCTTGGTGGGCAGCATCCATTCTCAAAAACGGGGCTATTGATTCTAGCAGCTCAGGAGCCTGCAGTGAAGGTTGTGGATTTGGGTTCCCAAATTAAGGAGAAGGTGACCTGGCTTCATTTCAAGAGCTGAGCATTTGAGGTTAAATACTGCACACCCCTCTTCTTCACTGTCCTCTTTTAGATCCCTCTCCATGAAGAAATTAGAAAGAAAATTAAATACACTATGCATAGGACTTGAAACCTATACTCTCTTCATAAGAAATCTAATGTATTTGGAAATCTCCCCATAACGTCAATTTGATTTAACAAAATATATTAAGGAGCCACGATGTGGTGAAACTGTCATCTCTAAGGAGTGAGTAATGGTTAAGTTCAAAGACTCTGACCCAAAGGCCTGGGGTGACATCTCTGCTCTGTTACATAATGATTGAGTAGGTGCAGCAAGTGACTTCATCCTTTTAAGATCCAGTTCTTCAGTTGGAAAAATGGGGAACGTGTGAAATAATACAAGTAAAATATTTAGTACATCTCTAGTATATATGGGTCAATGTACCAAAAAGCATAGCTATTGTTATTATTATGATTATTATGTATCTTTTAGGCTAAGCACCGGAGGCAAGTTATTCAACTTCCCTAAGCCTTGATTTCCATACCTATAAAATGGAGTTCATACTAAGACTTACCTTATGGTCTGTTATAAAATTTAAAGGAAATAATGCATGCAGCTAATTCAGACCAGTGCCTAGCACACAGCAGTCCTTCAAAAAATGTGAGTTATTCTAATTTTTTTTTTTTTTTAAGTGATCAGGGCAACTTGCCTAGGCATGTATTACTACCTCTCCTTGTACTGGTCAGAACATGAAATCCTTGAGGGGTTAAAAAACCTAGGTCAGTCACTCACCTATTGTTTGTAAGTGCCACAGTTTAAACTAGCTCTTCTTGACTTCACACCTTTCCAAACTCTGGGGGGATTCTAGATGAAGGAGACAAGGTTCTTGATGGTCAGAATCCTATAATCTCGCCAAGGAAACAAGCAAGTGTGGATATCCAGGATGGGAGGTACGGGCCCCTTGGAGACTGAGGGAGGCGTGAGAGCCCCTGCTGGGAGGACCAGGACAGTGAATCCTGCCTGGGGTTGGGGGGCTGGGGAGACCTGTCCTTCTGCTCCCTGAACTGATATCAATTGTGAATTCCAGGAGAGCAGTGTCGAAATGAACTTAATATTTCTCCAGATGAGAAAAAGTGCCCCTGGGGAAGAAAAACCTGGTTGGGCTTTGACATTCAATTTCCAAGCACTTTAGCTTCTAAGAGAACTCTAAAGATGCCTTCCTGACCCACTTTTCTGCTACATTTCCTTGGCCCCCCTTTTCCCTGCAGGCTGCTGCTCAGGCCACAGGCCATAGGTTCTCTCCCTCTGCTCTGGGTCCTTAGAGGCAGAATTCCTGACCTGGGCTCTTCTACTGGGAAGGCCGAAATAAAGGGCTGAAAAGTGGAAAAACAAAATGAATGACTGAATGAGGAATGAAGAAAAACCCACGGTCCTGCTTTCCTCTTCTTTAATTCATTGGCAGCCAATTTAATGGAAAGGCATTGTGTTAAAAAAATAAATAAATAAAATCCCAGTAAAGTCCTTGTAGTTTGGAATATAATTTGGTATTTGATGGAGAGTCAAAAAGCATCTTTCTGTTTGAATTAATATTTGGAGTGACATGTCTTTCAGCGCTGGCTGTACTGACCCATTTGCCTGGTGGAAATCCTTCGAACATTTCTGAGCGCTGTCTTTTGAGTAAGTTGTAGATTGGGGAGGTGCGGGACAGTAGCCCTCGTACTTTCAGCAAACACCGAGGACAACTTGTTCAAGGTGTCAGGGCAGAAATGGGCTGCCGTTTCTCCTTTCACCCAGAGGGATCTTACTCTCTATCCAGCCTCATGTAGGAGCAGCAGACACTGTCAGCTGATCTCCTTGGAAGTAGGTGGGCTTGGCTGTTGGATGATGCCGGAAGGTTCAATGGGGCTCAGAATTCCAGGCCACCCACTTTTTTTTTTTCATTAGTACAGAATTTTGTCTGTATAAAGGCAGCAACTGTATCATATCACACTTGTCCCCAGTGGATACGTCTCTCTTCGTTTGGCTGTGAGCTCCCTGCGTCGAGATGTACTTTAGCACAGTGTCTCGGTGGGAAGGCTGCTCAGTAGCAGTATGGCGGAGTGAGCGGGAAAAGCAAGGATTCTGGAGGGAGGCAGCCTGGGTTTAATGCTGGTTCTGATGCCCGTCCTGTGACGCTGGCCAAATTACTTGACTTCTCTAAAGCATCAGCTTCTTCATCTGTAAAATCAGGCTAATTTTTAGTGCTTATCTCAAAGGGCAGGTATTTGGTCAGCTGAGGACCAGCTGTATTGAATCCCTTGTTGGACACCTTGAACCCCTTCACCAAGTAGGAGCCATTGCTATAGTTACTTTTACTGTTGTTGTTTTCATGTTTAAAAACCGTAGAAAATAGAAGGGGAAATAGGCATGTGTTACAATGAACATTCTGTTTTTGCTTTGTGTCCTTTCCTTCTTAGTCTGAGTTTGGATATTAGAGGTAATGATTTCTTTGGGTAGGGAGTTTCTGGCTTACCACATATGACATACTATAGTTTTACTTGCATATTTATTTGCCATGTTTTCCTCTACTAGCATGCAGGGACTTTTGTTCTAGCTCTTCACTGCATAGTGCCCAGCACATAGTAGTTACTTAGCAAATATTTGTTGAGTTAGTGATTTGATGATGGAAAATATATCAGGGGTTTTATATTTTCCAGTTGCAGACATCACCGGAGACAGGGTCTATCAGTTTCGAGTTCAAAGGTCCCAAGGAAGGGGTCCTTAGTCTAGTTTAGGTCAAATGCCCACTCAGTAGACCTGGGACAGGAGCACATGGTAATATGGCTCTTGTGCAGATAGACTGGAGGGAGACAGGGCAATTCCAGAACAAGAAGGCAATACTGAGCAGAAAAACAGCAGATGCTGAACAAAAATTATACAGTTCCTTCTCTAAAGAGTTTACCTAGAGCAATTTCATCCTTTTCTCTCTAGTTTTGAATTTAGGAAGGCCAAGGCCATCTTGACCCAGAAAAGCCCTTTATGCATTTACTTGAAGGAAGATTACTTCCATCTTATCCTACAATCAGGCAGTAAGTATTTACTGAGTAATGAGTGCCTGCCAACAGCATGCAGTAAGTACCCTGTGATGTAGAGAGATAGACATGCAAAGTAGAGAAATAGATTTGGGAGTCATTTACATCCTGGTGAGAGAGGAAGCATTGCAAGCAGATGAGCTCTCCGAGAAGACAGGTGGAGAGGGGAAGGAATAGAATCCACAGTCCCAGGCGGCACCTCCACAGAGGGAGGGAGGTTAGCACAGATGTGCCAGTTGGAGCCGAGGGAGGACAAGCTTCAGAGAGCCCTGGTTCTCCATGGGCCTGGGCCAGAGGAGGTGCCTATGTGCCTAGGTTAAGTAGGAGCCCCTCCCACAAATACCATGCATGGCAGAGACTGAAAAGCCTATAAATAGGAGCACCTTGTGGACACAGGTTCAGTCTCAGATTTGTTGTCTCAGTCTCTAGCACAGGCTCTGTTTCTTACACAACTGCAGGTGATATACTTGTTAATAAAAAGTTCCATTCTTAATATACACATTGCGGCCTTTAGTGGTCATGAAGAAAAACCGCCAATCTTTCTATCCTCCAAAAAGAAAGGACAGAGGGTCCAGTGCCAGTACGCTTCCTGGTCTAGTGTTGGTTACTGTTAGTTATCTTAACAAGCCTGTCAGCTCCCCTCTATGCTTTTGAGAGATCCATAAATGTGATAATCTCAGGAATACATGGTGTCCTTAGGGATATGCAAGCACACAGATTCTAAGAGCATGTAAGCTAAATTGATAGACTTTTTAAAATGATTGACAATTACCAATAGCTGGAGGTTTTAAAACTTATTTCACGTGCTCTGTGAATACACTGCTCCAACTTCTATTTCTTAGAGGGCTCATGATTCATCCACTGCAGAAGGAACATTTTAAAAATTGTTCAGGGGGAATTTGGTGAACAGAATTACCCAGACCTGATCAGATACTTACTTGATGATAACTGAATCACATGTTGCTGACTTGGTTCACCTTCTGTGAACCCTCCTACCATGCCAAAGGCAAACGTGTTCATCCACTTAGCATGGATCATGCCCCCTATAATGGTAAGGGCACATCTTTGCACTTAAGGAAGTTTATGGCTAAGAAGGGAGGATAAGATGGATACACAGATAACTATAATACAAGGCAACAGGTGGTAATCACCAAACGCCTGCATATTTCCCAACAAGACAAAATGTTTCTGAGTAAACGAATGAATGAAAGCATCAACTGGGTGAGTGTATGTGAGCTTGGGGCAGGGAGAAGGGATATCCCGAAGTGATAGTATATAACTTCCTGTTGGATATGGACTTGGATAGCAAGGAGACGGTTTGGGCAAGTAGAGATAAATAGGGGAAAGCAGAGCATATATTTGGGGGAAGAGCGTGGGCAGAAGCACTGAGACAGGAATCAGAGAAACTGGGGAGGCCATGCGGGCAGGTTTGCAGCAGATGGCAGGCAAGCTTGCTCAGAGGATGTAAAGGAGACTTGGAGAGTCATGATATTTATCATGCTAAACACAGTGTGCTCGGGGACCTGATTCTCATTTATAAAATAGATAATGAGCTCTCTCTGGACACAATAAGTCCTACCGAGGGCAGGCTCTCATACTACAGTAGTATCCCCTTCTCCTAGGGGAGTACATTCCCAGACCCCCAGGGGATGCCCAAAACTGTAGATAGTATTGAACCCTATACATACTATGTCTTTTCCTATACAAACATACCTATGATGAAGTTTAATTTATAAATTAGGCACAGTAAGAAGTTAGCAACAATAGCTAATAATAAAAGAGAACAATTATAACAGTATACTGTAATAAAAATTATGTGAATGCAGTTATCTATCTCTCTGGTTCTATCAAAACATCCTACTGAACAGTGCTGACCCTTCTTGTGATGATGTGAGATGCCTACGTGGTGAGATGAAGGGGTAAATGACGCAGGCAATGTGATGGAGCATTAGGCTGCTCCTGACCCTATGATGATACGTTAGGAGGAGGATCATCCATGGGTAACTGGTACCACAGAACCACAGAAAAGGGGGGGCTACTGTACACATAAATCAGTACATTATATCGGGCCTTCCACAAACTTTGTGCCCCTTACATCCATAAAATTAGTGGACATAATCTATAAACAGCCTTTAAAAATAATAAAGAGGACAATGACGTGTGTAATTATGTATATAGTATTTTGGAAATCCTCTAACAAATATAAAATGTCTACTTTAAACAAAATGGTGGTCACATGGTCAATGCACAGTCTCACTGAAGCCTTTCAGTGTTAAGAAAATAATTGTTCTTTAAAAGACATTTCATGATTTCAAATACTTCAAATAGAGTTAAGGAAAATCACTCTTGTTCTCTTTTTGTTGTGAACAAATTAGATAAATATTGAGAACTTCTTTCAAGCATATGGTGTCTGGACATTCTGAGGTGAAGGCTCTTTGGAGGGCCTGACTTTGCCCACCATGTTGTCATAATTGTGATATTCTGGAAACTCTTTCCTTGCTGTGTGATAATTTGCTTGAGGCTCAGATATTACTACTCGCTGGGAGAGAGGTGCAGAAATAGGGCTGACTGATGGAGATGTTACATTTGAATAAACCAGCATGTGAAACAGACAATTTTATTGGCTTATTTCATGATAGATCACCTCCTGCACGTTGCAGCCTGGGCCATGGGTTGGCTTTTATAATATTTAACTACTTTATATTCTATTTTAATAAATGATGGTATAATAAGTAAATAAGTCTTTAAATATGTTATACTAATGAAGTGTCAAATTAGATTAAATGAAAGCGGCTATCACTCCATATCTGAAACAAGTTTGTGAATTTATTGCATGCTAGGCCGGGGAGAGCTTCACAGTTGAGCCTTCATTGAACAGAGACCTAACCTTGTATAAGTATTCAGGAATTGTGGAATTCAGGGATTGGTAGAATTTCAAAACTAAAAGTGTTTAGATATTGGGTGATCTTTAGCTGTGAAAACATAGTTACTTGAAAATCATTGTTACGCATTGGCTGATTTTCAGAAGCAAGGTTACTGATGTGAAGTCATCCTTGATCAATTAGGATGGATTTGAAATTGGTTCTAGTGATTACTTACTGCTCTGGCTGAAGAAAAAAATCGGTCTTTTCCCATGAGGGTAGGAACTGTTTTTTATCACTAGAAACCATTGTTATCATCCTTCATGCCTAAAATCTCAAACTGTAGTCTGACCTTTTTTTTTTTCCATGTTGAGAAATACAGTGAGAAAGGGATAAAATTCTTTTTACAAGATAAAGTATGAAAAAAATACTAAATATTAAAATGTGCTGTCAGAAGTTTTGACAGGTGCAGATAACAAGTGATATATGAATCGTTAACTTTTGAATTAAAATTTTATATCTCTGGCTATATTATAGTCCCGGAATGGTCTAAGTTTGACTATGTATTTGCATTGCCTTCCATATTATCTAGAGCATATTCATTTACTTCAGATCTGTGTCTTCCGTTGAAGAAAAATGGACATGATAAATTGAATTAGTTTGACATATTAGTTTGGAAAAAATAAAGGCATAAAAAGGTGTCAGGTTTAAATTATTACTCTTTTTCTTTCCTCTTTGTAAAAGCTCTCTTTTTATGGGAACCTTCCATTCCAGGACTCTAAAAATGAGGCTGGTACGAAGGCCATTGGCTTAGAGAAGAGTGTGGAGCAGAAGAAATCGTTTGAGAATAAGGAAAGAGGTTCTGCCAAAAAAGATTTTACTTTTTAAATTCAAGAGTCAGTCTGGAACTAAAAGTTCAAATTTTCTATATGTACCAAAATGAGCACATTCTCTTGTGAGGATATGGACCTATCTCATGGTGCCTTATTTAGTACTGCTAGAGAAATTTGTCATATCATACCCCGAGACCATCCTCAGGACTACTAAAATATTCTTTCATTTTAAGGGGTACTTGGGTGGCTCAGTCAGTTAAGCATCTGCCTTTGGCTCAGGTCATGATCTTGGGGTCCTGGGATCCAGCCCCGTATCAGGCTCCCTGCTCAGTGGGGAGTCTGCTTCTCCCTCTGTCTCCCCCCTACTTGTGCTCATGCACGCGCGCTCTCTCTCTCTCAAATAAATAAATAATATCTTTTTTAAAAAATAAAATATTCTTTCATTTTTAAGCATCTAAGACTGAAAGGCCCATGTAGCCCTCTGGGGACCCCCACAGATTGGTTAGAAAGAAAGCAAAAGCATGTGTGTCACCCATGTAGGATAAGATGGATTCTGGTGAGAAGCATCAGAAGGGAACGGTTAGCAAGGGAAAAGGTGATGAGGAAGTCACCTGGGTGGGGGGTGTTAACACCATCATGAGGGAAGTTGGAAATGGGCCTGTGGAAGGGGAGTTCAGACAGAAACAAGAGTATCAGCCCAAACGGAGCTGGACAGCGAATGGGAAGGAACAAGAGCTGGGGAGCCTGGCAGCCGTGCAGCAGGCGCCGTGTCTGAAGCATCTTAGCGCTTCCGTTAATCCTAAGCGATGCGGCCAGGAAGAGGTGACAGGGTGACGGAGCTGGGAGAGAGCAGCCCCATTCTTTACTGGAGACACACTTCTGGGCCCTTCGAAGCACTGATAATCACTCTACTGAAAGTTTTCCCGCTTAATTGCATCTGGTCCTGTATTGTCTTCTAATTGTTTCAGGTGTGTCTAAGTCAGGCTTCCCAGAGGGCAAAACTGCACTCTGCTCTCTTAGTTCTTCACAGCAGAGCTAAACACATGGCTGAGAGCATAATTAAGCAAGCTCTCATTTCAGACTTGATTGGCTGACTGATTAAAATGGAAGTAAACAGCTCAGGTGATTATTTTGTCCATTGGTGAGAAGACTGGAAGACATTCATCTCCTAACTGTTGCCAGATGGGTCTGAGAAAAGTTATGGCGGCCTTCCCTCCTTGGACCTCAGTGTGACAATCGGTAAAATGTGGTGGATAAACTTTGGCAACAGCAGCTTTTCTCAAGAAGCCTGGGAGTTCCATGGACTGGGATTCCAACCCGCTCTTTGCAAAGCGTTGGTAGCACTTTGTGAAGTGATGTGCAGAGTTTTGTGCTGGGAATTTTAATGCCTGGGAAGAGCTAGTGTGAGTTATACTTCTTTTCTTGCATTTAAATTCTTTTAAAAAATGGTGAAATGGTGAAAGCATCTTGAGAAATGTTTTACTATTTTACTTTTGGTTCCCAAATTATGCATTGCCTGGATTTGTGTACCCCTCGATAACAAGGAAACATCACAGGCTAGAGCACAACAATAACTCCTCAATAGGGTGAGAAAGTTGTTTATCTTTCTGTTTCCACTCTGCTGGCAAGCATCTGAAAATCACTAACATTCCTATTTGAATAAATATTTTGGTAAGATATGTTCATTTGAATTTTTACCCTCAATAACTTAGATTGTGATGGGAAGAAAGGAAAGAGATGAAATAGTTTTTATTAAGAATTTCAGCTGCATTTCCGAAAGCTGTTAATACTAGAATATCTTTTTCTATTTGATAGTTTTCTTTTTCCTGAACAGGTTTGACACAAACAGTTAGAGGTATACTGCTCAGTAGGGAGATGTGTATGGGGAACGACAACAGAGAAAGATTGGAGATACCCCTTATCCTCCTCGTACATTTATCACCTGCTCCCTGCAGTGTTGCCAATTAAGTTATAGCTTTTGCAACCCCAAAGCCTTTTTTAAAAAATTTCTCTTTTGGATTTTGAAAGGTAGATATTGGAGTAGCTAAACTCAGTTGAATTTGGTGCCCCCTTGATACTAAATGCCTAACTTCTCCAATTAAGGCATTTAAGAGGCTGCTAATGATAACACATCTTGATGGCCCATATGGAAGATCAAGAAGAACAGCTAAGTTGGAGTAGAAAGTCTCCTCCAGATTGTGAACAGTGCTTAACCTAATAGCAGAAAAAGTGACATGTTGGAGGAAATCAACAAATAGTCACTGAGGACCTCCTGGAGTTCGTCCCATTTGCTGTGGGAAATAGCTGAATATGACAGGATATCTGGCCTGGGGAAGCTCACGGAGTTGAGGTAAAACAGGGTAAAATGACAACAACAATGATGATAATGATAACGAAAAATACCCAAAACCAACTAACCAACCAAACCCCAAAACCAAAAGTCCCAGCACCCCCAAAACACAAAAAAACATGGCCCAAAAGTAAGTCAAGCATAGTTTCAGGGGAGGTAATGTATCACACAGCAATCCAGGGTTTGCTGCACTTGACTTGAGAATGCAATAATGCAATAAATAATGTCCATACATTCAATTATTGTTATCAATTGATACAATTTCTTCTCTTTTGCTCTCAGGCGTCTGTTGTTCGTTCATATTTTCCAGGTTCCTACTTCTTGCTCACATAACTTCTTTTAGAAGTCTGTACCTTCCCATCCTAATATTTTCTGCTATCTGTATATAAGCTGCCTGAATTCTGGATTATATCTGTCCAGCATAGAATGTATTCTAACTATCACCTCCTGTGACCTGGATAGTATTTCTCCTTTTACATTTCCCAAGATTACATCACATTTTGTCATGCAGCATCACACTGTAGTCTTCCATTAGCTTATGGACCGCTAAGGGCTATGCTTCATTTTCCACATGAGTTTTTATTAAGCCATATCTCAAGGGAATTGGGAAATTGAAATTTGGAAAGCTGTGCAGGATTAACTTTGATTTTTGTTAAAATTCAGCCAGGTTTTTTTTTTTTTTTGACCCTACTATTTTCACCAATCACATTTTTTTCTTAGATCCTGACAATATCATCCTATGTATCAGTGACTCTTCTCAGCCTTTAGGAAACCATTATTGAAATTCTTTAGGATATCCATGCAGTTTTCAAAAATCTCATTCTGTATTGCTTGGAAAGATTGAAAAATTAGATTTATTCACTCTCTTTGCTCTAGGAAAAAGTTACATGTTGCAAAAAGGCCATTTATTCTTTTTACTGTGACATCAACCAGATTTCTAAATGGCCTCTCATCTCTTTTATTTTTCCTTCCGAAGACGATGGCTTCTTTGATTTGAGCTTGGTTCCTAAAGAGTTTACCTTATCATAGATAAGGTGTTATCTGGTGCAGAAATAGTCAGCTTAAGTATCCAAAGTTGTAGTTTAATACATTTCTGAAAAGGAGTAATAAAAATACTGTCTCCCCCACTGTGCCTTCCAAAATGACTTATGTTGCTTTATGCTAATATTAACGGGCTGCTTCAGGCTGGAGCAATGTGCTGGAAAATTGTGGTCTGTGAAGCATTGTCTTTGATGTCGTCCCATCAGTGAAGGTTTTCACGGTCTGGGCTGGGCTAGCTCTCAAAGTGGAGAACAACCCCTTCAGCCCCACTTTCAGGACAGTTACCTGTATACAGCGATCATCTTCTGTTTCATTTAAGACTCTTCTGCAAATGACAGCTCATGGTTTCAAAGGAAATATATTGTCATTGCTCCTCTTTTAAGTAGGACTTGCTTACTGGTTTGTTTGAATAGAATGACATTATTATTATATTTTAAGGACAGTGAAATTTGAGAGGAGGAATGGTGTATCAACCTTAAAAGATACATTATTAGATGGCTATAAAATGCTCTATAATATTAAGACATCAGATACAACTTCCACTCTGATAACACCATAATCACCCCCTCACCATAAAACACTAAAATTACTACCACAGTGAAAAAACATTACCTACTGAGCCTTAGCTTAATAATAATGTAATCGCTGAAAATATATGTGCTAAATGCTTTACCTGCATTATCTCATAAAATCCCCATAATCTCATGTGGTTGGTGCCATGATCAAGATTAGATGCTCAGGCTCTGAGGATAGGGTACCTGGTTCAAATTTTGCTCCACTTCTTATCTCCTGTATTAAATTGGTGAAATTTCTGACCCTCTTTTAGTCCTAGTTTTTCCATCTGTTAAATGTAGCTAATGATGATATGTGTCTTATAGGGCTGTTTTAAGATTCAACATAAGATAGTGGCTGTAAAGTATTTATCAAAGTGTCTGGAAAATGGGTATAAAAATAGCTAACGTTGAGCGAGTGCCTACCGTGTGCTAGCCACAGTCCTAAGAGCTTTATGGCCAGCATTAACCTAGTCCTCACAAAGACGATGACCATCTCATCTTCCTATTAGGAAGATTAAGTCAGTGAGGTACAGTAACTACTCCAGGGGCACACAACTCACTGGGAAGTATATAGCAGTAGCCGAACTTGAATCTAGACATATATGCACCTGGCTTATGTTAAGGAATCAATAAACATTTATATTCATGGTTGTTGCTACTCTTAGCAGCTCAAATATAAGAGTAGAAGCCTTTCTTTAACATGAGACAGAAGATGATTCAACAGTGATTCACAGAACTGAATTTATGGACACAATCTAGTGAGCATGACTATTAGTATAATTAACCCACTTACTGAGCACTTAAAAGCTACATAATACCTTTGGCTTGTTTCTTCTAGAAAAAGCCCATATAGTCTCTGTCACTGTGGCCTGTTTTATGAGGCAAGAAACCAATAGCAAACCTCAGGAGGGAAGTCAGACATGGAGTTTGTATTCTAAATCTCTCTTACCTGCATGATGCTTCCCTTGAAAATCATACACTCAATAAAGGGAGGGCTGTCCTGTAGACCATTCGATGCTGATGGAAATATTCGATATCTGTGTTCACCACTACACACATGTGGCTATTAAATACACAAAATGAGGCTCCCACAACTGAAGAATTAAACTTTAATTTAATTTAATTTTATTTATAGTTATTATGACCTCAGTTCTTTTCACAAAGGGCAACTTTAAATCATATAGTTTAGCTTCTTAGACCACCTCTCCCATATATTTTCCCCCAAATCTTTTTTTTCCTCAGTCTGAAACTCCAGTTTAAAATCATATTATGCTGGATGCAGGTGATTGAGAAGTAGCTTTCATCTAATAATAACACAAAATATATTCCTTCCTCACTCTCTATCAGACACAACATCCAAAGTTATATTCTATTCATTCATTTTCCTGTCTGGGTGGTTATCTTACAAATGATATATGCAAATCATACCATAGAATTGAGAATGAGCAACCTTAAAACAGGACTGAGCAATAGAAGATTTGCTACCTTTTTCTGAATCTTTACTTTTGGTGCTTGCTCCACATTATGGCATTTTTGGCTTGATGCACTTGATGTCACATAGCCGTCAGCATCGACTATTGACAGGCTGTCAGCAGCATTGTGGAATTATCCACCAGTTGTATGCAATTTCTTGAAGACAGTGTTTCCAGAAACAAGGAACAAAGCATATGCCTTGGAACTTCGCAGATATAAAATATTTTCTGCTTCTTAATTTGCAAAATCCCCATCCCAAATATGAATTAAGGGAGTATTAAAGGACAAAGCTGGAAGAGTTGAAGAAAAGAAATAAAATAACATATGCACCCTGAGATCAGTTATATTTTTGAATATGCTTTCTTTAGAAGTGATAGAAATGAATTCAATCAGATGAGACTGTGAGGACTCTTTCAATTTGGCAGAGACTCAGCGTCCTATTACAGAACAGAATTTAGTGTTGACAGCTCGGGGAGAAGAGGGAATGCACATCTTCTGTTCTTGAGTTCTGATCCACAGGAGGACTAGATTTTGTGCTCTCATCATTAACCTGGTGTTGTGAAAATTTCTTACTCATCGTTCCAACAGGACAACATATTATAAAATTATTGCTTGTTTTAGAACAACATTATGCCATAACAAAGAACAGCTTATCAACTCAAACATTTTTTTCTGACCCTGAATTCCATTCCACCGAGTTCACCAAATGGAAGTAGGTAATTCTAGTCTCAGAATCTTAAAAGTTTACATTTGAAACATAGTATAACCTTAATAGATGTCTACTTTTCTCTTGCTCCATGGTAAGTGACTTTTAGAAACCTTTAACTTCCCTGTTGTGTCTTAAAATATATGCCTGATTTGGGAGGAAATAGGTAGAAGATGCATTATCAATAACAAGCCACATGGTCAGAGGCCATCACTGAGGTGACAATGGAAAGTAAGTAGTAATGATGGAGGTCTTCTTTGGTCCCTTTGCCCCAGCTAACAGAGTGTTGTAGGAAACAAAACAAAACAAAACAAAAAAATCCCTCACCTGGGAGTCAAAAGACCAGGGCTCAACCCTGACATGAACAATCTAGGTTACTTTTTTTTAAACCCCTCTTTCCATTTCTTTGTTTGCAAAGAAGAAATGATAAATTTTCCTACCCCGATGTCGGTGCTATTTGTACATCAAATAAAATAATATTTGTGAAAACACTTTGGGAATTATGCTATTTTGAAAATACTGTGATTTGTTCATAGATAGCACTACAGCTATAAATTTTCAGCAGTCTGATATGTAGAAGGATGACATAGGGGCACGAAAGGAAAGTTTTTTTGTGGCCCAGAGGGGACAGTGCCGGAAAAGGGTGTTGGAGGGAAAAAGGCAGGCCTAGGCTTTGTATTACACTTAATTATGGAATATGACACATTTTTTCTGGGTCTGAAAAAGGGTCAGTTATCAAATATATTATAGAATGAATTCCAGTAATAGCTTCATTCCATAAATAATAAAGTCATGTGAATTCAGTTTGGAAATTGTTAAGCTTACGTAAACCAGGATGGTTTATGTGCATTATATCTATAAGCATAAAATCTAAGCATAAAGTAAAATCCATATGTTTAAGTAAAATCCATATGCTAGGTTGAAAGAATAGTTTTTCCAAAGGAAAGAAGAAGGTCTATAATGAAGTGCCCTGATTTTTCATGATGTGTATTGTGCTTACCTCCCCAAATCTAGAAAAACATGATGTCGAGTTCCCAGGCACCAAGGTACAAGCCATCGTAAGTTTTCCTAGAAAAAATGTCTATGTGTGCAGCAATAATAATAATGTAAGAAAAAAAAGATCGTAAAATGAAAGGACAGAGTTTCCTGTTTGTTATTTTTCAAAATAATGACTGTGGGTTCTCTCCCCACAGAAAAGATGCTATTTATTTTTTAATGATGAGCTGTTTCCCAGAGAAACAAAGTGGCATTCTGTCGACACCATATGGCGGCGGAAAAACAGATTCCACCGTGTTCCATTTGTTAGACTGTCTTCTGCATTTCTGTATCCATAATTTATGTGGGGGCCTCTGTGATTGCCAAAATATTCAAATGGGTTTCTCTTAGCAGGGCAGCCTGCATGGGGGGAGAAAGGTTTTCAAAACAGCAGGACCTGAACAGTCTCCTGCTGCTCAGAGAAGAGAACACTTCCAACTTCTGTCCTTCTGGCGGCTTTCATTGTAATACTAATTTACATCCTCAGTTTAGGGACCGTGTTTGCATTCAGAAAAAGCAGCTTATGTTCTTTTATGCTAATACAGTCATACTTGAATTATAACCCACACCCTTAAAGTCATATTACTCCTGTCTTGGTGTAAGCATAGAACCTGGCCTTTAAGAAATTAAAGGTAGCTGATACGTAGCAGAGGCTGAATGAGACCACTTTGAACACATTGATTCTGCAGCTGGTTTGCAAAAAAGACATCTGAAGTGGTTATAGATACATTAAAAATAGTCATGAAAGGCTTCCTTTGCTGCCTAAGCATATGATTACCATCTACGTATTCAGAGGCTGTTTTCAGCGGAAGTTCGAGTGGTGTTCTCTGGTGCGTAAATAGAAACATGTCCCATACATGATACAGAATATAAAGAGAAGATTCGATGAGTCAGACTAATTGATATTTTGGCGAAATGGAATGTCTGAAAACAGTTCCATGTTCATGTGCATACAAGATAACAAGAATCTAAATCATAAGTATTCTATTGCAAGTGTGTATATATATATATATATATTTTACTCCAGAGAATCTCAGATATTCTTTCAGTGGGTTTAGCCATTGCATGTACCACTGTAGTGCATCAGGGAAACATCACATAATTTCATATGGAGAAAGAAAACACGTGGAAGAAATACTGTTCAATTACAGATGGAAGGTATAGCAATAATGCAATAGTATTACTAGAAGGGTCTTTTCCTCAACCAGCACTAGTATGGCTAAAATTTCAGGCTGCCAAAAATAGGTGGATCATATCTGGTGTTTGTAAGTACAAATGGAAGGTTAAGGCTTTGGGTTATAAGGGGCAGAACTAAAGGCCCAGAAACATTGACAGATTCCCATTTCTTCAAAATCAATTTGGATGGACTCCTGGGAATCTATGCTGTTTTTCAAAATAGAAGGGAGGGGACACCTGAGTTCACTTTGCTGATGCTTATTCTTGTCAGGAAGCAGAATTCCCACAGTCCCACCTATTGGCCTTATTGGCATAAGTGTCCCAGCAACTTGATCTCCCATTAGAGAGCCTCCTCATGGAGGCTCGGAAGATGATCAACTACAAAGAACCCTCTCGCTGGAGTTCATAAAGACAGAATGGTCATTGGACTATCCAGCTGAGGTCACTGAGGACCCCTATCTTTTATTCTTTATATAAAATGTGAAATCTTTAGCCTCGATATGGGTCAAGATATCAGAGGCAGAGTTGTCAATAGTCTCGGGTGGTTTCCCACATGACTCACAAGGTACTGTTTTCTGACCTGGCTGGAATCCTGGTCGTAATAGATAACACTCACTCATTTCTCCAAATCCCAAAATATATATATATTTTTTAAGATTTTATTTATTTATTTGAGACAGAGAGAATGAGAGACAGAGAGCATGAGAGGGAGGAGGGTCAGAGGGAGAAGCAGACTCCCTGCCGAGCAGGGAGCCCGATGCGGGACTCGATCCCGGGACTCCAGGACCATGACCTGAGCCGAAGGCAGTTGCTTAACCAACTGAGCCACCCAGGCGCCCCCAAAATATATTTTTAATGCCATGTTGATACCTGCCTATTAGGACATTTTTAAGAACCTCAATTCTTCCAGGAAAGCTTTTTGGAAGAGAAGGATTTCAGTTGCGTCCCACCCTTTTGTTAGAACTCAAATCTCATACTTTTTCCCCTTTTCAATTAAAAAGTTATACATTCAATTAGACTACATCTGTGAACTTGCTTTATCAGTAATTAAGATGAACATTATGATATGGGTAATAAAAAGTAATAGGCTCCTTCAATCTCTTGGGTTTTTTGAAATACATTTTCTCAATGGAAATCAAATTATTTTATTGCATAGAAGGGATTCCTCTCTTCAATAAGGTGAAATGATGCATGAGCTGTTGCTTGTACAACTACTAAGTCAGAATCATTAAGAATGGAGTTTAGTAAATAAAGTTATTGGGTGGCTGCTTTTTCACAAAAGGTTTGGAACTGTATTAAATTAATAGGAAATAGATCTAGAGTTTTCTCTAACGTATCCTCAGTGGGGAACAGAAATGAAATGGCCTTATTCAAGGACATCCATTTGAAATCCATAAATATTTTATAAGGATGGAATAAATTGCTTATTTTAAAACAGGTGCTATTGTAAAAATTATTTTGATTTTTCTTTTGCCTCAGGGCCCTTGAACAAAATAACAGTATATGATGTACACAGTGCTTAGACATTAGTTTATGTCTGTGTTTTCCATTATTGGCTCAGGTGGAGGGAAGCTCACACTAAGGGTTCTTCTGCTGTCTCCCCAGTGTCTTACCATAAGGAAAATCATGACTTAAATAGGACCTGCATCTCATTGCTCATTCTGCAAATTGTCAACGAAAATGGTACCATTTCCTTCAAGATAATGACAATAGATTGAAATATGTTCTGCCAACTTATTTGATACATAATTTCTACCTTCCATCAACACATTCAAATGTTCTCTATATTTTGTGGGTGATTTTACATTTAAACAAAAACAGAAACATTTTATTAAGACAAAATATTTTTCTTCTTTATTTTTGATTTTGACTTCATTTTTCTTTTGGATTGTAGGTTTTCTTTAAGTAATGCATATATTATGGAAGTTTGAGATGGAAAAATTGGCTCCTTCAAAGAAATAATGTAAGGAAAGATGATGCCGTTTCCACACCATCATTTACTTCTGGTTGTATTTCTGGGAGGGAGAAGAAGCTGAGTTGAGCCATCTAAATTCTACTTCTCTGTCCTATAAGACTAATGATCTCAGCAGCAAGGTTTTTCAGGCTGAAGTCAGGATCTGATGTGTGGTTAGGTCTGGAATCAGTGAGTGGACAAAGACATAATTCATTGCATGCAGAGTATTAAGATGTTGAGATAAAGAATAGATCATTTTCTGGCCATGATCAGGTGGCCAATAAGTAATTGTGAAACACTGTAAAATGGACTGATTTTTATGAATATAAAAATCTTGAAAACAAAGATATGCGTATCTCAAGGAGAAATTGCCCATACAGAAGCCAAATGACTAGAAACCAAGAGAATTGCCAACAACGCGATGATGGTAACCAAAAGAAAACTATTCTTTTTTTTTTTTATTATTCTTATGTTAATCCCCATACATTACATCATTAGTTCTAGATGAAGTGTTCCATGATTCATTGTTTGTGCATAACACCCAGTGCTCCATGCAGAACGTGCCCTCCTCAATACCCACCACCAGGCCAACCCATCCTCCCACCCCCCTCCCCCCCAGAACCCTCAGTTTGTTTTTCAGAGTCCATCGTCTCTCATGGT
>NC_138378.1:107574239-107610895 GCF_054177405.1 Leptonychotes weddellii
TTCTTAACATATATTGCATTATTTGAAAAGAAAACTATTCTTGTATGTATGTGATCAGTATTTCACTGCTTGCATCCTTTTTAAGAGGATTTCCCCCTGATTGAAAGAAGGAACTCCCTGACCCTCTAGGAACCAATGATAGACCAGGCTGATCCAAGTCAGTTTCTTCCTTTTGAAAATTTGAACTAGGAGACAGAAAATGTGCAAGTTTGTTTCTGAGTCAAGATCAGATCATTGTGCTACCCGAATAAAGGTTCAAAACCTGCCCCTGTTGCTACTGCCACCGCTAGAGTTTCTGTAGTGGTACAGATGGCCATGGGTTGTAGATTACATCATCGGCCCCAATTCTAGATTTCTCTCTATCCAAGTCCTTTGCCATGTAACTTTGCAATTCCTTTTATGAAAAGAACAGGGAATATTTCCCTTTCCCTTGATATCGTGTTTGGCTATTTGCCTTGCTTTGACCAAAAGAATGGGGTAGAACTAATGGTATTCCCGTTCTGAGGTGAGGCTTTGAGTGGCCTTGTGTCTTCCCACTTGCCCTGGTGTACCTTTCCTTTAGCAAGAAGGAGAGCACATCCCAGCTCATTTGCTGGTTAAAGGTGTAAGAAAGACACCTGGAGGAGAGCTACCAAGATCAACAGATACACTGCAGTGAGAAATAGTCACTCCAGCCACTGTGGCTTGAAGCAGAGCTGCCTTGCTGAGCCCAACTTGAAGCATTCAAACATCACCAAACCCATAGGCTCATAAGCAACTATTTAATAATGCTGTTCAAGTCACTGAGATTTATAGTCATTTGTTGTGCAGCAATAGCTAATCAATAGATGACAAGTCCTCCGTTCTGATCACCATTTTCTTGCATGCCCTGGGATCTGGTTCCTTCTAATACAGCCTTTTTATGGAGCTACTTCGAGTGGATTTCCATTCCTTAAAAACATGTTTCCTGCCTTAGGCTATCACAAAAGGACCTTTAGCCACGTCTGTAGCAAAGAAGAGCCTACTGCTTGGATCTGTTGGCATAACACTTAGAGATGCCACAGAGAATGAGCAGCTTCTCCCTTTATTTCCAAATTCTCTTATGGCAATTGTCTTTAAATAAGAAAAGGTAGGGGGGGGAAAAAAAAGAACAAAAAGCTGGGATCAAAACCCTGTCTCTTAGTGAAGGATTTGCAGTAATAAAAGTCACACAGGTAATGGATAGGTCCAAAAGCCGATTTGGAACATGTCCTTCCCAGTATCAGGGAAATTTGGAAGCCAAGTTCATAATTAGAAATTTCCTTGTGAACATGGAATTAGAATGACAGAAAGTTTACTGCAGAATTTAAATATTTAAAGATATTAAACCTGATACACCAGCTCCATAATCCCTGCAGTGGGGCCTGGTGTTCCTGAATGCCTGGGGAGAACCCTGCATATCGGATGGCCTTGCCAATGCCTCTGCATAGAACTGACATTACCTTCCTGCCTTAATGTTCTTCAGCCATGTTAATATCTTGAATTTAGTGTTCTACCCTGAAACCATCTTTCTCTTTAGCATGACCTGTGCATCTCTCTTCTGATTGAATATGTGTTGATAGAATTTCATACGCAAAGAGAGTTTATAATTTTTCTTTTTAAAGCATATCTGGAAAGCATACTTCTATTGATCCCAGGAAAGTATAGAAGGAAACTATGATCAATTTTTACATAAATAATATTTACTGTTGAACTTCTTTGAAGATAACAATTTTACCTAACATTTCTGGCAAAATGTGGGGACATTATTTTATCTCGTAAGCAACCTAATATCTTGCTTTTTTTTTTCTTTTCCCTTCATGGTATTCTGAGTGTGGTAATAGAGTTGAAAGTGTTATTATGTAGAGGAATTCTGACCTCCTCCTTCGGGGCTGAGAGATCACACAGAGAGCGGGATGCACAGGGCCAGTGATCTGTTCCTGGTGGAGCTAATTGATAAGGAACATATTTTATGAATGAAGTTACAAGATAAAAACTGAGACTAATGAAATACCCCAATGACTCCAAAGTAATTAAGGAAAGCATTCCATACACTACCTCTAATTAGATGCTGAGGCTGAGAATTCACAATTGACTCGATATTCTCCAGTGGTGCTGACCCCTTGTTTAATATGACAGCAACTGAGGATATTCATAACCAAGAAAAGTAAAACCTTCCTTCTAAGGTGACTTTAAGTGAGGCCGGGGTGGGTACTAGACAATTAAAGGCATAGAAATTTAACACAGTCTCTCTGTTTTTCAAAGGATTCCTTGAGCCAAACAAGTTTAAGAAATGTTTTTAAAAATAATTTTTATGAAACAAGTCTTTTCAGCTTTTAGAAAAATGATTAAAAATAAGGTCAGACCATGTGACCTATTAAAAATGTGTTTACCTGTTTCCTCTCAACAGGCTTTTCTTCAATTCTTCAGTCTAGTCTTAGAGTTTCCTGTAATCATTATTCCCATAAAATATAATATTCTAAACTCACATCAGATCTTACCCATTGAGTAGCTTGTTTCTCACTTCTTATTTCTCTTTCAAAAGATTGCCCTTTAAATAACCCTCACTGAGACCTTTCTGTTTCTCAAAGATGTGGTGAAACCATCAGAAGCCAAAGAATAAACTTTAGGTCAATAGGTATTTATTAATTTGAGTGTGTGATGTGTGTTACAACCTATGGGAAAGCAGAAGAAAATTTAAACAGGTACCCATGATTTAGAATATTACAGTCTATTCTCAGAAATGAAACATACATATAAGACAGAGAAACTAACAGCATATGACAGAATATAATTATATGTGGAACTGTGCACCAGACTTTGTTTTGCAGGAGTTTGAATGAGAGGAGAGGAAGAAAGTCTAAAATACCCGGGAAGGTTTCTGAGTGGGAAGAGAAACTCACAGGGCATGCAGAAGGCACTGATTTGGACAAGTGGAATGGGAAGTAGTGGGCAGCAAGTTGAGTGAATGTGCCAGACAGAGCTTTGCTTGGGTTGTTCATGACAAAGCGAGAAAGGTGTTATTGTTGCTTGTGGGTTTGTCGCCATCACTGGCTTTCATGAAAGCCAAGCCAAAATCATATATAATTATTTTACTTGCAATAAATCAGGGCCATTTGCCAGCTTATGAATAATTAGAGAGGGTAGGATGGAATAATTTCAAATCACTTTTAATCCTTCTTGATTTAAAAAATCTTCCCTAAAGAGCAATAGAATCTTAGAGCAGACAGAGACTGTGAGGGTTATCTACTTAAAGATTCCTCTCAATGCGGAAACTTATTCTGAACCATTGATGAGGTGCTTGGGATCAATGAGCCCCCAGTATGCTATGTAACATTTTGTTCAATATACATATTTTTGCATAGAGAAGTTTATAGTTCTATTGTATTTCTAAAGGCATTTGAAGCTCGTGCACTTGTGATGAGCACCAGGTATTGTACGGAAGCGTTGAATCACTGTATCGTACGTCTGAAACTAACATTACCCTGTATGTTAACTGGAATTTAAATAAAAAGTTTAAAGAAAAATCTCTTTCAAGTCTTAAAAACCAGTGGTTTATAGTACCTTTGCCAGGTGATGAGCAAGAAATAGCGACAGGGAGGGGCACCTGGGTGGCTCAGTCATTAAGCGTCTGCCTTCGGCTCAGGTCTGGGATCAAGCCCCAGCTCCCTGCTCAGCCTGAAGCCTGCTTCTCCCTCTCCCACTCCCCCTGCTTGTGTTCCTGCTCTTGCTATCTCTCTGTCAAATAAATAAAGAAAATCTTAAAAAAAAAAAATAGTGACAGGGAGCTCACCACCCATCAATTTAGCCAGCTGTAATTTCTGCAGTTCTGCCTCTCCCTAAGTTGCCCTGAGCCAGGCTCCCGGTCAGAGGTCATATTTTGGCCCTAGTTTGTGGGTGCATATCTGAATCCAGGGGGGTGATTTAATTAAGAGCCAGTCAGGATGAGACCCCAGTACGTAATGCTCAGGTATCTCTATCCACAGCATTGATAACTAATGCATAGTCCTCTGTCTGAAAGATGTGAAGATTGAGTTACTTGTTTTTAACTTCCTCATAAAATGAAAATAAAATAAAGAGTCAGACCCGGGAGACCATTTGACAGCTCACGGAGCTCAGGATACATGCAGAGCCTTGGTATGGTGAGCAACAGACAGACCCATTTCCACTGATCCTCTTTGCTTCACTGAGTAGACTTGGGAGGCATTTTTCCTTTGGGTTCGTAGGTTTGCTCTCTAATGAGGAGAAGCTTTTTACAATGATTTACTGATTTAGAGTTTTCTCTGACTTTCTTTTTTAACATGATATATTAGAATCCCCTTTCTACTCACATCTTTCAGAAGTGGGCCAATAACGTGGGGGACAGTAAATTATTCAAACGGGAAGCCAGCAGTTTATTAAAGATAGCTGCACACAAATGCGCATTTGCCAGCAACGTCAACAACAAATCAGAAATGATATATGACCTTTCTCACACGCCTGCAACATTTAATATCTTTGAATGACATTAAAGATGTCAAATGTTTAGACCACAGTCTGAGAAGCAGTGAAAATATAGTATCAGTGTTTGCAAATAGGCTTAGAGCTGGGTCACAATTCCCTGTGCCTGTCTTTTCCTAAAGGGTAAACATCTTCCACATATTTGTTTGCTAGTGTACTTTGCTTTGCAAAATAGTTCTGATCCTGAGGTGGTGTTTGCTAATCCAATCCCACTTTACCATAAACTAGAATTATCATTTCAGAGGCAGTTATACTTCATTTATGTTCAATTTCCGACTCGGGTAGGCTCCCATAATTCACATTTGTTTATCCTCCTCCCCCTGCCCTGTGTTTAATATTGAATGATTTATAAGGCAACTACTGTAAAGCATTGAAGTAACTGTTTCCTTTTAAGCCAAATAGTGAATACTTTTTGAAAGTAAAATATCATTTTACTAATTCTTTTGCTTTATAAGTTAGATTGTGGTTTGTGTTCATTTTTAAATTAATTTTATTATAAAATATAAATGTGGAATAATAGAATAGTATAATGAATCCCATGTGCCCATCACCTAACCTCAACAATTATCAACTCATGTCAGTTATGTTTTAACTGTACTCCCATATTATTTAATTTAAAGCAAATATTAAACACAGTATATCATTTAACCTATAAATACTTTCTTGATGTGTCTCTGAAAAATATTTTATCAGTTCTTCCTCTATTTCTCTTACTTTTCCTTGCTTTTTATTTGTGCAAAAAACTGAAATGTTTGTCCTATAGTTTCCAAAAATCTGTGTTTTGCTGTTTGAATCCATGTTTGTTTTTTTTTTTAAAGATTTTATTTATTTATTTGAGAGAGAGAGTGAGAGAGAGAGAGAGAGCACAAGAGGGGGGAGCGGGAGAGGGAGAAGCAGACTCCTTGCTGAGCAGGGAGCCCGATGTGGGACTTGATCCCGGGACTCCAGGATCATGACCTGAGCCGAAGGCAGTCGCTTAACCAACTGAGCCACCCAGGTGCCCTGAATCCATGTTTTAACATGTATTTCTGTCCCTGTACTTCTTGTCAATTGACAGGTATAGAAGCTTGAATAGATTCAGATTCAACTTTTTTTTTTTTTTTGGCAAGACTTCTTCATAGGTAATGTTACACGCTTCCATCAGAACCACATGTCTGCTTACCTTTCTGTGATGTTAGCAGCATTGCTGTATCTCTAAGTACAGATAGTATGAAAATCTTACAATTGTATACTTCCATTTCTCTTTTCCTGTCCTTTTGTGTTCTTATTTTCAAATATTTTACTTTTACTCTAAAATATATTACTTTTGCTTTAAATGGTCAGTTTTTCATTTAATTTAAAAAATATTTTATTTATTTGACACAGAGAGAGAGAGCGTGCACAAGCTGGGGAGCAGCAGAGGGAGAGGGAGAAGCAGGCTCCCCCTCGGAGCAGGGAGCCGGATGCAGGGCTCCATCCCAGGAACCTGGGACCCTGGGACCATGACCTGAGCAGAAGGCAGATGCTCAACTGACTGAGCCACCTAGGTGCCCCTAAATAGTTATTTTTTTAAGTGATATAAGTAATAAGAGTAAAAGTGTAAAAAGTACACTTTTTACAGCCTGTACTCTTCATTCCTTTTCATCAATTCAGGTATCCACCTGATCTCACTGGAATTCCTCTAATGTTCCTTGTAGTGCAGGTCTTCTGATGGTGACTTTTTTTAGGATTTATAGGTCTGAAGATTTTTATTTCATCTTTTTTTTGAAAGATATTTCTTGGGTATAGAGTTCTTGGTTTACAGTTCTATTCTTTTAGACACCATTAAAGATTTTCTACTTTTGCTCACTTGCATGGTTTCTGAAGACACCTCTGATCTCACTTTTACATTTAGTCCTTTGTATCTAATAAGACATTTTTAATCCGGCTGCCCTTAAGATTTAAATCTTCATCTCTGGTTTGAATCAGTTTGATTATGATATGACTTGATATCATCATGGGTCTTATGCTCTTATGGTTCCTTGAGCTTAGATTTTTGGGTTTACAATTTTCATCAAATTTGGAAAACTGGCTGCTGAAGTTGCCTGACTACTTTTGTGACTATGTTAATGTTTTCCAGACTTTTCTCTCTGTATTTCACTTTAGTTTTTATTGCCATGTTTCCAACTTCACTAATCTATTCCTTTGCAATTCCTAATTTTCTTTTAATACTTTTTAGTATATTTTTTATATTTATGCATTGCTGTTTTCACTGTTTGACCCAAATCTCCATGTAGTCTCAATTCACTTTTATGTGAAGAACTTTCTTTAGCATTTTTGTGTGTGAATCTGCTGGTAAAGAATTCTGTGTTTCAGAATGTCTATTTCCTCTTCATTAAAGAAAAGCTTTTTATTTAGAAATTATTTCATACTTTTAGGAAATTTATAAGAATATTAAAAAGAATACTTTATCAAGATTCACATCTTGTTACCATTTTGCCAAATTACTTTATCTTTTGTGCTCTTTCTTTTCCCCGTATTCCTAAATTTTTTAGTGTGTGTTTCCTAAGATGAAGGATATTCTCTTATATAACCAAAGAACAGTTACCTCTTTCGGTAAATTGAACATTGATACAACACTTTAGTGTACTGTCCATGTTCCAAATGCTTTTAAAACATTTTCCTCCAAAAGAGGATCTAGTCAGGGTTCCAGGATTAGATTTGATACTCATGTCTCTTGAGTATTCTTCAGTCTGGAAGAGTTTCTTGGCCATTTTTATGTCTTGGTATGTGTATTTTTTAGACATTAATGATTTGTGGGAATATAATATTCTCCACTTTGGGTTTGAATGCTATTTCCTCATGATTATGTTTAGTTTATGTATTCCGGGGCACAATATTACATAAGAGATGTGTCATTTTTTAGGATATCATGTCTGAGGCATATGATGGCCATTTGTCCTCTCCCTAGTGATGTTAATTTTGATCACCCAGTTTGATTTTTCCAGTGTATAACTTCTGTTTTTTTCCCTTATAACTAATAGGAAAACCGTAGCCCTGCATATATCTTGATGATCATAATATCTCATATTAGGTTTAGAATCAATTGATGATTTTACCTGAATTGACCTTTATTTACTTTGACAACTGCACAATATTATTTTCCAACTTGAGTACATTTTATATATTTACCTATCAGCCCTCTACATTGTATTATAAATAAGTTCCCTCTGTCTTTTCCCTCCCTCCCTCCATCCCTTCCTTCCTTCTTTCTTTTATTTCTTTTCTTCCTGCCTTCCTAATTAATTATTACAAGAATAATTACAGTAATAATTTTTTGCTTCCCATGTTTTATAATTTAATACTGACTTATTTTGGGGCTCACAGTGTTCCAGATTTAGTTAGCAGAACCCTCTTTAATCTATTTCCTTTATCTGTGTTATTTTGCCTTCATTTTATACATTTTTTGTTACTGAATATAGAATTCTTTATTGAAAGTTGTTATTGTTTTAATACCTTATAAAATAAATCTCTTTTGACCTCTACTGTATCTGATGAGAAGTTTCCCATTCATATTGTTATTCTCTTGTGCTACTTCTCTCTAGATGCTTTCGTAATATTTTCTTTATCTTTTGTTTTTAGCTATTTGACTATGATATTATTAGGTATAGTTTCTTTGCAATTATCCTTCTTTGGGTTTGTTGTATTTATTAGATTTGAAAGTTGATGTTTTCTACACCATTTGGGAAATTTTCAGTTATTGCTATTATTTTTCTACCCTATCTCTTTATCGTCTAAGATTCTAATTATATATGTCTTAGATAACTTGATATTGTCCTGTAGGTCACTGAGGCTGTGTTAATATCATTTTTTTACTTGGTTCTTCAAATTAGATAATTTTTATTAATATCTTTTTAAGTTCCCTGATTCTTCATTCTTTAATCACTAATCACTCTTAATGCCATCCAGTGAAATTATTTATTTCAGTTATTATTCTTTTCATTCTAAATTTTCCATTTGGTTTTTCTTGTATAGTTCCTATATTTCTGTTTATTTATCACGACCATATTTTCATTTAAGCCTTTGAACATATTTATAAAAATGGCTTTAAAGTCCTTTTCTGCTGGTTTCAACATGTGGAATCTTTCAGGTTAAATTCCTATTGTTTTTTTTCTATTAATTTGGGTCATGTTTTCCTATTCCTTACACGCCTAGTAATTTTTTATATTATACTGGATATGATGTGTGATATGTTGTAGAAACTTTGGATTCTATCATCATCCTCTGAAGAGTGTCTATTTTTGTTCTAGCTGGCAGTTAAGTTGACTAGACTCAAACTCCAAACTCTGTGTCCCATGTGATGGGTAGCATCCAGAATCTCTGCTTAGTTCATTCAGTATTCTACCTTTTGCTTTCCTTTGGGTTCATGGCATTTCCCAAGATATTCACAGTTGGGGTTCAAACAAGGATTTGGGTAGAATTAATATACAGATATTGAATCTTCCTCTCTTACTGTGGATCTTTTCTCTTTCCTCACTTTTGAAGTACTTTGGAAACCCTAACCTCCATTCTAAGATGTCTCAAGTTAGTAACACTATAACTGTCTGCTTGAGTTCCTGCCAATCTATGCTACACTTACTGAAAAGATCTTTCAGGAGAAGAGCCATTAAATGCAAACCTTACCCAGGGTAGTTCTCTTATAAGTGACCGATCTCTGTCCAGTCTCTGCCTGATTTTTGGCTGCTTTAATTTCATGTACTTTATATTTTGTGAATTTGTAATTATGTCCCATGGAGGGATTAGTCCAATAGAAACTACTTTACCATTAGCAGAAACGGAACTCCTACTTTTCTTTTCAACCCACCCAAGTCAGGCTATTGTCACCTCCAGTTTACTAACACTGCTCTAATCAAGGTCTTGCTGTTTTCCACATTGACAAAATCAATTGTCATTTCTGAGTCCTTTTATTACTTGGTGTATGAATGGCATTTGACCATGGTATTTCTTTTCTCCCTCTTGACTTCACTTGGTGTCATTACACAATACTCTTTAGTCTACTTCTGTTTCACTGGTTGCTACTTGGTGTCCTTCTCTTTACCAAACTCATATTCTTACCTTAACATTTTGGAAGGCATCAGGGTTCAGACCTGCAACTCCTTTGATTCTCTATCTACAGCACTTTCAATTAGCAATAATCGCGCCTCGGATAAACCTCTATCTACAGCACTTTCAAGTTGACCTCATGTAGTACCATGGCTATAAATACTATGTGCCATTTTCTTTTTCTCTGACTGGATCTCTGCCCTGAATTCCAGTATCAAAAATCTCACTATCTTCTTGAAATTGCCCCTTCGTGGTTTGTTAGGCACTTCAAACTCATCCTGTCCACATATTAACTCTTGGTCTTTTCCCAAAAGACTATTGTCTTTCTTTCCCTTTAGTAAAATATTCTCTCCTCTGTTACAATTAACTTCATCATGCTGTTGCTTTGTCCTTAACACATAAATGATTGTAATTCTTTTTTTTAATTCAAATTCTACATCAAGTGAACTTGATAATTGTCTCTTTTACCTTTGGAATATGTTCAGAATCTGACCACTGTGTGCCACCTTCTCTTTTTCTCTCCTATGTCTTCTCTTCAAGATGTTATCAGCTTTCACCTGGATTACTTTGAATACTTTCTTCTTCTGTACGTGACCTGTTATATTCTTAAAGTCTGCTACTTGCACAGTAGCCAGAGTAATATTTATTTATTTAAATTCAATTAATTAACATATAGAGTATTAATAGTTTCAGAGGTAGAGTTCAGTGGTTCATCAGTTGTATATAATACCCAGTGCTCATTATATCACGTGCCCTCCTTAGTGCCTAATATCCTGTTACCCCATCCCCCCCCCTCCCTCCCCTCCAGCAACCCTCAGTTTGTTTCCTATGGTTAAGAGTCTTTTATGGTTTGTCTCCCTCTCTGATTACATCTTGTTTCATTTTTCCCTCCCTTCCTCTATGTCCTATTTTGTTTCTTAAATTCCACATATGAATGAAATCATATGATAATTGTCTTTCTCTGATTGATTCATTTCGCTTAGGATAATAACCTCTAGTTCCATCCATGTCATTGCAAATGGCAAATTTCATTTTTTTAAAAAAATTTTATTTATTTATTTGAGAGAGAGAAACAGATAGTGACACAGATAGGGAGAGAGAGCACAAGCCGGGAGGAGAGGGAGAAGCAGTCTCCCCACTGAGCAGGGAGCTGGACATGGGGCTTGATCCCAGGACCCTGGGATCATGACCTGAGCAGAAGGCAGATGCTTAACTGGCTGAGCCACCTAGGCACCCCAAGATTTCATTTTTTGATGGCTGAGTAATATTCCATTGTATATATATATATATATATATATATATATATATATATATATATACCACATCTTCTTTCTCCACTCATTTGTCAGTGGACATGTGGGCTCTTTCCATAATTTGGCTATTGTGGACATTGCTGCTATAAACATTGGGGTGCAGGTGCCCCTCCAGATCACTACATTTGTATCTTTGGGTCATATACCTAGTAGTGCAATTGCTGGGTGATAGGGTAGCTCTATTTTTAACTTTTTGAGGAACCTCCATACTGTTTTCCAGACTGGTTGTACCAGCTTGCATTCCCACCAGCAGTATAAGAGGGTTCCCCTTTCTCTGCATCCTTGCCAACATTTGTTGTTTCCCGACTTGTTAATTTTAGCCATTCTGACTGGTGTGAGGTAGTATCTCATTGTGGTTTTGATTTGTATTTCCCTGATGCCGAGCGATGCTGAGCATTTTTTCATGTGTCTCTTGGCCATTTGTATGTCTTCTTTGGAGAAATGTCGTTTCATGTCTTCTGCCCATTTCTTGACTGTTGTTCAACATAGTATTAGAAGCCCTAGCCTCAGCAATCAGACAACAAAAAGAAATAAAAGGCAATTAAATTGGTAAAGAAGTCAAGCTCTTACTCTTTGTAGATGACATGATACTCTATGTAGAAAACCCAAAAAACTCCACCCCCAAATTGCTAGCACTCATACAGGAATTCAGCAAAGTGGCAAGATACAAGATCAGTGCATGGAAATCAGTTGCATTTCTATACACTAACAATGAGAGAAGAAAGAGAAATTAAGGAATTGATCCCATTTATAGTTGCACCAAAAAGCATAAGATACTTAAGAATGAACCTAACCAAAGAGGTAAAGGATCTGTACTCTGAAAACTATAAAAAACTCATGAAAGAAATTGAGGAAGACACAAAGAAATGGAAAAATATTCCATGCTCATAGATTGGAAGAACAAATATTGCTACATTTTTATGCTTCCCAGAGCAATCTATACATTCAATGCAATCCATATCAAAATGCAGAGCTGGAACAAATAACCCTAAAATTTGAAAAAGGAAACCAAGGCTGGTGGCATCACAATGCCTGACTTCAAGCTCTATTACAAAGCTGTAATCGTCAAGATAGTATGGTACTGGCACAAAAACAGACACACAGATCAATGCAATAGAATAGAGAACCCAGAAGTGGACCTTCAACTCTGTGGTCAACTAATCTTCAACAAAGCAGGAAAGAATATCCAATGGAAAAAAGACATTTTCTTCAACAAATGGTCTTGGGAAAACTGGACAGCCACATGCAAAAGAATGAAACAGGACCATATTCTTACACCATACATAAAATAAACTCAAAATGGATGAAAAACCTAAATGTGAGACAGGAATCCATCAAAATCCTAGAAGAGAATACAGGTGACAACTTCTTTGACCTCAGCTGCAGCAACTTCTTGCTAGACATGTCTCCAAAGGCAAGGGAAACAAAAGCAAAAATGCACTATTGGGACTTCATCAAGATAAATGGCTTTTGCACAGCAATGGAAACAGTTGACAAAACCAAAGACAACCTACAGAATGGGAGAAGGTATTTGCAAATGATGTATCAGATAAAGGGTTAGTATCCAAAATCTTTGAAGAACTTATCAAACTCAACGCCCAAAGAACAGAGTAATATTTTAAAAATCTTATTTATGTCACTACTTTGCTCAAAAGCATCCAATGGCTAGCATCTCCATCTCACCCAGAATGAAACCTAAAATCTTTCCTATTGCCAACAAGTACCTTTGTGATTTTCTCTCTCTGACCAGCTCTCTATGATCTCGTGCCCAACTTCTCTGTACCACATTCCTTTTGCTACAGCTACTCTGGTCTCCTTGCTGGACCTTTTCACTTGCTCTTCCCTCTGATTTGAACACTCATTCCCTAACATCTGAGTGATTTGTTTCATCATTCATTGAGATGTCTGTTTATATGTCACCCTGTTAGGGAGGACTTCCCTGTTCTTCCTATTTAAAATAGCACCACTACCTTCACTATTCTATATTCCCTTAGCCTGTTTTATAAAGATTCATGTCATTGGTCTTGGCAATGATTTCTTAGATATGACACTGAAAGTACAAGCAACAAAAGCAAAAATAGACAAGTGGATCTATATCAGACTAAAAAGTCTGCACAGAAAAAGAAACAATCAACAGAGTGAAAAGGCAACCTACAGAATAAGGAAAGTGTTTGCAAGCCAAAATCTGATAAGGGGCTAATATCCAAAATATATAAGGAAGTCCTACAACTCAATAGCAAAACCCCCAAATAACCCCATTGAAAAATGGACAAAGGATTTGAACAGACATTTCTCCAAAGATGACATACAAATGATTGATAGATACGTGAAAAAATGCTCAACATCACTAATAGTCAGGGAAAAGCATATCAAAATCACAATAAGAAATCACCTCACACTTGTGAGGATAGCTATTATCAAAAGTACAAAAGATAACAAGTGTTGGTGAGAATGTAGAGAAATTAGAATTCTTGGGAATGTAAATTGTTGCAGCCACTATAGAAAACAGTATGGAGGTTCCTCAAAAAACTTAAAGTAGAACTACCATATGACTCAGCAATCCCAATTCTGGGTATACATCCAAAAGGATTGAAATCGGGGTCTCGAAGAGATATCTGCACCCCCATGTTCATTGCAGCATTATTCACTGTAACCAAGATTTGGAAACAACCTAGATGTCTTTCAACAGAGGAGTGGATTTTTTAAAAAAGTGATGTATACACACAATGGAATATTATTCAGCCTTAAAAAGAATGAAATCCTGCCATATGTGACAAGATAGATAAACCTGGAGGACATTACTTTAAGTGAGATAAGCCAGTCACAGAAGGACTAATACTGCATGATTCTACTTATATGAGGTATCAAAATAAATTCATAGAAACAGAGGGATAAATGGTAGTTGCCAGGGACTGGAGGGAGGCAGAAATAATGAGTTATTATTCATGGGTACAGTTTCAGTTATATAAGATGAATCAGTTCTAGAGATGTGCTGTACAACATTGTGCCTAAATTTAATAAAAATATTTTTATTGAGCTCTTGAGATACGTTGTTTGTTTAATGTCTGTCTTTCCAGAAACAAAAATGTAAGCTCACTAATCATAGGCATTAGGTCTTTTATGTTCACTACTATATATTCAATACCTCAATCAGTGCCTAGACCATAGTAGGTGCTCAATAACGTTTGTGAAATGGATGAGTGTAGTGAAAGGGAGCATAGTGCATTTTAGGAAATGAAAAAGGTCCAGTAACAGATATTGATGTCGGGGGAGCTAGTGAGTTAGGCAGCAGCCAGATTGTACAGAATTTTGTAGACCACATAAGGATTTTTTAAAAAGCACTAGGTGTAGCCACTGGAGGATTTTAAGCAGATGGACTGATGTGATCTGATTTAAGTTTTGATAAAAATCACTCTGATCTGGAAAGCGTATGATCATTGGGGCAGTTGTTCTCAGCCCCGGACTAATTAAATCGGCCCCTCTGGGGTTGGACCCCAGGCCTCGGTGGTTGCTAAAGCCTTTCAGGTGATTCCAGTGCACAGCCAAGATTGGAAACTAGTGGGTTTGGGTAAGGTTCCTGAGAAAGCAGGGTGGACAAGATTCAAAACACAGGTGGAGGGATTTCTGGTTTCAGCTATGTTACATTTAGAACTTGGAAATCATTCCTCTTGTCCTTAAAATGAGAAAAAGCTGTACAAGCTGAAAATCAATGACTTTCTTGGACCAATCAGAGAACTAATGTTTTGGGGCAAACCACTGCCCTGAAATCTGGAGAGTCAGATGCATCTGGAGAGATACACCAACTGAGATCTGCTTACCTAGAGCAGAAGCCACTGGGAGCATAAACTGGTAGGAACACATAAATGGTAATTTTGACAAATTGCTGGAGTCTAAGTCTGGACTAGCATGAGAGTGAGAAGCTCCTGTCTGTCATAAGGGGGCCTCATAGTTTTCGAGGATTTTCCTTCAGGAAGCCTATTAGTTTTTCAAGGGGAGGATCTGAGAAAGTTCCTTACACAGTCTTGGCAGGGCAAGGATAGGGGGAGGAAGAATAGCTATGGTACCTTTTTCCAAGCAAAGGTCTAATCTCCAGGGTGGAGGACTTCACCAGAGGACAATTCTGAAAACTTATCCCAGCTTGGAGAAGGGAACAATTCCCCACTGCCTCCTACTTCTGCCTTCCTATCTCACCCTAAAGACAAATAAATAGAAGTCTGGTCAACAGGGGAAAGGGTTTCAAGGATTTAGACTGGGATCATTGGAACTGGGAAGGAGACCAAGGGACAGTAGGGACAAATTTCCACTCCTGGAGGAGGGACAGACATTTCTGAAGTCCACATCTCAGACTCACTAAAGACTGGGCCTCAGTTAGAAGGTTATAGGACACCCCCTTACCTACACCTTAAAACCACATGAAAAAACTTTCAGTAATAATGACAGTGGGGGCACCTGGATGGCTCAGTCAGTTAAGCATATGACTCGATTCAGCTCAGGTCATGATCTCATGCTCATTGGATCGAGCCCCATATCAGGCTCTGCACTCAGAGCAGAGTCTCCTTGTCCCTCTCCCTCTGCTCCTCCCCCTGCTCATGTGCTCTCTCTCACTCTGTCTCAAATAAAAAAATAAAATAAAATAAATAAATAAATAAATAAATAAATAAATAAAAATAAAATCTTAAAAAAAAAGAATGGATGATAGGGAACACATATTATCATGAACTACCTATTGAGCACCTATTTTATTTTGAATTCTGTTCTATACCAGATATTTTACATAACTTCAAGCCCCTTACAGTAAGTTTTTTAAAACCTTCATTTTATATTTGAGGAAGCAGAAGCCCAGAGAAATAATTAAATGCACAGAACTGGTAAGAGGTGCATATCCAATACAAACTCATGTATTTGTTTCATTTTTTAACTTCCTTCTCCAAATCCACTGCTTGTGCCACTACTCTGTGTTGTTTCATATCATTTCCAAACATGGCAAAATTTAGAAGTAGCAGAAAGAACAGAAATGGGTCCTGAAATGAAGGAAAAGGTTTTATGGCACAGTTATTACAGGTATTTTACTTGGGTGTTTTCTATCTAAATAATACTTAAATCTAGATATTTTCTATGTACGTAAGGATGAGACTATTTGCAAAGTCAACTGTCATGGAATTCCTGTACTTTATTTTCTACCAGAATTAACTGGTGGTGTGGTTTTTCACACCAATGTCTGGAACATCATTGAGGTGCCAGAAGGATAAATATTTTGCAACTTCTTGATTCTAAGACTCATGTTTTGTCTTCAAATTTTAGCAGTTTGGAAGCTGGGATGCATCTTATTATGTCAAGAGAAACTTTCCAGTGGCCAAAGGAGTAAGTTATGGTGACATTTTTTTATTGCCTAAATAAATAAAAACGTAGTCCTTTTTGGAGGTAATTATTTACCTAATTTGCACCTCAGCTAAATAATTTGCACTGGTAACATTATACCCCATTGATTTAAATGTAAATTTTGATCCCTAATGATTGCTTTTAATACCTTTAGAAGATTATATTATAAAAAATTGAATATAAAGTTATGGTGACTATGGAAGATTCCTTATCAAATTCCAGAAAGTGCAGTTAAGGACAATGAAAATTGCTAAATCATTTAGAAAAGGTCATGTAATTTTGAAAGCTTGAGAAAGATATGACCAACTGATGCATCAAGAAGGACTCTGACGTAGGACCTGAACTTCTATTTTGTTGAAAGTTTCCAACCAACTTGTAAGCTTCCAACCAACTGTTTAGCTTCCAGCACTATATAACAAATTAAGAAAACTAGAAAACAAACCAAAGTTTGACCAGATAGTTAATGCACATGTAAGTAAATGCCTCAAATTGTATGGGAGCTAAAATGGCCCCAAAAGAGAGAGAATTTATGATTTGGGGAGAGAGGAAGAGATAGAGATAGAATTCCCACCAGGACTATGCAAAAACAATATAAGATTTCACTAATGCTACACAAATATCTTGCAAAAGAGGTTCCAGAGAAGGCCTTTTACATGCCAGATAGTTGTTAGGGGTACTAATTTATGAAGCACTTGAAGAAGGAATAATTATGCATAATAGTGATCAGGGGAGACCTCTCAGGAACAGGAAAAGTATTGAAGGGTGGTATGAGTCTCAAGAGGTTGAAGAGTTAGGGTTGGGGACTACTTCATGTAAGTACCTTCCTCTACCCAACTGGTGTCTGTGACAGAGTCTTCCACATAGTTGCACTAAAGCAGTGTTTGAATAGCTTGAAAAAACTGAAGGATGACTCCTCTTAATGGATATAGAATGTTTAGGGTCATGGAAGAGCATTAAAAAAGCCCAACAGAGACCTCACTCTTCCCACATCCACTCTAGATACATTCTTGGAATCAGCACCATCCTATTTTTAAACATTTCATTTGTCAGCTTTTTATTATTAAGAAAAATGTCCAATTTGCTTAAAGCACCTCAGGCAAAGTGTGATCAAATTCATGGATGACAGTGACATTGAATAAGAATGGACAGGGACAGAAAAACCAGGGCCCATTAAAATGGACCTATGGGTAAAGAGGACTCCCAGCTCTACACTCTACCACATCCAGGGTTTAGTGAAATAAAACCAGAAACAGTCATAGACTGATTCAGGATCAACCTCAGAGGCCATGCTTTTACAGCCTAAGGGACTGAATTGTGCTAAGACCAGACCACGAATTCCCAGGGCATTTTCTGAATAATCATCTTATCTCCACATGGTATCTCAGCTTAAACTGTTTCCCTCAAGAATGTGTCAGGAAAGGAATGGTCCTTGACATTCTTTTGCGGAAATGTTACCTCAGGCACACATAGATTTAGATGATTTTAAATCAGGACTGTTTGTATTCTGAGAGTGAGTACAGCTGTGACATATATGATAATTGGGAATCGAAGAAAGCAAAAGAGATCCCACATGGTTTCCTATAGCATGTAACAAGTATTTGTCTATTACATGAGCCAGATATCTGAGCATGACAAATTCTTTCAATATGGTAGCCATAAAATGAAGTAGTAACAAGGAGCCAGGACACAGTCTGATATGCTGTGAAATTGTGGAACCAAGTCCAAGGAAATCCAGAAATGTTAGATTAAAAATCCTGTTTCCACAAGTGAGTTGTCACACCTAGGCAAGGTTGATATTTCTTTTTTTTTTTTTTTTTTAAAGATTTATTTATTTGACAGAGAGAGACACAGCGAGAGAGGGAACACAAGCAGGGGGAGTGGGAGAGGGAGAAGCAGGCTTCCCGCAGAGCAGGGAGCCCGATGCGGGGCTCGATCCCAGGACCCTGGGATCATGACCTGAGCCGAAGGCAGACGCCTAACGACTGAGCCACCCAGGCGCCCCCTTTTTTTTTTTTTTTTTAAAGATTTAGATATTTCTTTAGTTCTTTAAGATCAGGGTTATGGGAGGGGGTGTGGGGGAGAAGGCAAGGTAATTGAGCCAGCAGCATAGAGGTAGTTCTAGTTGGAATTCTTGAGGGCTTTTTAAGATTCATAGGCCTGCCCCTATGGATGTACCTAGCTTCTTGAAGAGACACTGAACAGTCAGGAGGCCCCAGAGACTGTAGGCCATAATTAAGCCTTTTGGAGGTCTGGATGAAAAGGGAGGGGGCAGGAAATCATGAAAGCCAGAGAAGGGATGCCTCACCTGATAGGGAACCAAGGGAGAAGAACAAATGGAACCACCACCATTTACAAGTTTCTGCCAGGCCTTTTCGACAAAGGGTGCTAGGGCAATTGGACATTTGTTGGATGGGGGACGTGGTGGGGGAGACAAAAAGGAAAAGAATAAAAGACCCTTGATCTAAACCTGACACCTTATAAAAATTAACTCAAAATGGATCATGGACTTAAATGTAAAATGTAAAGCTATAAAATTTTTAGAATTAGAAAGTATTTGGGATCTAGGGTTATGCAAACAAAACAAAACAAGAAAACCTCAGACATGGCACCAAAAGCAGACCATAAAGGAAAAAATGATAAATTATACCTTATCCAAAGTTAAAAGTTTTTCTCTGTAAAAGACCCTGTTAACAGCATGAAAAGACAAGCTACAGTCTATGAGAAAATATTTGCAAATCACCTATCCAATAAAGAATTAGTATTTAAAATATACAAGTAACTCTAATAAAAGCTCATCAGTTAAAAAAACCAAACAGTCCAATGACAATATGGGCAAAAGACGTGAAGAGACATTTTAACGAAGTGAATAAAAAATAACAAGCACATGAAAAGAGATTCACCAACATTTGTCATGAGGGAAATATAAATTAAAACCACAGTGAGATATACTACATTCCTATTAGAAAAGCTAAAATTTAAAAAATATAGTGACAATATCAAATTCTGGCAAGGATATAGAGGAACTGATTCACTCACACATTGCTAGTGTCAATATATAAAATATTACAACCATACAGGAAAACAGTTTGGCAATTTCTTATAAAACCAAACGTGCAAATGCCATACAGCTTAGAAATGGCACTTGCGGCCAGTTGTCCCAGATAAATTAAAACTTACACTCACATCTGTATGTGGATGCACATAGCAGTTTTATTTGTAATAGTCAAAATTTGGAAATGACCCAAAAGTCCTTCACCAGATGAATGATTACACAAATTGTGGCATATTCGTGCTATGGAATACATCTCAGCAATAAAAGGAAGCAAACTATTGATACATGAAAAAACTTGGATGAATTTTCAGGGAATTATCCTTTGCAAAAGAAATCCCCAAAGGTTGCATACTGTATAATTTTATTTATAAAACTGTTGAAAATATAACATTATAAGAATGAGGAATAGATGAGTGGTTGTCAGAGATGAGAGACATTGGGGGAGGGTGGGGAAGTAGGTATGTATGGCTATTAAAGAGCAATAAAAGAGATTTTTTTGGTGGTAGAAATGTTCTTTATCTTAACTGTACCAAAGTCAATGTCTTGGTTGTGATACTGTACTCTAGTTTTGCAAGATACTACCATTATGAACTGTGTAAGGAGTCCAGGGGTCTGTTCAGTATTTCTTAAAACTGCATGTGAATCTATTATCATCCAAAATTAAAAAGTTCAATTTAATCAATGTATTATCTCTTTTCAAAAGTCCAAATCATATATAAGTTAGCTAAATTCTGTGATACGGAGAGAAATGGATCTGAAGAGATGCTTGGACTTTATTTTCTAGCTGTAGAATGGCTTTGAAGTATTTTTAAGGGGAAGAATAGTATGGTCAGATTTTTTTTAATTAATTTAAAAAAAATTCTGGTATAGTTAACATACAGTGTTATATTAGCTTCAGGTGTACAATATAGTGATTCGACAATTCTGTACATCACTCAGTATTATCATAAGCATACTCTTTAATTTCCCATCACCTATTTCACCCATCCCCCACCCGCCTCCCCTCTGGTAACCATAAGTTTGTTCTGTATAGTTAAGAGTCTGTTTCTTGGTTTGTGTATCTCTCTCTTTTTTCCTTTGCTCATTTGTTTTGTTTTTTAAATTCTACATACGTGTGAAATCATATGATATTTGTCTTTCTCTGACTGACTTATTTCACCTAGCATTATATTCTCTAGCTCCATTCATGTTGTTGCAAATGGTGAGATCTCATTCTTTTTGATGGCTGAATAATATTCCATATATATATATACATGCCACATCTTCTTTATTTACTCATCTATCAATGGATACTTGGGCTGCTTTCATAATTTGGCTATTATAAATAATACTGTAATAAACATTGGGGTGCATGTATTTTTATTTTAGAAAAGTCATGATTTTTCTATGTGATGTGGATTTGAAGTGGTGGGGTGTTTAGGGCTTGGGTGGGGAGACCTGAGAGAGTGACACCAGCTAGAGGGTGATGGCTACCAACTGGGAAGAACATAAGGGACTAGTCCACCAAGGCAAAAAAGCACCAGGGATGGTGAGGTGGGGAAACACACAGAAACACACAGGTGGTGGATTAATAGCATGTCATGGTTGGTGTAATTTGAGGTGAGTCTTGGGCAAAGAAGAGCAGGAATCAAGGACTATCTCATCTTCAGTCACTAGGGGCATAGTGGAGCTTTCAGAGATCAGGTTGCAAGAAAGCAATTGTTAGGGGTGGTGGGGCTGTAGGAAGCAGAGTCCAGTTGAGTTATCTAGTGCTCAGTCATTTCACAACCCCCTTGCCCCCATTATTTTTCTCTTGGAGAGACTGTGGTCCAGAACTGGTGAAGTCACTGGTCTAGCATATATACCTTGGCTTCCTAATTCCATGATTTTGAATTCTCAAAGAAATATCATACTAATTGTCCAGAAATCCCATCATCCCAAAAAGAGATCTATTTCTTCACCAATTTGTGAAATTAAATGTAAGCAACCATCCATAACCACATAACTGCTCTCTAATTTTGGGAAGCAGAGAGAACATCATATTCATTGTGAGTCCACTCAACTAGCAAAGAACTCTGTCCTGAGGAAGTGTTCGGGATGAATGTGGCATGGAATAAGTCCAATGTTTAGTGAAGCTCTGACTCAAGCAGGCTCCATTCAGATTGTGGTGTCATATGCAGCCTTGTGTGTGGACTGCTCATTGGAGACAGGGACTAGAGAGCGCAGATGGAAGAGTGTGCGCATACAAAAGCTGCAGACCTTTTCTGGTCCTTCAATCAGAGTCCTGTGGCCCAGAAATGATTTCAAGGTTTTCTGAGAAACTACAAGATGCTCCTCTGGGGTTTTTCTGCTAGGGAGAGAGAATTCTGCCTACTTTACCCATCCTGCACAATCCCCTTCAAACAGCACTGTTAGAAGAAGGGACATTAGCTGTGACTTCCTTCTTTTAGACGCCCTCACTCCTATTTCCTGAGAAACTGTGGGACTCTGCCAGTGCCTGCCATGGCATCAGTGCCCCATAGCAACTGGCCTCCTGGTCAGTTCTCCCGAGAGCCCATTGGCTGAGCACGTGGACTGGACATGAATTACTTTTTGTTGAGTGAGAACTGGTGTGGGTGGGATGGGTTCTGTTCACGATGGGCACTCACCTCCAGCCATGAGCCATTTTTATCTGTGCCTTCATGTGAGGAGAAAAGCAATACCATAAAAAACAAGCCACCCAAGTTGTCATGTGAACACTTCCTTGCACAGCAGAGACCTAAGGGAGTAATTAAATTTTGCTGATGCCCTATCATCTTTAAGGTTGAATTTTATCCTTACATAAATACCGAATTACCCTGTGGTGTTTATTTAACAAAATACCCAGAAGATCCTAAACGTGCTTTCACATAAGACTTTTTTCCTTTTCTCTACATCTGTCTCACTGTTTCTCCAGGTCCACTCAAGGGATTCAGCTGAACCCTAGAAAGTGCTTCCTGATGGTGAGAACAGTGCTAAGTTTGGCCATGGGAAATGAAGCTCTTTCAAGGGAAATACTATTTTTGTTTTCATGTCTGTGTGAATAGATATGCATAAGAAATTAAATCTGGCCAGGGGGTTGATGCTGGGGCTTGTGGGAGATAAGGGCATATGGAAGGGTCAGGGGTAGAGAGAAAAGCCTGGCTAGGATATAGCCCCCAAGGTGATCAAAGGAGGTCTGGAAACTTGTCAAAGAAGATCAGTGTGGCATTAGCAGCAGAAGAGATATGCCAGCAGCTGATGAAATATGATCTTAAGGGAAAGCTCAAATCCAGTTATTAGTGCAGGGAAAGCACCAGCCTGGGCCAGAGAAGCGATCTGAAGTAGAGGGACCTAAATAGAAACTGTGATGAGATAATGCCAGTCACCTACCTGCCACCCAAAGATACCATGACGGAGAGCTAAGCTACATGCTTGGCTCCTGACAGCCACACCAGGTTCATCATTGTTGCCATTGCATGCAACATAGAAAAGCTCGTGTGCACAGACCAGTCCATCTGTGCATCGGCAGATGGGATGAGAGCTGCCCGAGTGAAGAGCCCAGTATGATTGAGTGTGGATATGAATGAACTTAGGATAGTTCAAATACAATTGCATTAATGTGGCTGTCTCAGATTTTTAACTGAATGAATAGTTTCTGAATTGATTTTATTGTTTAAATTCACGCTAGTTAATGGCTTTTCAAAATAAAATTGACTTTGGCTGACTTAAACATCAATAGAATATTTTAAAAAATGAATTTGATTGTATTTTAAGCCCCAAATCAAGATTTCTATAAAATTGGACATGTCCCGTTTCCCCTTTTGTAAACTGGCTTATTTCTGAACGTGTAATAAGCAAAAACAAACCAAATTACAAGTGGATTCTGACAAACCTTAGCTCAAACTTCAGGTAAATCCTCTATTCTCTATGAATCATTGGGTAAGCTGCTTAATTCCTCAGTTTTCTCAATAGAAAAAGGAGGTAATATTATTTACCTTGCAAGACTATTGTGAAGATAATTGTTAAGTGTCTAATATAGTGCTCAGCCTATTGTAGACATTCGGCAAAGATTTGTACACAATTTTGTTTCTTTTGCATATAGTCCTTACGTGTGTATATGTACAATGTTGAAAAAGACCTGGATGAGAGGACCATGGCCTCCTGGTTATATCCAGCAGTGGGAAAAGGCACAGAATAAATAATAGGCATGATATATTTGGGGATATCTTTCTAGACCATTACTCTTATCAGTAGCAAAATTAGCAAAAAGTTAGATCATGGAGAGTCTTAGAGATAAAGAGTTTAGACTTAATTCCTTAAGCCAGTGGCTGACAAATTTTTCCGCATAAAGCCAGACAGTAAATATTTTCAGCTTTTTGGACAACAGTCTGTTACATATACTCAACTCCACCATGATAGCATGAAAGGGTCATGGACAATATGCTAATGAATTAACATGTCTGTGTTCCAATGAAACTTGCTTTACAAAACTAGGAAGTTGGCCTAATTTGGCCTGTGGGCTGTAGTTTGGCAACTGCTGATCTAGGTAACAAGAAGTAAACTCAGCATCCTATCTTTTCTTCATTTAGAAATACACAGAAGTTTTACTTTTTGGATTGGTTAGATTACAGCTAACCCCAAACTATGTTCATTAATGAAGTCATGTAATACATTTTTGAGTGTCTGCTATCATTAACTATTTCTCTAGGTGCTGGAGAAATAACAATGAGCAAAACTCACAGAGAAACATTCCGGGCTTTAAGGAGCTCATGTTCTGCAGAATTCTATCTGTCACTACCTTCTTCTAGAAATCCTGCTCTACATAAGCCACATTGATCAATGTTTGCAGTGCTGCTCATAGATTTTCTGCACCTAGTCTCCCTATATTATTACATAAAGGGGCATTCTAGCATAGTGTATCTGGATAGCGGCAAGATGTTTGACAAAGTACCCCCTGATATTGTAGTGGACTCAATGGAGAGATGTGAGCTGGATGATAATGTAGCTCAGTGAAGTGGAACCTGGATGAAAGACAGTACTCAATGAATACTGATTGATTGATCACCGTCAGCCTGGAGAGCAATCTCCAGTGACCTAGAGGGCCATGACCTTGTCTCTGTCCCAACTCTTCCATCAGTGACTTAGGTGAAAACATGGAAAGCATGATGATCAAATTTGCAGAAGAGGTAAAGCAAAGAGGGAGACAGCTGACAGGGCCAAGATCCAAAATGATTTAGACAGGCCGGAACAATGGCCTGAATCTAACAAGATGGAATTTAGTAGGGATAAATGGAAGGTCCTGTACTTAAGTTCAAAAGTCAAATTGTACATGGGGCGGGGGGGAGTAGTTAAACTGCGATACATGGGATAAAGCCTTAGAGATTTCACTGACAGCAGGCTCTGTGGCTGCCCTCAGTACAGTGTGAATGTCAAAAATACCAGCAAACCCACAGCACTGCCGTGAGGGCAGAGTCCAGGGCAAGGGGAGTGGCCGTGCTATCGCACTGGGCAAGATCAGATCTCACGTGTGTGTGGTCCTGAGTGTCAGGTGTTCAGAGGGATGTGGATAGACTCTGTCCTTGTCAAAAGAGAAGACCTCCTGAGTAAAGAGGAAACCTAAGAACATGGGGATTGATTAAGAAAATAGAGTTGTAAATGCTTAAAGCTGGTTTAGGGATTCCACAGAGCACATTCTGGGGGAAAGTGGCAAAATGCACTCTTGTTGAAGTATTTCTACTTCTCTTATAGCAAAACTCTTATCTGCTCTGAAGATCAAAGGGGAGTGGATATTTTAACGCAGCACCCTCTGGGCAGAAGGTGCTCTAGGGAAACCAGGGGAGCATATGTTAAAACTGCTTTGTTTCAGTGAGGTTCCTTATCAGTTTCATGCCTTTGTAATCCAGGAGCCAGTTTTGAAAATCTGCATCAAATAACCCCAGCAAGAGCAAGGTGAGCAGAAAGGTATGCCTTCTGGTCTGCTGAGAAGCTTAGTACTGAGGGTTGTATGTGTGCTCTTCAAGGAACAGATTCCACATGCACCCCCAGAGAAATGTCAGGGAAATAGGGGCTCAACGAATGGAGAATTTAATTTTTCTGGTTAACTCTGAAAATATGTTTTTATGCAACATTGTTGATGCAAATCATTCTAAAACACATCTGTTTACTTTCTTATCTTGGTGAAGGGAGGAGAGGAAAGGAGTGGAGTTGATCTCTAAAATAGTCTCCTAATTTAGGGGCACCTGGGTGGCTCAGTTGTTAAGCAGCTGCCTTCGGCTCAGGTCATGATCCCGGGGTCCTGGGATTGAGTCCTGCATCGGGCTCTTTGCTCTCTCTCTCTTTCTCTCTCTCTCTCAAATAAATAAATAAACTCTTAAATAAAATAAAATAGTCTCCTAATTTTTAAGAGAAAACCCGAATATGCCCCGCCCAGTCTGATCTGGCCTCGACTAACCTCTTTTGCATCATCAGCATCTCTTCCGTCCAGTGGCTCTGACCTCTCAGTTCCTCCTGACATTCCAAGCCTGTGCTGTCCCTCATGTTTGGAACAATTTGTCTCCCCACCATATCTAACATCCTTCAGTTCTTGCCAGAAAAGCTTAGAAGTCACAATTTCTGCAGAAACTTCCCTGATTCCCAGAGTCTGAGTAGGGCCGCATTGAATGTTATCTGAGCATACCCTGTCCTTGCTAGAATGTGATGCTTATTCCATACTATGGTAACTGACTGGCAATTGGTTCTGTCTTCCTCATGAGCCCGAAGAGGACAGGAACCGTGACTGATCTATTCATTGTTATATTTCCAGCATTTAGCACGCCTGACATGGAATGTGTGTTCAATAGATTTGTTAAATTGGATTAATTCATTGGAGGTATTAAGATGTCTCTGTAGGGACATCATCTTAGGCATCAGTAACAGTGTCCTAAACAAAAGATGGCACTAACACTGTAGTCGTGACAAGAACCATCTGTCCAGTGTGCTTTTCTAGTAGAGTGAAGAAGCTGAGTTCTAGTAAAGGAGACTGACTTGCCCAAGGCCACATAGCCACTGAGCAGCTTAGCCAGCACTAGACCCCATTTATCTTGTTGAGAAGCTCTTTTCTGCCTCGCCATAACAGCCACTGGCAGACAAATCTGCTCTAGCAAAATCGGTAGAAGAAGAATACATTATCTCTGAATCCAGTGAAAGCTGGAGAACCAGATTTGGAAAAAGAGCAGGAACTAAGAATGGTGAAGCATTTAGAAGGACAGGCTGGAGCAGATCCCAGTCTGAAACAAGTCATGCTTTGGAATTGTCTGGTTCAGATGCTGCCCTGGCACTGGGCACTTGCCGCCCCTGACACTGGGCACTTGCCGCCCCTGCTCCTGGACCTCAGATGCCTCCCTGTGGACTCACAGTCCTGGCACTACTCTGCTCTCTTACTGAATCATTTCTCCCCTATCCCTGCATTTTAATTTTTGTTCCTTTAAGATCCAAAATTCCAGGCGGGAGCAGCTGACTGGCTGAGATGAGGTAGTAGACCTATAACTTAGATGCCCGGAGCAGGGAGATGGAGAGCACCTGGGCCCACCCTGACTTCTGCTATATGAGGCCCCTGTGACCAGGACTCGCTCAATCTAGCAAAGGTGTTCAGGTCCAGGGAGCCATAAAACACCCAAACAAAACCCTACCAAGTCACCGGCTGGTTGCATCACTTCTGTCTTTGGTGCCTTCATCTCCCCAGGTGAACCAGGGCTCCCACAAAGCCGGTTTCCATCTGCACTGAAAATAATGACCCGAGAAAAGGTACGGCCTTCATTTTCACTTTTTTTGTTTTGAGAGAAAAGTCTGTAACTGTCCCTTTCTTTGCTCATGTCTCCATTTTCCCATCTGTGAAGTGAACGCAGTGTTTGGGTGACTTCTCGGAGGGCTGTCCTTCCTCTAATGCCCAATGGTTGCTTCATGGACCCACTCACCATGACATGCTGGTACCTTTCTGTGGAAAAGTGTGTTTGTTAACTTCCCTGCTCAGTAAAGGAAGTGTGGTGACTGCTGAACCTGGCTTGCTGATGGAGACTCTTGCAGAGTTTCTGTTGTCATTCTGGCTTTTTGAGAACTTCAGATGAATGGAGATGACTAGGAGATAGGGATGATGCCCAGTCACAGGACACAGTGAGAAAGCTCTGTTCCTGGCTAATACTCTCAGAGTGATTATCAGCTTTGGTTAGAGGAATAGGAGTGATCTCCAAAATGGACTGGCTTTGAACATGAAATAGGAAGTGGACTCAGAAAACATTTGGCCACAAGAATTGCACTTCCCAGCTTAGAGCTGAGGCAAGCTTGGGTTGGGCTGGCACCTTTACCCAGTGTCCTCTTGACTGGGAAATAGCCCTCTAAATCCACTTAGCACATGGCAATGTTACAGTTTTACAGTGACTTCCAAAACTTCATAGAAGGCAAAAATCTCAATGTGCCATCCAGAAAGCAAATTGTTAGTAACTTCTGCTGAAGCCTGCTGCTCCTCCATAGCGTTGTTGGAATGTAAGTGTTCATGCCAGGCATAGCATCTTTTTGACCTGTTAAATGATTTAAAACCTACTAACAAAAAAACCAAATGGCAACCTAGGAAAATTCTCATCGAGACAATGTGGAGCCATTATTCATTTAATAGTATAAACATTACTCTCTATCCCACGGTTACTAACTTCTGAACCTTTAATGGACTTCGCATTGTACTTAGGGGATTAACAGAGAAGTTTGTAATTGATTCTCTTTGTTGAAGGAAGTAAAGAAGACAAGTATTTACCTGGTCATGGGTTATGTTACTGATGGAATGTAAAAAGGCTCTGAATGTTTAGAACTAGAGAATTGTTTATTTGCTCCTTCTAAGACACATATTGTGGTTAATACTTAAAGACCAAATCAGCAAGTGTGTGTTCCTTTAAAAGAATCCTAGGTTCCAAATCACAGTTCTTTAAATGTACTTACTTTAACATATTCATTGTACTTTATTGTGTACCTACTATGTGCCAGGCATTTTATAATCTCTAAGTAGACAGTGTATGTGGTGTTGAACAGTACAAAGGTGATTCCAACCTTCAGTGGGGGTACCAAGGAAGAGCCGACATTGAATTAATAATCACACAAATAAACATAAAATTTGCAAATTGTGATAAATGCCAAAAATTTTAAAAATGAGTTATGGAAAAGAAAAACTTGGGGTGGGGGAAGAGGTGGGAGAAGAGGATGGTAGCATTAACTTCTCTGAGGAAAAAGTGGTTGAGTTCCTTTTTACTGCAGCACCTGTTGTTACTGTTGTCAACTGTGTAATTAGGCTCCTGATATATACTTCTGACTCCTGAGCAATGATTATTTGGTACTGCACTGTGATTACTCAGTACTCAGACATGTCGGTCAGAGCTGAACCAGAAGAACTGAGCCACCTCAACTACTATGGGAATAAGGTATTTAATATAGGAATTGGAGCTCACATAGAAGTAGGAGGAGCTGAGAAGTGTAAATTCTAGAAGGTGAGCATCAGAGGATCAAACAGTAATTTCTGTCCGAAGCACCAGTGCAGTTGGGCAAGTCAGAGCTTGTGGGACTCTCTGGAACACGATGTTGCATCTGCCTGTGGAAGCAGAACCACAAAAGGGAAATGTGGAGAGATCTGTAGTAGCAGTCAGCTCTAGAAACTGCTGCCTCTATGGCATCCTCTGCCCCTGTGGGAATGCGACATCTGTGAGTTTGCAGCCAAGCAAGGGTGCTAGGCTTGTGGCTCCTACTGACCAATAGGAGGCAGAATCAGAGATTGGGTGGACTAGCTGGAACGAGGGTAGGAGGGGAGCAAGGACAAGCACAGTCCTGCTGGAAATGTCTGCATCTTTTCATCACTCTGACCCCTATGATATTCCAAGATAATCTTGACATCACTTCCATTTTCTAAATCTAGGGTGACCAACTTCTTGGTTTGTGTAAAACTTCCCCAGTTTTGCCACTAAATGCCCTGTGTGCCTGGCAACCCTTCCATCCTGGGCAGGCTGGAGTAGTTGAGCCCCCTAAAATCTCATGTAAACTCATCTCGCTGACCCACTGTACCCCAAATCCACATAGAAGAGGGATTCAGGGAAACATAATACCCAGCCTTAGGCTGGTGCCACAGCCAGGTTGACCCAGGCAATCTAGCATACCAGATGTGACCCATTTCAAAAATTTGTGATGGACAGTATCCAAACTGTACTGTTTTAATCAGTATAGTTCCATCCTTTGGTGTCCCCTTAAGGATTATGACATAAGTTTAAATCAAATTTAAAATAACACTACTTTGCTGATGCGAAGAGTTTCTTTTTTTAAGATTTTACTTATTTATTTGAAAGAGAGAGAGAGCGAGAGAGAGAGCATGAGCAGGGTGAAGGACAGAGGGAGAAGAAGACTCCCCGCTGAGCAGAGAGCCTGATGCGGGACTCAGTCCCAGGACTCTGGGATCATGACCTGAGCTGAAGGCAGACACTTAACTGACTGAGCCACCCAGGCACCTGATAGGAGGAGTTTTACAACAAGCCCTGAAACTAAATTTAGATGTTTTGTGGGTTATCCTCTATTTGGATTACTTTTGGTATCGCTCTAGCCAGTTGGCTTGGATAAGTGGAAATCAGAGTGCTCCAGGTATGTCCCCTCTCCTGGCTCTGGAAGAGAGAACTGGTCCTACAGTTATGAGTGTGCAGGATGGAATGAAATCTTAAATCTTTCTGGTGGAGTGTTTGCCAGGTGTGAAACAAGGAGAAGGTGGTGGAGCACAGTGAGGTTACATGATGATATATTGCTGGGTCTTCCCCACAGACCAGTGTTGATTGCAGGGTAACCAGGGTATGTGTCAAGCATTGGAGGAATGTGAACATTGGAAGCCAGAATGAGGGGCGTTGCAGATAAAAGTAAAGGAAACAAAGTTAGTGAGAAAAGGCAACTATAAGATTTGAAAAGAGAGGAGAAAGGAGATACATGCTGTATATGACTGTCAGAACAATTCAATAATGTCTGAGGAGGGCTTGGATTTATTGACAGTGAAGCAGGCAAGCTTGGGGCCATTCGTTCAGGCTCAGCCCTTATAAATGATTTGGAGGACTTTGTAGCATGGTAAGTAAGCATAATGGTTTTTGTATTGAACTGTGGGACCCTCAGCCAACTTGAAAGAACCAAGATTCTCTAGAATTCAATTTACTTTGCATTAACGGGAGAGCTGATCCTCATCTGCTCTAACGGCTTCTTTTATCTAAGCTGCTAAAGAGTCACATGGTTTAGGAAGAAAATTAAGAGATTTCACATTTGTTGCTCTAAGCAAAATCATTTTGTTATCTACTTTAATGAGAGTGTGGATGAGTTTTCCTGTTTTAATAATCACTGTGTCTTAAACTTCTCTTCCATGAAGGCAATATCAACAAAAACTCTCTAGAGGCTTTATCTTTATACAATTAGTTTTTCTCTCTCTACTGTCTGAAGTCCTTAAAATTATTTTTAAAATAGTAGGAGGCATGTCCTTTCTCTGAGCCCTCTGGGTACATATAAGGAAAATCGACGTTACGGTATTGCTTTGAAGAAATAATTGGCATAATGTAAGGTCTCTATCTTTACCTCAATTCACATTTGAGTGTACTCAGATTTTATTTTATTTTATTTTATTTATTTATCTTCTTTAATCTTCCGTTTTTCTTTCTGTACATAAAAGACTTCTATGGATTTCTGTGGGTCCTGAAGTCACCGGGGAGTGAATTCATTGCACTCACATCTGTTGGTAATTTCTAAGAACCAGGAAAATTCATTCCAAAGTATTATGAATCTCATCTTTTTGATGAATCTGTCTTGCACGGTTGAAGAAAGACTGGTCATAATTGTTGTAGTTCCACATTTTGCACCCAAAGAACCAAACAATCGCCATCAAATGGTACTTTATTAAAGTCTTCCAGACTGGAAATAGGCAACCTTGTCTCAGACTTAAGTTTAACACTGCATCTATCCTAGTGCATTTATGTATATATTATTTATATTTGCTCTACTTTTAAAGTATTTGAAAGAGCTCACAGTGAACGAGAGTTTTAAAGTAAGAGTGTTGAAATAGGAAAAAGAATGAGAAGGAGAAATGACATGTCAAGCACAAATTAACAGTGAACTATTTGGCACTGTAACAGAACTGGAAGATTTGTACTTTTTAATTGTCTGATTACAAGAGATAAAATGTCTTTAGAGCAGAGAAACACTTCTCCTAGAAATAAATATTAGAAGGTAACATTTGTGTCCTCACATCAGGGTAAAAATATACACTGTCTTCAATGATGATTTTGCAAATTATGCTGACATGTATTTATGTGGCAAATTTTTATTAACCCTTGACAAAAAGACAAGGATATAGTATTTAACAATGTGTAGTAAAGAGGTTTTTATATGAGGCTAGTCTAATAGGATCCAGGTAAGTTGCTTTCAGGTCATATACTAATAAAAGGACTGAATCAAGAGTGCCAGGAAGGACAGACATCTCATAGGCCACAGACATACAACCAGTGGCATTTAAGCTACTACAATTCCTTGAAAATTCAATATAGTTTTTATTTGGCATTTTTAAAGGGAAATTATCACTGGTGTTTTGTAATGAGTTGACATTTTCTGTATGATATTAATCATTAAGATTTTTTACAATCTTTAAAAAGTGTTACTCATTTTTATATTTTATATTAAAAATTACTGAGGAATTCTTTGAGACTGTGTATTGCTCAGTACTTGGAATTGCTTCTAATTCTCCTTTTCTTTTCTCTCTCTCAACTCTAAGGAGTCAGCCTATTGTCTTCAACTCTTGCCATGTACTGCATCCATTGAGATTCTTTTCCTTTTACATCTGACTTCAGTACAAAGGATACTTTCCAAATACTCTAATTTCCCTGTAGCTTCCTTAGCAGCCAAACATCTCTAAAAACAAAATAAAACAAAAACAGTGTACAACATCTTTCATTGCCCCACCTACCCCCTGGGGTCAGGCATCAATACACCTCTTCCCCAAACACTGAATTTTATGAAACTGTATTGGTAAATTTAATCCTAGTGTCATAATTTCTTCCATTGACAGTGACTCTTCAGAGTGCACATATTCCTTAACTATTCTTCAGCTTTTAACACTGTAGACTAGTCCCTTTTCTATAGATTCCTAGCTATCAAAGTTTTTGCTCTGATTAAACTACAAGACTCCCCTTTGTGCAAATATCCATCTTAATTTTGGGTATTTCCCCCGGTGTTCCATCCCTAGCCTTTATCCCACCTCCTCTCTATATCCATAGTCTCTCTGGGTGTTGTCATTCACTCCTATGACTCGAAACACTTTGAACCCATTTATTCCAACTCCTTACCCTGTATCTCCTGGACATATTTCTTGCTTAACTCCAGTCTCCTATATCCTTCTACTTATGCACATCTTTAAGTTGATATCCCTCAGGTACAAACTTGAACCTGCCATATTCAACCCCCAATCTTAGCCATTGCCTTTCTTTCTCTTAGGAATAGCACCACTCTCTGTTCAGATACCCAAGATAGAAAATTCAAAATCATGTTATACTTGTTTCTTCCCTTTATTCTGATATTTAATGGCTTGATAATACTGAAATTCCAGATCTTCCTGAACCTTATGGCGTATATTAGCAGAACCTGGGAATGGATCTTATGGGTGCTAGCTGAGGTAGTGGACAATACAAGGCTGGAAAAGGAAGAGTTTGTTGATACGATGTCACTCTATACCTTAGTTCTCAAAATCGGTCCTCATTATAAGCAGGATCAGCCTTACCTGGGAAGTTGTTAGAAATGCACATTCTTAGGTCCCACACAGACCTGCATCGGAAACTCTGGGGATGATTCCCAGAAATTTACAATTTAACAAACTCTCCAGGGACTATAATGGACACTAAAGCTTGAGAACCACCGTTCAGCTGTGATTCAGAATTGAACGCTCTGGCAGAGGCACTTGCAGCTGTCCTATAAACTGGTGAGAATTGGCAAAAACGATGACTGTCATTAAGTTAAGTGAGATGCAAAAACTGTGTAGGCAGATGTTAAAGAAGGGGTCAAAATACTAGAAGAAGTGAATATGCCAAAAGGGATTTATTATATAAGACTCAGGAACACACTAGATGGGTACATTCCTAAGTGAGACCAGAGGATATTACCTTCACTAAGGCAATAAGAAATGTGCTGGTGAGAGGCAGCACCAACAACTCCAATAGGTTTAGTACTGTTTTCTGTAGCCTAGGCTGACTCTGAGATCCCCGAAGTCAAGAAAGATTATAGAATTTTGAATATATAGAGGCCAGAGCCAGTGGTAGCATTTAACCATCAGAGGCAAGGTAGAATAAAATGCTATGATGGACATCAAGGTCAGAATTGCAACCAGAAGTGCTGGCCTGCAGGGATCTATGACAATAACAAACAAATAGCCCATATGATTCTTGGAGGCAAGATAAGATAATGGTCAGTCAACCAACAAAAAAACAGTATGTATGTGTGTGCATATGTATCTATGTGTGTGAATGGATGAGCAGAATGCTGATATCAGTTGCTCTGGTGATAAGTCATGATTCCTTAAATAGTTTTTATATCTCACTTAGCTCTCAGAATCCAAGTCCATTAATTAAGGGAAAGATCAGATCTTTCTGAGGAAGGATGCTGCAATGACACAGCAAGTGTATATAATAATTATTCTTTTAGTTCTTTCCCAAAGTGACACAACTATGTACATGCTTAGCTGTGACACTGGAAAGAGAATCCCCAGATTTTTGGTCTGTTGGATATCAGGCCTGAGCTGACACTTAACCCAAGAGCTCCACAGAGCAGTTACCACCCTTCTGTTATAATAGGGACTTAAGGAAACCAGGTGATAAATGGAGTTCTGGCCTAGGTGTATCTTGCAAGGGGTCCAATGAGTCCACAGATCTACCCAATGTATATTTTTCTTAGAAACTGGCAGAAGTCTTACCAGAGTTCTTTGATTTTCAGAATAAAAGAAATTATTATAGGAAAGGTCAAGTTAAAGACTAAGACTATCTCCTCTGTCTAATATATCAGCCCCTGCTCCAGCCAAGATAGTAAAGCATAAGCAATACCATATCCCAAGTGGAATGGAAGAGATTAGTGCCATTCTCAAAGACTGAAAGGATGAAGCATGTTGGCCCGCCAGATATCTACATTTAACCAGGAGTTGAATCCACTCCTATCATACACTTACCTCTCTACTGAGCAAAATTGGAGTTTTTGTTGCTGGACCAATGTTGCTGCTAACAATGAAAGCTCACTAAATTAAAATACTTTTTAAATACTATATGGTAGAAAAAAAAATACTGTCACAAGTAGTGAAAGAAGAACGAAAATATACATACCTATGAACATCTATGAAATTATTATATTCTGTGCTAGTGTCTATTTGCTCAACCATCATTTGAATCTCTTTATGGGCATTCACTATTTCCTCTGTAACAAGACTGGTTATCTCATTGTATTCATCAAATATACCTTTTCTGAAAACAAAAATAAAATTTTACAACATTTTTAAGTTTTCAAGGGAAACATAGGCCCAAAAGGATTCAGAACAATAAACATAAGAATGTAATACCAATATTTATAGATGGTGATTTTATGCACCACCTTAAAAAAAAAAAAAAAAGAATGAAAGCTCACTATTTCTCTTCCTTTGGCCACCTTCAAGATTCATAGTCCCTGGTGAGTATTTCTAATTAGTTCAGCCACAGCTGCATTCTCCTGTTCTGGTTGCTTGGGGTCAGGGTAGTGAGGGGTTCAGTGGAAAAGAAGGGAGAAGAAGCAAATTAGCTACCACAGCTACCACAGTCATGGTGGATAGAGCTCACAAAATAAGGGGGTGAAAGATTTGGGATGGAAATGAAAGAGCAGGCAGGGACCTGGTAATGGTCTTGTTAGGATTTTTTTAACTCTATTGTAAGAGCTATTGAAAACTTTTGAAAGATGTTAAAAGGGGATATGACATAGCAAATTCTGCCTTTTACAAAGATTGCTTGAGATGCTTTGTGTATAATGGATTAGAGTGGCATGAATGGATGTGGAGAGATTCCCACATGTAGAGTTTTTGCATGAGTCTTAGCAGGATATGATAGTGGCTTAGGGTAGAAAAAGAAATGGGACACTTGGTACTTTTGTAATATACTTAAACTATTATATTTAGTTGTCTTTAAGATCCATTTGGATATCAGCTGTAGAGATAAGAGATGTTAAGGATCCAGTGGTGTACCAAGGGTGGGGCTATGGGAACCATCTACCCTGGGTCTAGGTAATAAGGAGGAATATTGTCTGTAGAACATTTAAAATGTAATGTTTAAAAGTAATCTCTTCGGGCGCCTAGGTGGCTCAGTTGGTTAAGCGACTGCCTTCGGCTCAGGTCATGATCCTGGAGTCCCGGGATCGAGTCCCGCATCGGGCTCCCTGCTCGGCAGGGAGTCTGCTTCTCCCTCTCCCACTCCCCATTTGTGTTCCCTCTCTCGCTGTGTCTTTCTCTGTCAAATAAATAATTAAAATCTTTAAAAAAAAAAGTGATCTCTTCTTCATTATCAGTATGATCCAGAAAGTTTTTAATGAAACACATTTTAGGTAATAATTTATATATAAAATTCACTCATTTTAAGTGTTACATGAGTTTTGACAAATGCATTACACTTGTGTAATGACTTCTACTATATATATATTATATATATAATTTTTATATATATATAATTTAACATATGTATTATATATATGTAAGTATCTCATAGGGTTTGTTTTTTTAATTTTTTATTGTTATGTTAATCACCATACATTACATCATTAGTTTTAGATGTAGTGTTCCCTGATTCATTGTTTGTGCATAACACCCAATGCTCCATTCAGAACGTGCCCTCTTTAATACGCATCACGAGGCTAACCCATCCTCCCATCCCCCTCCCCTCTAGAACCCTCAGTTTGTTTTTCAGAGTCCATCGTCTCTCATGGTTCGTCTCCCCCTCTGATTTCACCCCCTTCATTCTTCCTGTCCTGCTATCTTCTTCTTTTTTTTTTTTCTTAACATATATTGCCTTATTTGTTTCAGAGGTACGGATCTGAGATTCAACAGTCTTGCACAATTCACAGTGCTAACCAGAGCAAATACCCTCCCCAGTGTCTATCACCCAGTCACCCCATCCCTCCCATCCCACCCCCCACTCCAGCAACCCTCAGTTTGTTTCCTGAGATTAAGAATTCCTCATATCAGTGAGGTCATATGATACATGTCTTTCTCTGTTTGACTTATTTCGCTCAGCATAATACCCTCCAGTTCCATCCATGTCGTTGCAAATGGCAAGATCTCATTCCTTTTGATGGCTGCATAA
>NC_138378.1:107611395-107633617 GCF_054177405.1 Leptonychotes weddellii
CATACTGTTTTCCAGAGTGGCTGCACCAGCTTGCATTCCCACCAACAGTGTCGGAGGGTGCCCCTTTCTCCGCATCCCCGCCAACATCTGTCATTTCCTGACTTGTTAATTTTAGCCATTCTGACTGGTGGAGGTGGTATCTCATTGAGGTTTTGATTTGGATTTCCCTGATGCCGAGCAATGTTGATCTCATAGGGTTTTATATCTGTCTTTTTTGGGGTGCGGTTCTACGAATTGTTAGATCCATATCAAGTCAGGGAGCATCACTATAATCAGGATACAAATAGTTCCATCATACCAAAAATCAATGTTAGTGATAAAACATTTTTTTCAGAAAAATCTTTTATTGGTCTAAGTTCTAGCAATTCCTGTAGTTACTGTTGAGTTAATAATAATCTATATGTAACTTTAAATTAGCACATGTTTATACTTTGTCCTTTATAGTCTATCTATGAGGAGGTTAATTTGGAATTCTCCCAGTTACAAGTCTGGCTTCTGCACCTCATGTGTAAACACAATTATATGAGTTCATTTGGCAATAAGTTCCTAAAGGTTCAGGATCCTTTTTGTTCATTTTGGACTCATTTTGTATTTCCAGTCCCACCCATACTACATATGCCTGCCTTTGAACAACAGATGTGAAATAAAGAATGACAGCACAGTGATTGTAAAGATGAAGAAAAAAAGAACTTGAATTATTTCAATTCTGTCATTCTAAGTGACCACTTGGAGTTTTCACTTATGTTTAAAAGTTTTTGACTGTGGAACAATTGAAATCTGCTAGTGTAGATTCTGAAGAAACAGTGACACAGGCAGAATTGCACTTTTCTGTGTGTGTGAAATGTGAATTTCTTTGTGAATCTCCACCAGTCTACCCTTCAAGACTCCCCTCAACTTATTTGTATATCTGTTGTTTCATGTCAAAGAAGTTTGAAAATTAAAATTAATAAAAAGTTTCCTTAACTCTGAGTGAAGAAAGATTGACAAATTTGCTGTACCGTCTATTAAGCATGAATACATGAAGATCAATTTTTACTTTGACAAATTTGCAGAATTTAAGGCTCAGCAACAGTATACATTATTATTCATTACTGCAACAACCAATATGTAGGTGCAGTTTTCCCCATTTTTATAAAAAATAAATTAAGGTACTTTAAATGTATGAAGCAATTATTTTTCCCCCTTTTTTACTATAAATATAATTTAATTTTAATCATATATATTATTTAATTTCTAGCATGACTGTGTATATGCAAAGTTCAACAAAAACAGTTTTCACTCTTTGAGTTTCTGTTTTAATCTTGATTATTATTTATTCCATTTCATGATTATTACTGAAAATAATTTTGTTGTGTTGAGAAAGGTGGTATTATTTCAGGTGTCAAATATCCTGGATATGGTGCTGCAAAAGCTCATTTCTAGTTTTACGAAGTGAGCACCTTATTGGAGGAGGATGCCGTTTACTGAGGTGAGGAACACTGAAAGGGAACCAAGCTTGGGTGAGATGCCCATATTGTTGGGACATATTGAGTTTGTGGTGTCATATAAAGATCCATGAGAAGGTATCATGTGGGCAGATGGATACAAGACCCCGAAGTTCGGAAGAGAGGCTTGGGCCCGATACATACACTTGTTAGTCATCCAGGCACAGAAAGAAATGGAAACAATGGGCAAGGAAACGATTGACTAGAGTGAATGAACTGCATGAGAATTTAAAATGGCCAAAGACTGGTTCATGAGGAAAGTCGGCATCCAAAAGTAGATAAAGATGGGCCAGCAGAAGAAACTGGGGAGAAATGATCAGAAAGTAGGAGGAAAAAGAGGGAAAATGAAGTGTCACAGCAGCCAATGAGTAGGTCATGGGTTGACCATAGTCAGAGTTACTAAGGGGTTGGGTAAGATGAGAATAAATAAAGTATGCTCAGGACTAAAGAAAATGGCACTTTCTCTTGACCATGTGAGAGAAGATTCAGGAAGTGCTATGGATGGAGGCAACCTTGTAGAAAGGTGAGGGGAGAATAGAAATGAAGGAATTAGAGGCAATAAAGACTACTCTTTTTTTTTAAAGATTTTATTTATTTATTTGAGAGAGAGAGAGAATGAGAGAGAGCACGAGAGGGAAGAGGGTCAGAGGGAGAAGCAGACCCCGCGCTGAGCAGGGAGCCCGATGTGGGACTCGATCCCGGGACTCCAGGATCATGACCTGAGCCGAAGGCAGTCGCCTAAACAACTGAGCCACCCTGGCGCCCTAAAGACTACTCTTTTAAGAACTTTGTCTGTGACTGGGAGAAGAGAGCTCCTCTAGCAATAGTTGGAGTTGCTGATAGCAGGGCCCCGGGGAGAGGAAAGGCTGAAGGGAAGGTATATGGAGGAGGAAACAATTCAACATTCCTTTGGTGAAAGGAACCCCAACAGAGCTAGAGGATTGGTCACTCAAAGGGTGGAGGAGGGAAGAAAAGATATGTGATGATACAGGTAATATCATTTAAATGAATTACTTAAAATATACCTAACCATGTAAGTTTTTATTTTGATTCAGTACAATGTGGTTTGTTAGTCACCATAGTCTTACTAAAGTTTTCCAAGTGGTCCTAAACCTAGAAGTCTGAGTGCTTTGGAAAGCCAATGACATCATTAATTTTGTAGCTTTGATTGATCTTTTCAACTCATATTAGCCAAAGGTACTATATAGATCTATTGCTGGGTCATATGACAAGCATCCAAGCCAATGTTTTCTGAAGTGATGCCAAAATATCTCATTTTTCCGTTCTTTTTGTTCTATACCTGTAATGTAGAAAACTTCCATAACTGAATGAAGTTACTGATTTTATTTCGAGATTTATTAAGCTATTACTGTTTACCTGCTATTGGTGCTCAAGAACATAATTTTCATGCTAAGTGGTACTCTATTTTTAAATGCCACAGTATTTGTAACATCAAAGAAATGAGCAGAATATACATGCTAAGTGGTATTCTATTTTTAAATGCCACAGTTTTGTAACATCAAAGAACTGAACATCTGGGATACAGACATGGATTTATTAATCTTCTGTTAAATCTTAGTAGGACTTATAGCAGTTCATTTGAACATAGCATATTATGTCATTGTTTGATAAAGCATATCATATATTAAATCACATTGTTTCAGTATATATGATTTTGATCATCTGCTCTAAAGCTATAATAGACTGCAGGTTTTCTTCTTTTTTTTTCTTATATCAGTGATTGTTCATTCTCTCTCTCTTTGTTTCTTTCAATTCCAGTGTTGTTAACATACAATGGTATATTAGTTTCAGGTGTACAATATAATGATTCAACAATTCCATACATTACTCAGTGATCATCATGGTAAATGTCCTCTTAATCCCCATCACCTATTTTACCCATCCCCCCCCCCACCTCCCCTCTGGTAGCCATCAGTTTGTTCTCTGTAGTTACGAGTCTGTTTCTTTGTCTCTCCTTTTTTTTTTCCTTTGCTCATTTGTTTTGTTTCTTAAATTACACATATTAGTGAAATCATATGGTATTTGTCTTTCTCTATTTGGCTTAGCATTATACCCTCTAGCTCCATCCATGTTGTTGCAAATGGCAAGATTTCATTCTTTTTCATGGCTGAACAGTATTCCATTGTGTGTGTATGTGTGTGTGTGTGTATCTCCCACATCTTCTTTATCCACTCATCTATTGATGGACACTTTGGGTTGCTTCCACAGTTTGGCTATTGTAAATAATGCTGCTATAAACGTAGGAGTGGAGGTATCCCCTTGAATTAGTGTTTTATGTTCTTTGGGTACATCTAGTAGTATGATTGCTGGATCATAGGGTAGTTCTATTTTTTAACTTTTTGAGGAAACTGCTACTGTTTTTCCACAGTGGCTATACCAGTTTGCATTCCCACCAACAGTCCAAGAGGGTTCCTTTCTGTCCACATTCTCACCAACACTTGTTTCTTGTGTTTTGGATTGTAGCCATTCTGACAGGTGTGAGGTGATGTCACATTGTAGTTTTGATTTGCATTTTCCTAATGATGAGTGTTGTTGAACATCTTCATGTGTATGTTAGCCATGTAGATGTATCCTTTGGAGAGATGTCTGTTCATAACTTCTCCCATTTATTAATTGGATTATCTGGTTTTTTTGCATGTTGAGTTGTATATAGATTGCAGGTCTTCCTCTCTAATCTGTTGACTCTTTCTTCCTTGGCACATGGCCACTTAGCTGTATACATTTCCCAATATTCCTCTATTGGTTCTCATCTTTCCTTTTTCCTGGATAGACATGGCAGCCACTGTACAAACCTTAGACACATCTGATGAGTTGACAGAACTGTCCCAGTAATACCTGGATCACCTCATAGAGCAGACTGCTTATCAATACTGATTATTTTATGAAAGTGAAATAAACTTGTTTGAGTCACTTAGTTTTGGGATAGAAGCTTAAACTTGACCCTAAGTAAACTAAAAATTAGTACCTAAAAGTAGGGTTCTGACATAACAAAAACCTAAAAACATGTGTTATTGACCAAGAGGCTAGGTATTGGTGGTGAAAAAATAGATATTGCAGGCTGGACGCTGTTGATACTTATTACACCATAGCAAACTTCTTGATAAAACTGTCATTCATTCCAACTTAGAAAGCCAACTATGTGCCTGTGGAGATGATAACTGTATGGGAAGCAGTTGGGTAGAGCTATTACATTATGGTATGTTGACTACTCCTTGCTGCCTTTAGTAAGGTATAACAAGAAAAAGAAGAATGCAAACAAATATGGGGAAGTTGTAAGCAGTGTTTGAAAATAGAACTGCTTCCATATCACAAAGAGCAAGAAGATAGACTATTTATGTAAAGCCTTTCCCAAAGCCCTGCTATTAAGACTTTCAGCCAAATTAAAGGATAAGCCTTGTGCCAGAAAGCCAGATTAATATTGGTATCTCACTAAGACCTTTTGGTTCACATTTCTGTAAGGTATGCTCATTAAAACCAGAGAGAAAGAAATGGGCTCAACACCAATGCTGGCATATAAGACAGACTTTAGAAGATGTCCAGAAAAGAACTTGGGTGAGGTTACTTGAACATCAAACTGACTGGTATCAAATGGATCAGAAAGGTACTAAATTTTTTAGGGGGTTTTAGGCCATAGGACTGGTCTACAAAAGCTTCCAGGCTTTCTAAACTGCATTAGCGGAAAGCCTGCAAAGAAAACTATGTAGTTACCAAGGAAAGCATACCCTCTAGCACCCATTTCAGATGTCGTGCAAGAACACAGACCAGGAAGAACCTCCTGGAGGGCATGGCCAAGAAGCATGGAGGACAATGGAACAAGGCAGTTCATCCCAGAACCAGAGATAATGTCTAACCTACTAACTTACTCCACCTCTCAGGACAGGTAGCCTCTCCATTTCCTATCCAGAAGTACTCATTGCTATAATCAGTGACTGTCTGCATTTGCAGTTTTTCCTTTTCTGAATGGGAGATTTTATTGGGGTTTTCTCTTGTTACTCCACAATTGCATATTGTGGAGGGAGAAGGGGCAAATTATCTTTTAGATCACAATGTTATATACAGTAAGGGTTATCTCCAGACCTGATGAAGAGGACTGAGTGTCACCTAAAGGTCTAGGATTTTGAAATAGAGGCAATAACTAGAGGGGACCTTGCCTCCCTTGAGGCAACAAATCTATGTTTGGGGAGGAGGGTGCAGATTATTGCATGGCCTGCCAGAATGACAGGCTATAGCTGACTGCAGATTGCAGCCACTTACAGTCCTGTTCTCTATTCTTTGTACCATGGGCAACAGCAATAAATTATATTTTCCAGGTTTTTTGGCTTGGTATGGCCATGTGCCTAAGTTCCCACTAATGGGATGTGAGGATAAATACTAAATGTAACATCTGGGTTACTTTTGTGAAGGCCATTGTCCTGGATTTTCTACCACCTTTCCTTCCTTTTAACTGGAAATGAGATGACCAGAATGAATATGGAAACCAACAGTTGGGAATAGTAGAGCTGCCTCATTCCTCTGGGTGCCCGCATGACGTATGGAGCAGACAACCTACCTGCTCTGGATAGCTACATGAAAGGGGGGAGGTGCGGGGGAAGAGAGAGAAACTGCCTCATTTGAGCCAATAATTTTGGTATCTCTTTATATAAAATTAAAAAAGTAAAAGCAGCTTAGCTTTTATTGTAATTCAAATGAACATTTCACAAGTCTCCATAATCAATGTCATATCATTTTAAAGAAGTGAATCTGCCAAAGACTATACCTGAAGAGGCAAAGGGAGTCTGCCTAAGTGTATATCCAAAGAGGAAAGATAAAAATTAGGCACAGATATAAAATGTTTTATAAGGAGATAATACATAATTCTGTAACCATATATATAGCTGCATAATTGTGATATTGTTTAGTTATTCATGAATAGAATCTGAGATACATATAATTAGTGAGTAGCTTAGTGAGAAAGAAGTAATTTTTTAATTTTATATTTTAATATGACTGTCTAATATCTGAGCACTGAGAGCTATTGGGATTTCCCAAATACTTCCTTTGGGAATGCTAAAAAATGTGGAATAAAAATATAAATTCCTAGATCAAATAAGTTTGGGGAATACTACATAACCCCAGCTGCATAGACTTTAAGGGAGGGTTTTTATGATTTTGTATATGCTAATCAACATTGTGTGTCTCTAAGAGATAACTCCTTTCCCACAGAATGTGTAATGGGATCGATATTCTGCATAATATAGGCTGTGCAATGCTGCTTTGAGCCAAATAATGAAGCCATGCTGCTTTACTGGGTGAAGCATTCTCTGGCTTGCAATAAGCTAAAAGTACCCATCATGCTAATCCTGCCCTCTTCTCAGAACTGTGCTCACTCCCTGACCTGGAAGACAGCCAAGCTCTCTCAGACTGCCAACACCGGCAGAAGCTGAGATACCTCCTCTGAGCCATCTATGATCATGGACCACAGCTTCCTGGTAAAAGGAAAAGTGTCACCAGTTTGGTTTAGAAGCTCCTCCCCCCACACAACCCTTGTGGGATTTCAGCTGACATGGGACACTTCAAGTAAAAACTATGAGTTTACCAAACTGAAGGGACTCTGTTATTTACATTAATATAGGCCTTATGAACATGTTTTCAAAATGTGGACAGTGCTGGCTTGGTTTAAGAGGAACCATCAGTTCTGCTGCTGGTCTTTGTTTAGTTCTTAGGTCCCTGTGACAAAACTGTAGAAGAACTTGAAAACGAAGTGACCTGCTGAAACCTGTCCCCCAAGAACAAGAGTGTGCAAGAGATGAGTACTCTTCAGAGCATTATCTTTCTGGGGATACTGTGAGAAAGTTGGCTTCTCTTTAGAAATTTCAGAGTTTCTTTAAGGAAAACGTAGCTTCTTAAATCATGAATGAAATTAGAAGACAAAATCCCCTGAGGAAAAGGAGGAAAGAAAAGTGCCCAGAGTCTTCAGTACAAAAGAAAAAGGAAAGAGAAGAGATGCAGGAAGAGGCTGCACAAGATTACTGATGATGAGGAACCCAGAAATGAACAATGGAGTCAGACTCTTCTCTTGGCTTCTTATGGCTCAGAACCTCTGCATGAAATGCACTAGAACCATAATGAAATAGGAAAGACAGCAGGGGCAGGAGGACTGCCAATGGAACTTCCAATAGAAATTTTCAAAGGAAACTTAGGCTTGCATAGCACCCGCTGATATTTTTACATTGCCCTACACTGTGCAAATATACAACCTATTGTTTAGATCTTGTGCTTGGAGTCAGACCTGATATGCATCCTCATTTGCCACCTAATTCTGGGAATGTGGGCAAAGGACTTAACTTCTCAGATACCTCATCTGTGAAATAGGGTATTGTTTGTATCACCAACATTTTCATAAAGATAGCATGAGGGTAAAATTAAGAAATGCACATAAAACACTTAGCACATAATGATCAATTGGTAAATGTTAGCTGTTTTTGTTGTATTTACAAATATTTACATCCTCATCACAGTTTTCTTCAGAGTAACCCTGTGGTACCTCCTCAATTTAGATAACTACACAGGTGATCAAAAAGGTTAATCTGATCAAAGTTACACAACTTCCAAAGAGAACTCAAATGTGGGCTTCCTAATTGTGAGTTCATTGTCTAGATATTGCCAAAACAAGGCCATGACTAAATTCAAGGATATGGGGAAGTACAGTCCTACCATATGCCTAGAAGGAGGAGGATCATATTTGGGAACAGCTTACGTAATGCCTACGATAAGCAGCAACCTTATTTTACCTTGATAAATCAAGATTACTCAGCCCAGTCAGTGCTTCCATTTTTTTTTTTCTTTCTTATTCATCCAATGATAAAAGAATCCAAATAAGTAAGATGATATGCCCAACTTCTATGCCCTAGAAAAATCATTGTGCCCCCTTGCAAAAACCTTCCTCTCTCAGGTACTAAGTTCTGTAACACTGAAGCACCTAGAATCATTAAATGAAAAGTAAAAATATTGTGCCTGATTAGTAGGTACAGTAATGACAGGTGTCACTCACATTTCTATCTCTAGTTCTCAGACTCCTGTGTTTACCCCCTGGGAGAAGCAGCACCATAAAAAAAAAAATCCTGTAGGAGAAAGAGACTTTTTTACAAGGTGTTGTTCTTCAGCTGATAATGTAACTGAATGTTCAATTGGCCAGCCCACTTTTTAAGTCCAATTTCTAGTGCATGATGGGACACATAGCAGACCCAGTGAATGCCATGAGCTCTACTCTGTCACCTTACTTTGTCTTCCATAAATTAGAATTTTGTCAGAGACACTATAATATGAAGTAGTAAGATGATGAAAGGGGGCATTTTTATATGGTCAAGTCTCCTGGGAGACAGACATTGAGACAGCAAGTTTTGTGCAGAAGTTTTCTTGGAGCATGTTCTCCAGAACAAGTGTAAGGAGAGAGGGAGGAGGATTACACACAGGGAGAAATTCAACTAAAATTCAGTTGTAATAGAGGCCTCAGCCTGTTCTTCAGGGAGCTCCAGAGCTAGGGTGGCCTTTCCCAAAGACAAGAGGGTAGCTGGGCCTTTGTACCCCTGCCTCAACCTGTCATTGAGGTGTCACTGGGGAAGAGGAATAAGCTTGGACAAGGCAGATCTTTTGGCTGGGAGCAATTTCCAGAAAGATTGTTAGCTATGAGCCAACCCTCTCTGCAGCTGGGGGAAGGAGGCCTCAGTCAGCTCACCACAGCATTCAGTGTGGGCATTCAATAAGATCTCCCATGATATTTTGGGGGAGAAACAGGACAGGCAGAGAAAGCAAATGCAATCCAGAATAAGTAAACCCTATTTGAGTGAAGATAAATTGTAGATAAGTAAACCCTATTAAATAGTAAATAAATATTAAGTAAATAAATAATAGTAAATAAGTAAACCCTATTTGAGTGAAGACAAATCCCACTTCCATGATAGGAGAGTGCCATATGATCAGCCTGCCCTTTGATGGTTGGTAATTTCTGCAGGTATGTTTATCACTGCTGCTTACAAATGTGGGCATTCAGTTGGACAGGAGCAATTCCAGCCAAGATGAAGGCAAGTCCACATTGTTCAGTACATGTATGACAGCTATCCTGGCCACTATGGATAGTCAATTAAGATGATTCTATTTTTTATTCCTTAACTTATTAATATATTATGCACTAATATGCATATATACATTGATAAATTTTTCTGGTGCTGTACCAGCCTTACATTCTTAAGAAAATCTTTCCTTGGGCAAGATTAAATCTAGACACATTACTAGATTTGATTTGCCAATATTGTATTAGGATTTTTCCATCTATGTTCATAAGTATGATAGGTCTATAATTATCTAGTTCTCTACTTATCTAATTTTGGTGTCAAGATTAAATCAGTCTCATAAAAGAAGTTGGGTGTTTTTTTTTAAACCTTTTTCTGTTCTTTGAAACTGGTTTGAGGATTATCTCTTCATTGAGGCTTACAGAAAATTTACCAGTAAAATTCTTTTAACAATCTGACCACTTCTACTCCCTCCTCCCCTTCATTTCCTTCTGATGCAGTGTCACTGCACCTGGAATATGCCAGAAACCTGTTTGCATGGACATTCTGCTCTCTTTTCTCTGCTTGGAATCGTCTCCTCCCAAGTATCAACATGGCGATTTCCTACCTCGTGAACCTGCCTTCTCAGGGATGCGTACCTTGACCTTCAACTTAAAATATCAGGCAAAACAATGTCTGTCTCAAATGTCCAACAACCCACAGAGAGTCACTGGAAGTGATTTGGTGGTTTCTGCACAAAGCTGATTTACCTTTTGGGGCAGTAATGGATGGGGAAGCAAAGGGAGGACAGGGCTTTGTTTCCAGACTGTTGGAGCTCAGGTACTTTCTCTAGCACTTTTTATGTCATGTTTCCTCAGAGAAAGTTTCTTTCACTATTGGGTAATTATTGAACTGGGTTAAAGTGCTGTTTATTTAAGACAAAAAAAAATATCAGGCAAGCCACTCCATTACACCCACTTTGCTTCTTTCCACCCCCATCCTGTACTTCTATCTCCCTTACCCTGTTCTATTTTTTTCAAGTCTTTATCACCTTCTAACATATAATATAATTCTTATTATTTTCATAGTTTATTGTTGTCTCCCCTCACTAGGATTTCAACTCCACAAAGACAATATTTTTTGTTGTTGTGTTTTGTTCACTGATGAACCCAAGTGCCTAGGACAGTGTCTGACACATAGTAGGGTCTCAATAAATATTTGTGGAATGAATGATTTGTTGAATAAGTGTGATAGCGACCTTAGAGGAAACAGAGGGGATGGAATTTTTATAACCACCAATCTAATTTCTTAACTGGTTTTTGCTTTTTAACAGTTTAGATTTTACACAATGGGGAAGGGATTCTCTTTGATAAATGGTGTTGGGAAAATTGGTTATCCACATGCAAAAAATGAAATTGACACTTCTCCTATAGCAAACATAAAAATTAACTCAAAATGGATTAAAAACTTAAATGTAAGACATGAAACCATAAAAGTCTTAGAAACAAACACATGGAAAAAGCTTGTTAACATTGGTCTTGGCAACGATTCTTTTGGATATGATACCAAAAACACAGGCAACAAAGCAGCAATAAATAAGTGGGACTACATCAAACTAAAATCTTGTGTAGCAAAGGAAAAAAATCAACAAAATGAAAAGGTGACCTATGGAATGTGAGAAAATATTTGCAAGCTATATCTGAAAAGGGGTTAATGTCCATAATGTATAAGGAACTCATAAAACTCAATAACAATCAATCAGTCAAATAAGATAACCCAATTCAAAATTGAACAAAGAATTTGAATGGCCTTCTTTCCAAAGAAGACATAGAAATGCCCAACAGGTGTATGAAAAAAATGCTCAATATCACTGATCATCAGAGAAATGCAAACAAAATCACAATGGGCTATCACCTCACACCGGGTAGGATGGTTATTATCAAAAAGACAAGCAGTAACAAGTGTTGGTAAGGGTCGAGAAAAGGGAACCCTTAAACACTGTTGGTGGGAATGTAATTTGGTATAACCATTCTGAAAAATAGTGTGGAGTTTCCTCAAAAGGAACTGCCACAGTATCTCAGAGATACCTGCAGTCCCATGTTCATTACAGTATTATTCACAATAGCCAAGATATGGAAACAACCTAATTGTATGTGGATTGGTGAATGGATAAAGAAAATGTGATATATATGTATATACCCACACACAATTGAATATTATCCAGTCATTAAAAAAAAGAAATCCTGTCATTTGTGACAAAGATGAATCTGGAGGATGTTATGCCAAGTGAAATAAGCCAGTCACAGAGAGACAAATACTGTATAATCTCCCTTTTATGTGGAAACTGAAAAAGTTGAACTCACAGAACCAGAGAGTACAAAGATAGTGCCAGGGGATAGGGAGTGAGGGAAATGGGGAGATATTGGTCAAGTTCTCAGTTTTAAGATGAATAACTTTTGGGGATTCAACATACAGCATGGTGATTATAGTTAATAATACTGTTGTGTATCTTGAAATTTGCTAAGATAGTAGATCTTAAGTGTTCTTGCCACACACACATACACACAAACATGGTGAATATGCAAAGTGATGGATGTGTTAACTTGGTGGTGGTAATCATTTTACAGTGTATATTTCTATTAAATCACCATGTTGTATACCTTAAAAAAATAAAGCTTATTAGCATCCTAGAAAAAGAAATTAGATTTTGTTTTCCTTCATAAGTCAATTCTGATGATTTATACTTTTCCATGATATTGTCACTCTTTCAAGTTGTGAAATTTATTGGCAATTGTTGTTCAAACTAATTTCATGAGACTTTAAAAGATCTTATATATAGTCATATCCTGCTTTTTTTCATTTCTGATTTGTCACCCCCACCCTTCTTTGATCATCTTTTTTTCAGGGTAGTCTGTCTTGTGACTATTTTCAAAGAATCAGCTTTAAATTTGCTGATTATCTTTAGTTTTCTCTACAGTTGTTAACTCATGCTTTTATCTATATTATTTCCTTTCTTCTTCATTCTTTTGGTTACTATTTTTCTAGCTTCTTGAATTGAATACTTAACTCATTTATTTTTAATAGCCCTTTTTAAAAAATGCTTTTAATACTATAATGGATCTCTAGTTCCACTCACACTACACCCCACAAGTGTTGGTATTGTCATTGCGTTCTATAAATATTTTATAATCCCATTGCATTTTCCTCTTAAATCCTTTACTTATTCAGGAGTATATAAGGTTTGGGAGGAACTATCACTACTGATTCCTCATTTTTTGTATCATGGACAGAGATCATGTAGTGTATGATATCAATTATTTGAAATGTTTCAAGCATTATTTTATGGTCTAGTACTTATTTAAATTTTGAATATATCTTTGCATATCAAGTTTCTTTGTAAATCAATATTACTAATTCTGTTGTTCTTTTCTTCATTTCTGGTCTTTTTGGTGAAAAATTTGTAATAGAAATGTAGAAAATCTGCCACAATATTTTTTTGGTCAATTTCAGTTTTTAATTCTGTTAGTATTTGCCTAATAAGTATTTAGGAGGTGCTGCAAAGAGTACCTAAGTTCTTTATTGTTTTTTTTTTTTTTGTAAAGATTTTATTTATTTATCTGAGAGAGAGAATGGGAGACAGAGAGCATGAGAGGGGGAGGGTCAGAGGGAGAAGCAGACTCCCTGCCGAGCAGGGAGCCCGATGCGGGACTCGATCCCGGGACTCCAGGACCATGACCTGAGCCGAAGGCAGTCGCTTAACCAACTGAGCCACCCAGGCGCCCCTAAGTTCTTTATTGTTAAATAGTTTTGTGTCTTTCACTTATGAATTAGTGTTCTTCCTCATCTCTATTAATGTTTTCCTTAAATTCTCTTTGATATAAATACTGCCATAGAAGTATTATTTTAGTCAGCATTTTTTCGTATATTTATTTCTATCCATTTATTTTCAATATTTCTGTGTCATTTTGTTTTACAAAAATGTTTGTGTCTTAGTGATCTATTGCTTTAAATAACCTAACAATTGTTTTATTTATTGCAATTAAATATATATATTTCCATTTATTTCTATCATTCCTTTCACATTTTTTCTTTTTTGTTAACCATTCTTTTTACTTTATTTTTTCATTTTTTTCTTTTCCAGTTTAAATGGTACTAAATTTTCCAAACTTTTCCTGTTATCTTTAAATGTCTAGTGTACATTCCTAACTATAACTCTTTCAAAAATGATGTCTAAGTATATATCTCCATCCTCCTCCAAATAAGGCAAAAACTTAGTACATTTTACCTGCTGAATAGCCCTCATTATTCTTATCATTGCAGTGCAAAATATTGAAATATTCCATTTGTATTATAAAGTACTATTATATTTACCCTCAAATATTAATTAGGATTACTTATATATTTTACCGATTTCTGTGCTAGTCATTATTTCTTTTATCCTACTCTACTTCTGTGTTTGTTTTTCTTTTTACTAAAAAGCATCAATTAATTGTAGTTTTGTGAGACTGTGGTTGGAAAATTTCCTTTTGTGTTTGTATGCATCAGCAAGTTCTTCTTTAATCTCAACTCTTACATAAAGGTTTGGCTAGACATGAAATTTTAGATTGATTATTATTTTTCTTCAGGTTACTTCTTTCAGATGCTTTTGTATACTGGCAACTAGGGTGGCTGAAGTCTACTGTCACTTTGTCTTTCCATTGAGTTAAAAGACTGTTCTTTCTTTCTTTCTTTTTTTTTTTTTAAAGATTTTATTTACTTGACAGAGAGAGACACAGCGAGAGAGGGAACACAAGCAGGGGGAGTGGGAGAGGGAGAAGCAGGCTTCCCGCGGAGCAGGGAGCCCTATGTGAGGCTCGGTCCCAGGACCCTGGGATCATGACCTGAGCTGAAGGCAGACACTTAACAACTGAGCCACCCAGGCGCCCAAGAATAATTCTTCTATAAGTACTTTGAGAAGGACATAAAGCATCTTAATGGTTAAAGTGATCACATACTTAAAATAATAGTTGGTCCTTATAGAATGTCTTTTCTTTAAATGTGAATTACAACCAAGAGAAATGGTTGCTTTATATTACAGACAGAAAATCTTAGAAATAGAAATGTTTCATTTGGCTGCTTTGGTGACAGACCCAGAAATGAGTGTTGAAGCTGGTATAAGAGCCTGGAACTTTGGCAAGAATCCTCTCCCTTTCCATTTTAGGTCAATCTCTGCCTCTAGAAACTGACTAAACCCTCCCCTGGTCCTCCTGGGATTACCAGCCTGTGACTTCCACCCCATATGTCTTCTTCCCTGAGTGGTGCTTTTACCAGAATCATGAAAAATTCACTAACGAAAGCAAAAATAAGGAAAGGCATATTTTATTTCATTCCTTTTGACCCTCTAAACTATTCAGTGGATTTCTGCCCTGAATGCATGAGGGGCATCAGATAGAAATGCTCCTGCTAGACCGTAAACTCCATGTAGGGACATGTGGTCTCATACTTCTTGCTGTCTTTTCTTGTTTTCTCCCAAAGCTGCTCATCAGTTAAGGCTTAAGAAGTCATCTTTGGGCACCTCTGCTGTCACATGGCTATTTCAGGGGAAGGAAAGGGACAAAGGAAAGTGCTCTTTGGCCAAGTTCATTGTTCCAGGGTGAGAAGGCTAGAGAAAGTGAAAAGGTTGCTTTGCTCCTTAAGTGCCTGCCTTTCAGCACAAAGCAAACTGCTGCTATTTTCTTTATAAGCCATTTTAGTAAAGATACATAATAGACATTATATATAATGCATGTAAAAAGTCAGAAAACTGAAAAGTTCTCTGACAGTAACACCTTACAACTTGATGCTAAAGAAAATATCCTTGTAAGAGGAACATGGTGCCTTTTGTAGAAATTGCTCCTTTGTTCCCAAAGTTGAACTGGCAGGTGTAGCATTTCATTCCATCTCATATAGTGACTGATTGCTTGGGGCATCATAGTCCTTTAAAAGTCATGCCTTTACTACTTTTCAGTAATTGCATTCTGTGTGTGCAATGATCTGAAAGCTATTTGAGGGAAAAGAGCATAATATTACATATATGTTAGAAAAAGGTGCCAAACCTCTGCCTCATTTCCTGATATTTGATGATTCCAATGGTGCTGATTCAGTAATAACAAAGCCACATTGCTAATTTGTAGGACTCTGGTTTGTAATTTATACAGATTTTATTTAAAAAGAAAAATCTATTTAAATCTTTCATTCATGGTTAATTAGGTGATTGAAAGGGTCAATCGATGATTTACCAAATAAATTGCTAAACCACTGCGGTGTTTCTTGCAAAACATCCAGCAGTCAATAAATGAATTAAAGGAGAAGACATTTAATGCTGAACAGAACATGCATTAAAATATAATAATCCAGGAAAATGCTCCTTATACATGAGGAGCAAACTGGCAGTTTATGAGAGCCAAGGTTAAAAGTCCATAGGAAGAGTAGCAGCAGAGGGATGTAGAGGCCATACCAATAGGAGTACAGTTCCAATTAATTTATTGACATAATTAGCACATAGTTATAAATAACATTGCAGAAGCAGTTGGCAAGTGTGTATACATACACCATTTGAATGAATTCAAAAGAAACCTGTACTTATCATAATTAAATTATTAGTTCTGGGAAAGCAACACAGACTTTGGAGGCCATAGCAGCAGGCCAAAAGTCATGCATCCAATTTACTTTGTCACTAAAATAAAAAGTCTAGAATTTTTCTATCTTATCAAGCTGAATCTATAGAGCAGAAATTATTACGACTATCAGGATTGAGTGGTCCACTTGTAACTTCACCATTTGTGAAACCATGGACCAGCTCACCTCATGGTTTATAAAAGAGAGACAGGGAAACATAAAAGTAAAATTTGGTAAAAGAAATAAGTCTCTTGGCCAAGCAAATTCTCCAATTTTATATCTTTGCTCCTGGATAAACATGTAAAAATGAGAGCTAAAAGAATTGGGTTTCAGATTTTCTAATGACTACACAGAATTAAATGCAAAGTGCAGAGAATAATCCCAACTATAGTTAAAATTATGGAGTTTTTAAAACTTTCTCACCTCTTTCCTTTAATTATGTTTTTAATGCTATTTGCTTTAATCCTGCACTGCTTTTGTTCATCTGGAGAGAAGGATGCAGACTTTAATCAGTAAGACGGATTTCATTCTAACATAGCTGTTGTATATTGGATTTACTAAAGTCGATGAAACTTGTAAGTAAACAAACCCAAAAATTAAGAAAGAAAGAATATTCTTTAGGGAAAAATTCAGACTCTGGCAATTTTAACAACAACAAAAATGGAAACATGCATTAAAAGACAAATTCTTCAGCATAGGCTTCCTGCAGAGGCAAGTGGGGGTGAGTGTTGGGTGTAAGTGGGAGTGTTAGGTGTGGGTGCAAGTTTTTAAATCATGGCTGTGGTTGTCTGGAAATCAGACCCATGTATTTGGAATACCAGCAGTCCTAGCAGAGTATCTATGGGATCAGGAAATTAAGAACTGACTTTCCTGAGGTGGTTCCTCCTTGATTCTTAGTCTTTCTAGATCTCTGAGTATCTGATAAAATTTATGTTACTTGTAGCAGAATTGATACATTTGTGCACAAATGCACAATAAGAAGACAAGCTTTAATATTAATAACAATCACGAGTATTTGTTGTGTGCTGACCATTTGCCCAACAGTTTTCTGAGCACTCTACCCATTTAATTAACCCATTTAATTCTCCCAACAGCACTATATATAAACATTACCTCCATTTTTTACAGATGAGAAAACTGAAGGAGAAATTAAGTTAATTATCCAAGTTAAAATAGCTGGAAATGGTGAAGCTGAGACGTAAGCCTTCTGGCTTTTGTCTGGACTCCTGGCTACTTAGCTACAATGCTTCTCCAATGATCTTGGAGACAAGATGCCCCTTCTCAGTGTGGACATAGGAGTTGGCACTGCCCCTTCTCCTAACCAATGATTAAGTGCTATAAAGGGCCTGATTAGTGAGGCTGTTGTAAGTATTGGTCAACTGTGGAGTGAAGGAGAAGGCTTAGGAAAATACTACTTCTGCTATCATATACTGCCCTTGCACAATAACTTCATTCGCTCACTTGTTTGAATCTATGTCAACAAACCTCTCAGCCTGAGGCTACCAGTGCATTCACGGTGGCCTCACTGATGTTTGCTTCTGTCCAACCCCATCCTGAAATTGTTTTTCCACATTTTCTTTGGACACTATGGCTACTGTGAGAAAGGGCAGGAACCTATCTAGAATCTTGTGTCTTCAAGAGATGAGTTCTATAGGCCACCCCCTCTCAAAGGCATTAAAGGGTATTATCTGATACTTATCTAATACTCATAGTAGATACGGGGAAGTAGTACATGCCTGTCCTTATTGGGGACACAGAGCCCTGTGATCATCACAGGTCCTTGCTGTGTGCCCTGGTCAGCCAAGCTCTGCATCAATGCAAGTCTGAATTTTGGGTCTTGAGAGCTGGCTGGTAGCAAGAAAGGCCCTCCTGTTTTCATTCAACTGGATTATACTTGGGCCAGAGCTGATGCGAGACAGCAAAATGACCATACTGTTCTTTCACACAGACTCAAGGATCCTTCTTTCTCTTCCTGACCTTAGAAGGTAATCTCTATTTTACTAAAATCTCTGTATGTATTTCTAGAATAGGGACTTCTAATTTTCATTTATTGATTTTTTATTGATAGATATTTTTTCTGCATTGAAAGGCAGACATTTTAAGTGTGCAATTTGTTCAGCTTTGACAAATGCATACACCTGTGTGCCCACACCCCATCAATATATTGAACATTTAGATTCCTTCTCAGACAGGACACAACCACTATTCTGATTTCTTTCACCTTAGATTAGTTATGCCTGTTCTAGAACTTTATGTAGATTAAATCACATGTGGCTTCTGTTGTTCACCATAATTTTTTTAGATTAACTCACATTGTTACAAGTTTATCAGTTGTTTGTCTCATTTTACTACTGAGTAGTATTTCATTGTATGAATATACCACAGTTTGTTGATGGCCATGTGGATTATTTCCAGTTTTGGCTGTTATGAATCAAGTGGCTATAAACATTCTTATACAAGAATTTGGGGTCATGTATATTCATTTCTATGAGTGGGATTGATGAGCCATACCGTAGTTGTTTTTGAAAGGTAGGTAGAACTTATAAAGGTAAAAGGCATAAGATACTCCAGCATAAGAGTAGGATTTGAGTAAATGTATAACGTGGCACTAAAGTGTCATCATCATGACAGGAGCATGGCTGATAATGGAGGAAGAGGCCCAACTGCCTGGGTGTGGCTAATTGTCCATCTGAATTTGTTTTCTTGTGTAAGCTTTTATTCTTGCTATTTTATTAATGACCCTAAATTCCACAGGTGTTCTGATTGCCCTGGAAAGACCACTGTGATTATGTTTATGATACACTGCCATTGAAAGAAACATGTCCAGAAGGGTGCCTGGGCTTGATGGGCTCCTACTGAATAATTCTGGCTCTGGGACACACTCCAGAATAGGCTGGATTTCTCTTCTTTTAGGCAAATGACATGACTACTCATGCACTGTCTGTAGAACTCCCCAGGGAGACAAGGTGTTAGTTACCATTATTTGGTAGTGTGATGTGTCTTGATCTCTTTAAAGGGTGTTTGGAGTCTACCATAAGAAAGAGCACTTTCCCATTGCTCATGGGTCTGTTTGGGGTAGGAAAAAAGAAAAGGCCAGCCCTCAGACTTTCGGGAGCACTAGAAGACCTGAACATACTGCAAAGTGTCTTGGCCATTGAGTAGACCCATGAAATAAGATAAGAGCTGCATTAGGCTGATGAGAAATGCATGCATGTTTTAAAGACTTTTTGTACACATTATTAGGTTGTGTTCCAGAAAGATAGCCTAATTTATACTCTTGTGGGCAGCAAATAGGGGATGGTCTTTTCCTCCAGACCTTGTGAACACTGAGTAATATTTACTGTTCATCACATACAGAAATTACTCGAACTCTCACTTTGTGGTTTTCAATACACAAATTGGTTCTGTTCTGTTTTGCTTTATTTTTAGTGGGTAGTTGGATGAATTTTTTTATTATTTTTCCTTCCCAGTGCTAGGGGATCATTACATTCTCTAGGATGTTAGGGTTGCTTTATTGATTTCAAATTCATCTCAAAAGTCTTTTGATATCATATCTTACTCCTTGGCCGTTCATGATTCTGCTCTGGCATTCATATCTTAGAGGAGCTCAGCCTTGGTAAACTTTGTTGACGCTGGAGGTCCTGAATAGTCCCTGAAATGCCCAAACCTCAGGTTCTCAGTCAAAGAACAAGTTCTTAGTATTACTGTGTTGACTAACTCTCTGCTCTTTAGGAATTGATTCATGATGCCACAGCAAGATCTAACAAAATCAGAGCTAGAAAGTAGCTTTCCCCCTCAAAACTAGGAAAAAGAGGATTGGATTCAGTGTTTAAAATTAAGGTTTGAGGATGTACTATAAGACTTCTGGTCAGTAATTAGAGCCTGTATATCAGTTTCCTAGGGCTGCCATAACCAAGTACTAAAACTGAGGGACTTAGAACAACAGAAGTTTATTGTGTCACAGTTCTGGAGCCTAGAAGTCTGAAATCAAAGTGTTCACAGGGCCATGAACCCTCTGAAACCTGTAGAAGGAGCCTTTATTTCCTCTTCATAGTTTCCGGTGGTTTGCCCATAATCCCTTGGTGTTCCTTGGCTTTAGCTGTGTCACTCCAACCTCTGACTTCACCATCATATGGCCTTGTCCTGTGTTTCTGTGTCTTTACGTGGCCATTTTCTTCTAAGGGTACCAGTCATAATGGATTAGGAGTCCACCCTTTTTTCAGTACTACCTCATCTTAACTAAACATCTGCAATGACCTATTTTTAAATGAAGTCACATTTTGAGGTTCTAGGGGTTAGGACTTCAATGTATCTTTTTTTGGAGGATGCAATTCAACCCATAGCATTGATACACTGAGTTGGATATCAGCCATACTGAGAATGGGCTGTTTCTCAGGTAATGTTTATAAATAAGAATGCTGATATTGTCAGGGAGATCTCCTGGGAAGGAGAAGGGATTGTGCAGGCAGACCGTCTCTGTAGCTTCGGAGAGATAGCAGACCTGAAGTCAATTCCCGATTATCAGCCATGAATCTCTCATCATTTTTTTTCACCCTAAACACTTGCTTCTAATTATGTCCCTTTGATGTTTGCACCTTTCAAATATCTTGAAACTAAGCTCATTTCCATTTCTCACACTTTCAACATTGTTAACACAAGCTGAACAAAATCTCCTTCTTCTAGGCCTTTCTGGTTTGTCAGATCCTCCAGCACCCTGATAATTGTAAGTTGCTCTTTTCTTCAGTTTTCTCCTCAGCTGGCAGTTTTCCTAGCACTAAATAATCTCACCATGTACCTCACATAGTGGGACTGAAGATGTGGCCACCTGTATTATCTGTGAAGGGACTTCTGACACATTTAATTTCATCTGGAAGCCCAGTGTTCACATCAGCAACCTGGTGTCCAGCTGCTGCAGGAACCGGAGTGTTGTCTTCATAGCTCTTCCCTGCATTGAACACTTTGTCTTTCCATCTCTTTCACAAGCATAACATGGAAAGAAGCCCGTGATTTTTGCACCTTTTGTATAAGCTTTTTGGTGATTAAAACCCTAGGGTGTTGAGTTAGTGTAAATGTTAAAAATGTGTACCTAGAGTCCAGTAAGAGCTTTCTTTCTGTGTATTTTTTAAGAAGAGTTTCAGAATTGTGAATAATGCTGGATTGAAAACTCTGGGAAGCCAAGGCCCGCTGATTATAGTTCCTGCAGGGATATTGTACATTTTTCTAAACTTGGCTGCATAAATACTTCCACATCGTTTCTAAGAAAGAGAAGAAAGCTTAGCTCTCTTACAGGCCTTGGGAATTCTAGAAATTTACTGGACAGTGACTATTAAAATATGGGTATATATTAAGCATGTCTTTTATTCTGATGCTTTGACTTCCTGGAATCTTGCTGACACTAGAAGGGACAGACTTCCCTCTCAAGGATACTCATCCTAGAGATAGCAATCAACTTGCTCTCAGGAAGTGTGCCTTTTATATGCAAACCAACCAATCCAGAGTTCATACTTTCTTTATCAAGCTCTCACCCTGGGAGCCGCTATCCTCTGCCCTAATCACCCCAGGGCCAGGTATCAGATAACCAGAGGCTGCCCTGAAATGCTGGAGCCTGCTGAAATTACTCAAACTCGCCCATCCTAAGTCTTTGTAACCTGCTTACCCTGCCTTGCCCATTTCTACCTAGGAAAAACCACCGTAAAGCCTCTTTCCTATATGTTCGTCTTGCTACTTCTGCCTTCTGACCAACGCTGGTGCCCTGCATGGCATGCTGTACCTCCTGTTTCTAAGATATATGATGTAAAAACTTACTCCTTCATGAGTCTGCGTGTGTTACCATATCTGATTAAAATAAATCCCAAGTGCATTTTAAATCAGAGTATGGAAAGATTCACTCAAAAGTAGCTCTGATCTATGGCTAGAATTTACAAGTCAGGAAACGACAGATGTTGGCGGGGATGCGGAGAAAGGGGAACCCTCCTACACTGTTGGTGGGAATGCAAGCTGGTGCAGCCACTCTGGAAAACTGTATGGAGGTTCCTCAAAAAGTTGAAAATAGAG
>NC_138378.1:107634117-107661552 GCF_054177405.1 Leptonychotes weddellii
AAAAAAAAAAAAAGTAGCTCTGATCTAATCAGTTTTGTGGTAGCCTTCAATGATTATAGTAGCTAAGTCAAGGACTTGGTCAAGGGTGACTTTGACCAGGCTTAGTCAAAAGAAGAAAGAGACCCAGTATGTTTTCTGAGCCTGTGTCTGCAACAGGAAATCACCCAGGCTTATTGTGGTGCTATTCTAAAGGGGGCAATGTGGCATGCAGAAAGGCCTTTCTAAAATGGATGGTCTGGGTCCATTTCTCCAGCTGCTATAGCTTCTTTTAACAACATTTCCTTTTTTTTTGTTCTCCCTTGAAAATATTCACTCCAGGGCTGAGTGAGGCCAGCTAGGTACCAAGGGCACACATTTTTAAGGAGGTGCCCACTGTCAGGATTGTTCAGGGGAGAGTGAGCACTTCTCTAAATTTTGCACCCTGGCTACCTTGCTTGTGTCCCACTATTCTTCACCTGGATTTTCACAACCACAAGACTCTAAGTCTCAAAAATCTGGGCTTTGATTTTGCTGTGTGCTTTTATGCTTAGATAAATCGTCATGTCTAATGGTCATCAGAATTATTCAGGAATTAAATTGAAACTGGACATGATTTTTACCCTCTAATACATCTAGGGCTAAAATTAATGACAAGTACTGGGTATGTTGTTCATTCAAATATAGTCAGCGGGGTTACTTCTCTTGTATGAATTTTGTGATCATGGCAGCAAAAGCTAGACAGGAGTTTCCTGGCATTACTCTTAGTGGAAGGGTTTTTCTGAGTAATAAAATCATACATGGTAAAGAGAGAGGTTGTTCTCCCTTCCTTTGTGTTACTGCAGCACATGGTTCATCCCTCTGTTATATGTGGCTTTATGTGGTACTTGAATTGTTGTGTCTTTTTTTTTTTTAAAGATTTTATTTATTTATTTGCGAGAGAGAGAATGAGAGACAGAGAGCATGAGAGGGAGGAGGGTCAGAGGGAGAAGCAGACTCCCTGCCGAGCAGGGAGCCCGAGCGGGACTCAATCCCGGGACCCCAGGATCATGACCTGAGCCGAAGGCAGTTGCTTAACCAACTGAGCCACCCAGGCGCCCCCTTTTTTTTTTTTTTTTTAACTTGATAGACTGTTAAGGGCAGAAACCATTCTTAGTCTTCTCTGTTTCCACAGTATCTAGGACATACCAGACGCTCAAAAATACATTCAGGGAAAACTCTTTATTGAATAAAGCTATTTTTAAAGCATTTTAGAAGTATCTATTTGCCCCGTAAGTATTTAACTCTGTGAAACTGGTGACTACACTTTCTATCCATCAATACAGAGCTACGACTTACAGGTCCGTAGTGTAAGACTCACCTTTCCAAGGAAGCTATGAAGTCCTTGGAGACAAAAATAAGTATTTTCTGCTTGGCATATATTTCCCAAATCATCTAACAAAAGGGTGTGAGTTTATTGATTTTTACTTCACCCGGGTGAGGGAAAAAAGAATAATCTACAAAACTTTCAATCTGTGACTATTTAATTCAAAATTATTATGTATTTCACATTTCATATGGTGGATATCAACTGAAAACATTGGGTACCTCCCAATTTCCATTTTTAAACTAAATGGCAGTCTTTGGGAGTCATTGCTTTGCCATTATGCATATCTTTTGTGTTGTATTTTTAAATTGAGTAAAAAATATATGGTAGGGTAAATGACATAGTCCTAGGATTTCAATGTGATACTTGAACAAAAGCTATGGTATTCACAAGATGCAATGGAGCGTGTGTCTACTTATCTGGCTGTGCAAACTTATGAGCCTGATAACAATGGCAATGAAGCATTTTTTTGCATGAGTGACTCTTCAGGGGTTCTTCTAATAGCCATGGAAGAACACTTGCACTTGGAGACCACAGTTTTTGCATTGAATAAAACTGCATACTGTTAGCTTCTCTACTGATCTGAATTCTGACCTGAATAAAGCCTTCTCCCCTTACCCAGCTTGGGCTGGGCTCTGAATCTGCTCTTCTCTTCATTCTATTATCCACCCTTGCTTTGCTCACCTGTGTATGCTCATTTGTATTGAATTTTAAATATAATCTTCAGTTGCATCTCCTATCCTCCTTGCCTTGATGTTCTAGCCAGACAGAGTGGTGATTCCTGCACACACACCCAGCTACAGGCTGTTCTGCGCACCCTTGTTTGATTTCCCTTTGCCAGAAATGGCCCTTCCCTGGTCACCTTCACCTGACAGGTTCTTTTAGATCCAGGTTAAGTGCTCCTCCTCACTAATTCTACCTGACCCTCAAACTGGAGGGGTTGTTTAGACCCTCTGGATGTTGTGTGCTTTGTGTAATACTGCTTCTGTGTCCCTTCCCACGCTCTGAGTTGCTGAGTGTCTCCTGTATTAAGGGCTGAGTCTTACATTTGTTTTCCCAGGAGTATGGGAGGAAGTGCTGAGACACATGGGTATGCATTGAATTGAAAAGGGTTGCTCTGTTTTAATTGTGTTGAGTTTACCCTGAGCCAAGTAAAGTGCTATGGTCCCAATCACGGTTTGTGGGCTTCACCTAGCCAGCATTTTGCTCACCTGTTTCACATAAAGGGCAATATAGTGTAGACCTTTAAAGGATGGACTTTGGAATTATCCAGCCTGAGTACACACCTAGGCTCTGCCACTCCCTCGTTGAATGCCTTTGGGCAAGTTACTTAATCTCTCTGAACTTCAGTTTCCTGACCCATAGAATCTGGAGAACAATAGTATTTATCCATTATTACTCTTTATGTTGCCAATTCCCTTGGTATTTTTTTAATCTTTTTTTTTTTTTTTTTTTATCTGACAGAGACACAGTGAGAGAGGGAACACAAGCAGGGAGAGTGTGAGAGGAAGAAGCAGGCTTCCCACAGAGCAGGGAGCCCGATGCGGGGCTATTCCCTTGGTATTTAAGGTGAAAAACAGTACTAATTATGGAAAATCATTACACTCAAACATATACTTTCTCCTTTGCATTTCAAACATAGAACCACTATTTCTCCATCTGGGGATTCATTCTATGTTTTTCAGGATGTAAGTTAATTTATTTCAGTGTCATGACTCCAATTAAAAAAAAAAAGCATCTACTTTCTTTATTGTACAGACTTTATAACTAGGATCCTCCCCTTTTCTTCCAGGTCTTTCTACCTTCTCTGGTACCCTGCCCACCCCTTTTAGAATCTCTCTTTCTTGATGCCAGGTCCTTCTTTGAGGAAGGAGATCCTATTAGGATGGTTGAACCTTATAATCCATGTTGGGGCCAAATAAAATGTAAAAGAAAACATAGAGATGATGAGGTTTCACCTGGACAAGGAATCAGTGGAGTCGCTCCAGGCAGAAAGAGCAGGTAAAATAAATTTTAAGGGTGGGAGGGGGCAGTATCCCTCAAGACATTATCCATAGTTAAGTTTAACTTCTGTCTACTTTCATTTCCTTGTGTCAGCTTTTTGGGACTCTCACTTTGTTAGCTTTCTCTATCTCTAATACATTTCTCATGCTTTTCAAAGGAGAAAGACATGCCTCCTAATTGGGGAATGTAGTGTAGTAGTTAAGATCATACACTTTGGAGCCAAATGCTAACTATGCCATTTCCTTGTGGGGTGATCTTAGACAAACTTACTTAATCACTTTATACCACAATTTTTCAGTCTTTAAGATGGGGAGGAAAATAATGGTACCTCCCTTATAGGATATGAAAGTTAAAGTATAGAAAGGGAGGTAACAGGTGTCACTTTGCTGTTATTACCACCTGAGCTCACATGTCTAGCAAGGCAAAGCACAAGTGAGTGGGCAGATCTATTTTCTGCCCTTTTAATTTTACCTTTAAGCCTGACTATCATTCCCTAGAATTAAGTCAAACTGTCCCAGGCATCTGTCCTGAAGTCTGTCTTTCATTTAATTACATGTCTTGTTGATTTCCCTCAATTGATTTCTTGACTCCCATTCATGTACCTCTTGCCCTTGGCTCACAGCATCTTCCATTCAAATACTTGCTAATTAATCTTGGATATTCCTTAGCCTCTCCTTACCTCTCAACCTAGATCATCCTGTGATGAGAAAGGAGGGTTTGATGCAAATTGCAACTGACAAGGTGTACCAGAGTGGACATTTATTGACTCTCACAAACCGTGCATACTCATTCAAATAATTACCATTCATAGTCCACACACATGGGTGGCCAAATCTCACAGGTAAGGTGATGAGGGGAGGGCTTTAGTTTGATGGGGAGCTTTTCCTCTGAAATATCCTACTGTTGCTGTCCTTCCATATTAGTAATCTTATTCCCATGATGGTAGCTTACTATTTTTCCAAATATAAAAAAAAAAAATGTTTGCTCAAAACACACCTTCAGACATCTAATCTGGGTCAAGTCTAGTTGCCTCCAGTGGGACAATGCTCAGTGTCAGCACCTACACTCAGAAGGACAGAGCCAGTGCTCCATCTTTTGCAGGGGTTCTGGGAGCACAGGCTGGATTCAGGAAAGGAATGGAGCTGCTTGGTAGGCCTGAGATATTAATCCAAATTGAATCCATTAAGCAGTGTCCAGGAATGATGCCAGAGTTAAGAATTAGCTGGTGCAAAGTGACCAAGAAGAGTGAGAAAGATTGAGTGGGGGATACAAACTAGAGTAGGCAGATTCAGAAGGGCAGGTAGAAGAACCAGCTATAATTATCTTAGATTCTAGAACCTATAAAATGTTTTGGTAACCTCAACCTCAGTATGGAAAGAAAGTTGATAAATACACTGAGCTACTTCTTCCTCTTCTCTTGGTCTTCCCACTGGGTCTCTGTGTAATATAAATAACTTCACCATATACACTTACAGATTTTTTCATTAAAATGAGTAAACTTTTTTTCTAAAAGGATAATGTGTGTGTGTGTTTATATATATTTGAATCCTTGCTCTACCCATCTGATTATTCTCTCTTGCTCACAGAACACATACACACATACACATGATAGAGGCATACTGGAGTCCAGTACTATGGTAGACTATGGTAGACTATGGCCAGGCCTCTTACAGGAATTACCTTATATCATGGTCACTTTAAGCCCAGATGGCATCTTAATGCACATTAGAAAAAGGGAGGACACAGCCCTGCAGGGCAAGCCCGGCTTGGGGAGAAGCACACAGATTGGATATTAGCCTATTCAGCCATCAGCTGGACACGCTGCAGGTTCTAACCCACACAAGCATAGTGGAAGCCCTAACTGTCTGGTACTTTGCAAGTTGATGTCAACCCTCCCCAACCAAATGGGGTAAGAGGCAACCCCACTCTTGCACTGGGCTCCTCTGATGGTGCCACATCCTCCTTCCAGGTGGGTGGCACCGATCCAGGAAATCTGAACATGACTTGGTGCTGAGTAACCAGAGCAAAGGGGAACTGCTTCCACCCCTGGGGATTTTCAGCTTGCTATCTGTACTGGCTGGAAAGTATACTGAATGTGGGGGGTGGGGGGGGTAGGCAGAGTCTGAATAGTCAGTTCTGCCCATTTCCAAACCTAGATCAGCTCGGTGCTCCCCCTTAGCTTAGGTGCTCATTGCCCATCCCTCATGATCTGTTCATCTTCCTCTTGATTTCCCTCCCGCTGAGCTCATGGTTACCTCCCAGACCAGTAACTCATTCTGTACTGAACAGTGCCAAGAGGTCCAAGCTCTCTAGAGCTCTACTGCTAAAGAGCAAATGGTATGTTAGATAAGTGACTTGCCATCTCTGAACTTCATTTTTCTTAACTGTAAAATGGAATAGCTTGAAGATCCACAGAGATTCACAGAGTGAACAGGCAGTGAAAACTATGAAGAAGAGTACAAACTAAAGACAACTGAAACTAGAAAGAGTTAATTTAGCCTAACGGTAAAATAGAACAATTTACTCATCCATTTTTCTATCATTCCTACACCCAGTTTGGACACCTATTAAGTACTGAAGAAATATATCATTTTCAACTGTCTGAATCCATATGCAGTTGATTTCAAAGCTTAATTGTGTTTGAATGAGGAATCAATACAAATAACTGCACTAGCATTACTGTGCTGAAAATCTGTGCATGTTTCTTATGCTTTCATAATATATTTCAATTTTCCCATTATTTTTCCATTATGATCCCATATTTTTGAAAGGATTCTTTGAGCATTGTAAAGTAGCACAAATCCCAAATGAATGGTAACAACTATTTGTTTTGATTTCAAGCTGCATTTGTTAGAATGTTCTGCAAGCTCCTCCTGGTTCCAGGCTCTCTCTAACAGAGACTCCAAACAATATAAAAAATATCTATTTCCTCATGTTCCTTTCTTGATTAAAAAGGTTGTCCCTCTTTCCTCGCCTGTATTATTATGAGTGACAGCCAGTCCTTCATGGTTTGACTCCAGCCTATGTTTCCATACTTGTCTCTCAGTTTTAGAATATACCCCCTTTTCCAGCCAGGCGGAGCACCTCACAATCCCACATGGGAGGAGATTATTCTCAATGGTACCTTTGTTCATTCTGATCTTACCCAGAATGCCTATATTTCACCTTTTCCATAGACAATTTGACCCACTGGACAGAGTCCAACTGAAACCCAAGCTCCTACTCAGGCCTTGGGGCCTTTCAGTTATTCTGGCCCTACTACCGCTCTCTTTGATAAAACTTGACCCCTGCACATACTGAATGGAGCATTGGGTGTTATACACAAACAATGAATCATGGAACACTACATCAAAAACTAATGATGTAATGTATGGTGATTAACATAACATAATAAAATTAAATTAAAAAAAAGATATCCCAGTGAAGCCAAAAACAAAACAAAACAAAAACAAAACAAAAAAAAACTTGACCCCTGGAACACAGTGCCTGGAAAGCCTCTTGATTTCTGAGACTACACCACATTTTGGTCGGTAATGACGCCAAAGTCAAGTCCAGATGGATCCTCAGCCATGCTGTATTTCCCAATCCCACCCCCTTATCCTGAGCCAGATTCTTCATTTCCTAGCTAGTGTAACTCCACTGTGAACAGAATCAAGCCCACCAATACAATGCTAATTTGCCAGCTGCTGGTCCTCACAGGTTCAAGAGCAAGAGAAAACACAGTGCAGATATGAGACAGCAAAGGTCAATGTGTCAATGAGGGAAATAGGAAATAAAGCCAGATGCTGAAGAACAGTGTCAGCAAAACTGCAGGTAAACTTCAGGCATCATGGCTCTATATTGGTTTGTTGAAAAAAAAGAAAAATCAAGGGATGCATTGAAAGACTCTGGTGTATCCACTGTAAGTTATCTAACACATGAGTAAACTGCATTCTAGGAGGAAAATTTGACTCTTACCAGAACATATAATCCAGGTTGGTAATATCTCAAAATATTTAGAAGTTTTGTTCAACCTGAATCTACTTGGCACCTATTAATGTCAGGTTTTTTTTTTTAAGATTTTATTTATTTATTTGACAGAGAGATAGAGAGAAAGCACAAGTAGGCAGAGAGGCAGACAGAGGGAGAGGGAGAAGCAGACTCCCCACTGAGCAGGGAGCCTGACATGGGGCTCAATCCCAGGACCCTGGGATCATGACCTGAGCCGAAGGCAGCTGCTTAACTGATTGAGCTACCCAGGTGCCCTTAATGTCAGTTTTGACACACAGAAAGTGTGTAAGTTCTCTTTGTTGGACTTTTGGGTGTGAATACCTATCCAGCATCGCTTTCCTCTATAAAAGAATCCATAATTTCTTTGCTGAGTTGTTTTCCCTGATTTTCTGTTCATGCTGTTGAGGGAGATGCCTTAACCCCTGGCTGTAGGGTGGGCCTGTGACCCACCAGTGTGTTCCAGTTCCTCCAGGCACCATGACTGGTTGAGTAAAGGCAGGGCATCCTTCTCATTAGCCTAAGGAGACTCAATGTCAAAAAATGTATTTGAAGATTTTGGAGAGATATATTTGACCTGTATCACTGAAGTTCCTATCAGAGAAAGAAAACCAGTAGGATGGATGGATGGATGGGTAGATTTCAAGAAATTGACCTACATAGTTGTGGGGACTGATAAGTCTAAAATCTATAGGGTAGATGGCAAACTGGAAACCCTCAAGCATGGGCTCCTGCTGAAGTTCAGAGGCAGAATTTCTTCTGTGTCAAGGAAATCTTCATTTTGTTTTTAGGGTCCTTCAACTGTTTGGATGAGGCTCACCCGGATTACTGAGGATAATGTCCTTTAAAATGTCCTTTTAATTTCCTTTTAAAGTCAACTTATTATAGATGCTAAACACATATACACTTGAACTTGCTTATCAGGTGTCAACTGCTTGGGCATTTCCAAACTTCTTCAAAGAAAGGAAAATGTATAGGAGCCTTTTTATATAACCAGTCAGTGCCAGGACTTCATGTTATAATTTCAAATCAAGTGTAGATACTCTGTAACCAGATTACCTTAAAATTTGTGGAAAAAAAAATTTTCTCTATGGGATTTCCAATGACTTGTATAGAATTCTCTGTGACTAACAGGGACTTTCTGTCATCCAAGCATTATCATATAGGGTGCCCCCTAGAGTATGCCACCCCTAGCAAATACTGCTTTTGCAAGATGCTTGTCTATAATAAACAATTTGCATCACCCCAAATCAGCATGTCAGCTCCATTCTTTTCATTCAGTCTCTCATGAATCTGTGGAAAGAAATACTAAACCCACAAATGGGAACAACTAATTTAACAAGTCACCTTCCTGGGATGAGATCCAGCCATGGGGCCTGGCATGACCCCATATATTCTACAATCCCTGAGCACATCTCTGCAACTGGCTGACCCTCTGCAGTGAGGGATAGGTGCAAAGGAGATGTCAGAATGCTCCAAAGGAGGGAAACAGAGACTGGGGCCCATGTGGGTCCCAGTCAGGGCTCAGGGTGTTCTACTCCAGGGCACTGCCAACTCCAGCCAGTCCCAGGCACCACAGTGTGACCAGAGTTGAAATTAGAAAATTTTGAGAAAGGAGCCTCAAAGCACTGGGCCCCCTGAAGCAAGGGTCATGCTTACCTAGGTCTAAGGGGAATGCTGTTCTAATGTCCACATTTTTCTCTTCTGTCAGTTCATGTGATGATCAGAGGCAGAACTCATTTCTTTCTTTCTTTAATTCTGCTCTCTCCCAGAATAGGAAATCTATTTTTGTGAATTGTGTATTTTTAAAAAGCACCCTCCATCTCCCAATACCACTACCCCTCAACACACACACACACACACACACACACACACACACACACACACCCCTAAATAGCATTCTTGTTAGAATAAATAAATTCAGAGCTGAATAGAGAGGATTATGTACGGTGCTCATCCTATATTCTCCTCTTACAGTAATTGATATAACATCAGTGAGACTTTGCTGGCAAAATTGATTCAAATCAAACCAGAAAAATTCAGCCTCAAGAACTGAAAATGAGCTAAAAGATGGTAAGCAAAGAATAATAATATGTGGCGATGTCTTCAAATTACTCATATTTTAGGCTTTATACAATTTGAAGTTGCAAAAATGTGTTTAACAAGGGTGGACTTTTAAAAATGTAATGTCTTCATTAATGATCAGGAAGCAGCACAAAGCACAATAATGCCTCTTTCAGTGGCATTAAATTGAAGGCATTAAAAATATTTGGGAAGACATATAAATAATACAAATAGAGCTATAGAGGTTATAAATATGGGTGGAAGGGAGAACAAAGATATTTCAGAAATATACAAAACAGTTGTGTCTACAGGAAAATATAATTGAAAGCCAAGGAGTCTTCGGATAGGATATAGATTCTATGGTACTCTTTTCTAGCTCAGTGTCTTGTCCTGTGTGATTTGGGATCAGTGATACATGTATGGTGTTCCAGGTGGATTGTCACAAGTAGTCATGCTGGCATCAGTCAATTAATAAAATGGTGACTTTGAAATTCTTTTTCTATTTTCATAATGTGGCCATATACCAATCTTTATGAAATAAATTTTTCTTTCTCGTTGGGTTGCAAATATTTTAAGACTGCCACATTGCACAATTCTTGGGGCTCCATATGTGTGATTTCTCCATAGTCTGTGCAAATCATGCTCTGGAGGTAGGTAGTGGACACCCTGCATGACTTTACATCACTTCATTGATTTTTATTCCAGGGCACTCCCCAGTGTGCACTGATATTTGCATGATAATACAGTATCTAGAATGTACAAAATGTCCATTGGGTTATGTCAAACAATCATTTGCTATGAATGATATAAATATTAAAATACTTAGCATTAGGCAGACCATGATCTGTATGATTTAATGATTTATTGACTATTTTTCTGGGAGAATTGAGTAATGTAGATGTCTCCCATATTACTCTCTGCAGGTTTTATTGCCTTGTAGCTTTTTTTAAAAGTGATTTCTGTTTATATATTTCATTAGGTTTCACATGCCTGTTAACTTCTAATCAATTTACAGGATAAAATGCATCCACTGATTCCTCTGGAAGGAGGAGGTCTCATTGTAAACCGTGTCAGGTTAGTGTCTCTCAGACTTGTTGATGGGGCTGGTGCAAGTTCTCCTTGCAGGAGCTTTGGAGTTTGTAAATTTGGGCAAAAAACCCCCCCAAATCCCCAAACAACAAAACCCCCAAAAACCATTTTAAGCAAGTATAGAACATTCTCTCTTCCTATGAGAATCCTTTTATTGGATGTCCACTTTTGCATTATCGTTTTCACTTATGCATTATTTTTAAACTAGATTTCCAATAATTATTCTTTTTTTTTTTTTTAAAGATTTTATTTATTTATTTGACAGAGAGAGATACAGTGAGAGAGGGAACACAAGCAGGGGGAATGGGAGAGGGAGAAGCAGGCTTTCTGCTGAGCAGAGAGGCCAATGCGGGGCTCAATCCCAGGACCCTGGGATCATGACCTGAGCCGAAGGCAGACGCTTAATGACTGAGCCACCCAGGCGCCCCTCCAATAATCATTCTTAAGAAACTTCTGTTTTCACATATACTAATACAATTACTACTTAAACATAGATTATTTTCCTCTGCATTATATTTTTCTATTCTGATAGAGTCCTGAGGTTAGTTCATAGAGAATTAGATTAAAATATCCCAGAACCTAGAAACAGAAGGATTTAACTAATAAAATTCACACATTGTGAGCAGCCTTGACCAGCAGTATTTTCTAGAAGAGTCTGAGTGAAGCAACAAGGACAGAACTGCCTGAAGTTTAGAAAATTAATTAGAATTCTCTGTTCCCTCTCATTTAGTCCAAGGAGAAGGAACCTGCATGAGTGTCTGATTCCACAGCCAGCTGTATATAGTCCCACAGTGGAGATGGATCCGTTAGGTACTCTGTCCAATGCCAGTGTCATATCCTGACTTTTGATGTTCCTATTTAGGACAATGAGAGTGTATATTGACAGGACAATGAGAACATTCTGGCTTGCTTGGAGTTTACTTTCTCATTAATTAATGATATTGGCATCAATGTACTATATCAGTTTGTTATGGTTTTAGGTAATTGACTCATCATGTCTTTAGATTCAGTCATCTCTAACTTCCTTGACAAGACGTGGTGTCTGGATCCAGATCAGACACTTGGTTGCAGGACTCTGACAGTATAACTGTATCCCATACTTGCCCCATGCATCCCACCCAAGACCCTGCCTGGATACAAGTATAATTAGCATATAGTGTTATATTAGTTTCAGGTATACCATATAATGGTGGAACAATTCTATACATTACTCAGTGCTCATCACAATAAATGTACTCTTAATCCCCTCATCTATTTCACCTATACCCCACCCACCTCCCCTCTGGGGACCACCAGTTTGTTCTCTATATTTGAGTCTGTTTTATTGTTTGTCTTTTTTTTCTGTGTCCATTTGTCAAAAACTTAAAAAATAGAATCACATGTGATCTAGTAATTCCACTACTGGGTATTTGCCCCAAGAAAACAAAACACTAATTAAAAAAGATACATGTACCCCTATGTTTATTACAGCATAATTTACAACAGCCAAGATATGGAAGCAACCCAAGTGTGCATCCATAGATGAATGGATAAAGAAGATGTGCTGTATGTATGTGTGTGTATTATATAAATATAAATAATATAAATATAAATATATATAATGGAATGTTACTCAGCCATAAAAAAGAATGAAGTCTTGCCATTTGCAACAACATGATGGATCTAGAAGGTGTAATGCTAAGTGAAATAAGTCAGTCAAAGACAAACACCATATGATTTCACTCATGTGTGGAATTTAAGAAACAAAACAAATGAACAGTAATCTCTCTGGTTCCTCTCTGACTCTTCATTCTTACTACAGAAAGAGAAGATGTGTGTGTGTGTGTGTGTGTGTTGGAAGAGTTCCTTTTATTTTGTTCTCCTTTTAACATATTCACTCCAGAGCTGAGTGAGGCCAGCTAGGTACCAAGGGCACACATTTTAAGGAGGTGGCCACTGTGAGGATTTTTCAGGGGAGAGTGAGCGCTTCTCTAAATTTTCAAATGAAGTTCCCATCTGTATGACCTACAAGCAGCAAGATTAGAAATAAATAATGAAATATTAAAGCAGCAGATTAAATTACTAACAGGTAAGACCAGCTTGGCTGGGTGAACTAAAATATTGTCCTAGGCTTTAATACATTTGAATGACTAATTGGTAGGGCCTATAGACCCATATGCCAGACTGATGAGACACCCAACACCATTAGGGTATAGAAATTACTGGAGACAAAAAAAAAAAAAGAAAGAAAGAAAGAAAAGAAAAGAAATTATTGGAGACAGCCCTTGCCCCAAATCTCACTGTGGATCAGTGTGCCTTGCTGCTGAGAACACCAAGCCCCATCACATCTGGGAAAAGTGTTATCTACTGGAATTTGCAATAAGATATCCCACCAGGGTGGATAAACCACTTCACACCGCTGGGTGAAGGGAAACTGCTCCACCTTCATTGGAATTTGTTGTCCTGTTGAAACACACTGTACTTAAAATGGGACAAGCTCCATGGAAAGAGGGGAGAAGATGGGGGTCCTGGTCTGGCATGTCCTGCCCCAAGTCCATCTCTTCATGGCAGACAGTGCTGCCTCCCCTGGCCAATGTGTGGTGAGCACCATCAGGTCAAGTTCCTAAAGCTGCCAAACTTCCTCTTCTTAAGGCCAGGTGAGCACAATCTGTGTTCCACTGGTATGATTATCTGGCTGCTATCTTTGTTCCCTCAACTGGCCTGGGGGACATTATAGCTCACACAGAAGCCCTTACTAAATTCACCCAGCAAGGCTTACATGGTAGCTGACAAAGCATATCCTCACTGAACGTTGAAACGCTCTAATGAGAAAAGCTGTCTTCCAAAATAGGATGGCCTTGGACGTTATTAGTGCCTCCCAAAGAGGCACCTGGGCCATTATCTATGCAGAATGTTATGGGTTCACACCTGATGAGTCTGCTAATGTATCTTTATTAAATCACATGAGGACACAGGTGAATGCCCTGAGTGATCCTACCACCTCCGGCCTATTTAATAAGTCAGTGGTTTGGATCATGGGACTCTTGATGGAAAAAATTACTTATTTTGGGAATCATTATCTTAATTTATGTTCTCTCTTGCACGTGCCTATCCTGTTGCTGTGGCATCTGTCTCCAGTGCAGCCGTATAGCTGCCAAAGAACCTGCCAGGCAGTGGGACCCCTTGCTGATGCTCCAGGCATATTTGGGAGGGTGCAAGGCCTGTAAGATTGGAAGAGCAGGTCAGGAGGTGCGGAGGGTTGGAGGGCTGGAGGAGGTCATTGAGAGGACATGACCTCCATTTGACCTGCAGGCTGGATCCAGCTAATTGGAACTTCCTTCTCCTTCACCTGTCCTTGGAATCTACCTTCTGCCCACCCCTTCCACACTAGAAGCCAGTGTCAAGGTAGTGGCTTTGAGAGAGTGAGATGATTTGGGTAGAATATGAGAAGAAATCCAGTTAAGGTCACTACATAAACTTTTAATATTCTGGTGGGCAGATGCTTGTCCTGTGGCGCCCAGCAATCCTCATAGGTAAGTTCACTTGCTTATTAAGTCTGCCATCTACCAATCTGGAGTGGCCTGTCTCTGTCTTCAGTCTCTCCTTTCCCCTCCCTGTACAGAGGGCTAGTCTGCAAACTGACTGTGTGTGTGTGTGTGTGTGTGTGTGTGTGTTTGGTAGGGGAAAGAAAACCACATTACTTTTCCAACTGAGTTTCCAACCTATTTGAGATAGGATAGTGTTTATTACTAAAACTGGGTGATTTTTTTTCAGCAAATTTTGATTCAACATGTTTATATCTATGAAGTTATCTAGTAACTGATCCCAAAATATTTGCATAGCTATTTAATAAAAAAAGGTCTTACTATACTGACTGTGATTCCGTACTTCACAACAATCTCTGTGTAATTCTGAAATTACTTCATGAGCTCTTTCAGACATGATGGATTGGCTATTGTGGAGGAATGGCATATGGTACTGGCAAATTATCCTTCTTTTACACTCACTGCATTTATAAAACCTGTTCAATACAGCTCAATCTCTTAACACATCTCCCTCTCTCTCTCATCTATATACATACATACATATATGTATAAACTTTTTATTGAAAAATCAGATACATGAAGAAGAGTACAGCAAATATACAGCTCAAAGTCTTTTCAAAAAGCTAAAACTCATGGAACCACCACCCGCATCAAAAAACAGAATATTGCTGGCAACCTGGAGGCTTTCCATGTGCCCATCTTCCATCACGACCCTCTCCAGAGTTAATCACTTTGTTAACTTATGTCACATTAATGTTGGCCATTTTTGAAATTTATAGAAATGGAGTCATACAGTATGTGTTTTTTTGTAACTGCCTTCCTGCTCTCAGCATTTTGTTTCTGAAATCCACTCATATTGTTGCATACTGCAGTTGTTTATTCTTACTATACACTTTCCAATTTTGTGAATCTACAATTTATCCATTCTACTGTTGATGAACATGTGGGTTGTTGTCTGTATTTAACAATTAGGAATAGTGCCACACTGCCTGGCGTACATCTGTTAGTGCCCAGATGTACACATTTCTGTTGGGTGTCCACCTCGGAATGGAATCGCTTTATCCTAAGATAAACTTAGGCTAAGCTTTAGTAAAAAGTATCAAACATTTCTAAAGTGGTTTACCAATTTATATTCCCACTAGCATTGAATGAGTGAGAGTTTCAGTTACTTCATATCCTCATCCTCTGCAGTACTAGATATTTTCAGGTTTTGAAACTCTAGCCATTATGATTTTTGCTTAATGGCATCAAATCCTGGTATTACTTTGCAGTTATCTGATGATTAATGAAGTTAAACACCTCACATGTTTATTGGACCATTTAGACTGTGTAAGAATGTGTGTGTGTGTGTGTATAATGCCCATTTGGGGCTTTTGCCCACACTTCTGTTGTGTTGGGTGTCTTTCATCTTATTGCCTTGTAGAAATTCTTCATATATTCTGGATATCTGCATTGCAAATAGTTTTATTGAATATCTGCATTGCAAATAGTTTTTCTCAATCCATGGTTTGTGTCTTTTAATGAAGAGATGTTTTTGATTTTATAGTAGTCAAATCCTTTCTTCTGTGGGTTAGTGCTTTTTGTGTCCTATTGAAAGAGTTTGCTTTGTAAATGATGGCATTTGAAACATTTTATTTCAATGTAGTTGTTTTGTTTTGTAGAAAGACAATTAGTTTTTATATAACTTAAAAAGTGAACTTGTCAAATTCAACTGTTAATAGTTTGACTAGATTATTTTAGATTTCTTTATGTACTCTTTGTCATCTGCAAATTAATGATTGTTTTTATTACTTTCTTTCCAAACCTTACAACTTTTATATATTCTTGCCCCATTGCACTGGGTAAAACCTCCAGCACCATATTGAATAGAAATGGATAGGGCTGACTTCCTCTGTTTGTTCCCAATTTTAGAGAAAAGCATTTAGGCTCATTGCTCTAGGCTTTTTTTTTTTTTTTTTTTTTTTTTTTTTAGAGAGAGAGCAAACACACTTGCTCAGACACAAGTAGTGGGGGGGGGATGGAGGAAGGGCAGAGGGAGAAGCAGAGAATCTTTTTTTTTTTTTTTTAAGATTCTTTTATTTATTCATTTGAGACACAGAGATACAGACAGAGAGAATATGAGCAGGGGGAAAAGCAGAGGAAGGGGGAGAAGCAGGCCCCCCGCTGAGCAGGGAGCCCGATGTGGGGCTCCATCCCAGGACCCTGGGATCATGACCTGAGCCGAAGGCAGACGCTTAACCATCTGAGTCACCCAGGTGCCCCAACAGAGAGAGAATCTTAAGCAAACTGTATGCCCAGTGCAGAGCCCTCCACCTGGCTAGATCTCATGACCCTGAGATCATGACCTGAGACGAAATGAAGAGTCAGATACTTAACTGACTGGGCCAGCCAGGTGCTTTTTTATGGGTACTAGTGTGTCACACCAAAAATTTTTCCTTTATTCTTGCTTGCTATTAGTTTTTTTGTTCCAGTTGTATTGAGATATAATTGTTGTATAATACTGCATTAGTTTAAGGTGTACAATATAATGATTAAATATATGTATATATTGCAAAATGATTATCACAATCAAGTCGAGTTAATATCTATCACTTCACCTACTTAATTTTTTTCTTGTGATGAGAACTTTTAAGATCTGTTCTCTGAACAATTTTCGAATATACAATATAGTGTTGTTAACTATAGTCACCATGCTGTATATTACATACAGCATAATATACCATATTATACAGCAATATACCTGTTATATATATGTGTATCTATATATATCTATATATCTATATCTCACATCTTCTTACATCTTTATCCATTCATCCACTGACAGGCACTTATCCTGGCTATTGTGAATAGTGCTGCAATGAACATGGGGGTCCATATATCACTTTGATTGTCTGTTTCATTTCCTTTGGGTATATATCCAGAAGTACAATGGCTATATCATGTGTTAGATCTTTTTAAAATATTTTGAGGAAGTTTTATTTTTGTTTGTATCAACTTTGATTCTTTTATTTTCAGCCATTGTATTTTTATATTTAAGTTGTGTCTTTTGTAAACTATTTGGTTTTGTTTTATTAATTCTGACAAACTTTGTCTTTCAATTGAGCATTTAAAAAATTACCTTTACTGTGTTAATATATTTTGGTTATTTTGGTTTATATATTCCAACTTACTATTTACTTTCTATTTTTATAACTCATTTTATATTCCTTTTTTCTTCTTTCCTGATTTCTTGACCTCTTTTAGATTAATCACTCTAAAAATGTACTTATTCTATATTTTTCTGTGATCTTTTATTATTCTCTTAAAGGTATCCTTTTGGAAACCAATATGCTTGATTCATTGCCTTAGTCAATTCAAGCTGCTTTCACAAAGTACCATAGATTGGGTGGCTTATAAACAACAGAAGTTTATTTCTTACAGTTTTGGAGGTTGAAAGTTTGAGATCAGTGTACCAACATGGTCAGGTTATGGTGAGAGCCCTCCTCAGGGAACTTGAGCCCTATTAATTCCTCGAAACTCTACCTCTTAATACCATCACATTGGGAGTTACTATTTCATGAAACATAGGAACTTTAGGGAGGACAAAAATTTTCAGTCTATAACACTCAGTGTGATATCATATTTTATCAATCCCCAGATAGATGAAAGCAAACTTTCTTTATGAAATAGTCACAACAATTATAGAGATTGTACATGAATGGACATGCTCAAAACATAGTCTGGCAAGGAACACATTCAAGTTCTTTCCTGAAAAAATAATTTAAGCACCTACTCTGTATTATCCACTTATGCTAGTGGTATAAAATGAATCAATTATCCAATATTTCTTTGGCTCTTTCATGTTTTGGGCATTGGTGCTAAGGATACCAAGATGAGGAAAACTTGACATGGTGCCTTTGCTTCACACCTATAATATAAAGTCTAGTGAGAAGCAGGCAAAAGTACAAAAAAAAAAAGATGTAAGTGCTTTTAGTAATGAAAGAAATGCCAGTAATATAATAGGTGTTGTTATTACATCCACTTTACTGATAAGGATACTGAAAAAAGATAGATTTAAATGTTTTGCCAAAAGTCACATGGCTGGGAAATAGCATAGGAAAAGAGCTTTGGGAATGCAAAGGAGCCAAGCAACTGATTGCATCTAGAATAACTGGGGAAGACTTCATGAGGGAGGAAGTCATGGGAACTTGGCAGACATGGTTGGGCTGGCATTCAGGGAACGTAGCCTGGGAAATGTCACCACGTGTGGGCATGTGTGCGACAGTAAGTCATGTTCAAAGAAAGATGAGGAGTCTGGTATGTTGGGATCTCAGGGTTTTAAAGGCAAGCTGTAGAAAAAAAAAGAAAGGTTTTTGAAGAGGAAAAATACAGTATCTAAACTATTCTGATCAGCATTAATAATCTGTCTCTCCTACCTTCTATAGTCCTAATATCTAATACTTACAGAAGACTTATCGTGTGCCAGGCAGTGTAGTAAGCACTTTACATGTGTTAATTCATTTTGGACTCAGAAGAAACCCTATTAAGTATAAACTAGAAAAGAAGCAACTACTGAGGTACAGAGTGGATGAGTAACTTAGTCAAGGTCACACCTCTGATTGGTAGCGCTATTAAAGATTGGATGTAGCTTTGCTCTTAATTTCTATACATACCGAGTCTCTGTTCTCTGTCTCTTACAGTCCGGCATTGTTAGGTATAGTATACATAGTAGATATATACTATTATATTATACATATGTAATATTTTAATATATTTAATGTTAGGTACATCATATACCATATTAGGTATATACTATATATTAAAATACTCAGCATTATTAGGTATATTATATGCATGAAAAGATCTTACTCCCCAGTTGAAATGTAAACAAATCAGGGACAGAGACTTTTGTCTATACTGCATTGACATCCTTTCAGTGATTTTTAGAGAGGTAGGTCATTATGTAGTTGGTATTTGTGGAAGGAAGGATTATATATTGAAGAATGGTGGATGTCTGATATATTGGCAAATTAGAATATGTATACACACATACCTTCTGATTTACATATATTTTTAATATTAATATAATACTAAAATTGGTTAAAATTAATAGTGTAAATATTATACATTAAAATGAAGATACATTTAGGATTGGCTTTGTAATATAATACGTATATACATATATATACAAAACCAACCCTAAATATATGTTCATTTTTCATGTGAATGATTTAGTGTTTGTTATCATTAAGAAATGACTAAACATTTCAGATTAATGGATTCTCAGTAAAGAGCTTCCTTTCTAAGGTCTGGTAGAAATTATGACAACCAACTAAAAAAAGAAAACCCAAATTTATGAATGTTTAAGAAATATATATTTATTTTGTATTGATATATAACCCACTTGTGCCCCAGATAATTTTACCATGGCTTAGAGCATATGTAGTATATGCTCTGTATACAGTATATGTGTAGTGTGTGTGTATAGTAACTGTTAAGTCCTATTTTGCACTCAAACCCAAGCTTGACTTTGCCTGAAGCCTGGGCTGAGTGAGGATAAGGGTTTCCAGCTTTTTAGGAATAAATTCATCTCCCTGATTGTTAGGATCTTCTACAATGCAGCTTCATTCTCTTATCTGTTCTCGCTCTTTCCCCACACAAGCAGGACTTTTTGCCCTCTACTTCACACTAGTGCCTCCTCAACCAACCCATGTTAGACAAAGTAGTGTGCCAGGGAACACTCCTTTGCTAGCTAGCCAGTCGGCCATTTTCATCATGAAGTAGACAGGGAGCTGAGAGACCTGGGTCAATACATTGTTTTGTGACCTGGAACAAATGATAGTTCTCCTGCTTGGGTCTTATTTTTCTTATCTGTAAAAGGAGTTTATACCAAATGTCTTTTAACATCTAAGTTTTTCTGAGAAAGGAAGTGAGTACTGCGAATTAATTTCTCATTAAAAGAACAAAATCGCCTTTAAAAATCAGACACATTATAAATATTAACAGTCGGACACATCTGGGTAGTGTTGGAGACAGTTCTCCATGGGTATAGGACCCTGGTGGGCATGGTTGAGATTTGCACATTGACCTCATCCTGGGGCCTGTAGTCCTCTTGATGTAGCCTTAATTATATGCTGTTTGAGTTAAATTGAAGGATTTGGCTCCTAGTTCCATCAGATTATTCAGAGTGCCTGGTATATTCATGGGGAAATTCACACATGCTAAGATGGTATAGAAAAGAGGGCTAGATGTTACAGGAGATATTTCTTTGTCTTTCTCATGTTTCTTCTGCATGTCTAGTAAGAGAAGAATGACATTGTCTGTAGTTTTGGACTATCTTTTCAAGAATGTACACTGAAAAAGCTTAGAAGGTGGAGATAATGCTTCCCTCCAGAGCACAGGGCAGGCATGTGCGCATACTGCCCAGTACAGAAAGGCTTAGGTTTCCTGTGACATGGCCCATAGTGCATGCAGGTCTCATTTCGCCCTCTTTGTGTGGCCCTAGAGAATAGAGGCTTAGATAACCAGCACGTGCGTGCGTGCATGCACACACACACACACACACACACTCTCACACACACACACACACAAGCTGATCCTCTGGCTACTGCTACTGTTCTGAATAATAAATTGTCTCTCATCTCTGAATCAAGAGTTTTGTGCCAGCATCCATGAGACCGGGCAAACTGACTTACTAGCTTGGAGCAGGGTAACATTTTAGACCCTTTACAGTTCTTGAGAAATAGAATTTTAGGATTTCTTTCTATGTTCCTTTTGATCTGTCTTTCCCCATTCCTTTCTGGAACTGAGACCTGCAAGAATTTGAATAACAGGGCCAATGTTTCACAACTAATTGGTACCAAATGAGAGACTAAAGTCTAGATTTCATGACCTTTTGGTCCTGGACTTCTTTCACTAAAGTGTTTTCAACCTAAACAGACACTGGAAACACTCATGCTGTGCAACAGCTGAAACTTTTAAAAACTTCTGTGCCTCTTACCTGCTGGTTAAAAGCCCTCTGTATGCGAATAGTCTCTAGAACTGTGTAATTAATTAAATGTTAATTTAATAGATACTTTGGTAAGGTACTTCTATATTTAAAGAAAAACACTTCTAAAGAAAAAGATGAAACACTACACTAAAACCACTTGTGGTCTAAGTAAAAAAGCAATGTCTTGGTTAAAACAGAGTTTGTGTTACAGTACGGAAGTGAAGTGACAAATGGCACAGCTAAATCTTTGCTAGCGTTCATTTGTTCTTTTGGCAATTTTGCACAGACTTGGTAAGTGGTTAGTAAAATGTTTATGCGTCCAGTATGAATAATCTCAAGGCTTCTCATAGAATTTCCCTAATCTGTGCTGTTATGAGGCTTTGGTTTCTAATTGAAGTCAGAAATGTATCTGGGTATAACTAGTAAGAGAATCAATTAAGGAGTAAAGCTGACTAGAAACATCTTTTGTGATATCTGAGACTGGATAGTAAGTGACACACTCTTATCAGAGTAGAAATGACACCAGAGATAAGGGACTGGGTCCACCATCTCTTCACCCACTCCCCATTCTCACATACCCTGTAGGTATAAATCAGAGTCTCTGTTTTTTGTATTTTTCTTGCGTATGGGTTTCCCCCCACAGAGAGTCTTTGTTCACACTCACCTGTCAGTTTTGAGTGAAAGGCAAAGATCTTCTTAACACCCACCCACCCCATCCTCCTCACTCCCAAAACAAATTTCACTATTCAGGTTTGCAGATACCTGATATTCTGCCTTTTATGGTTTATGCAAATAGGAGCATTATGTCTATAAAATCCAAATGCATATCCTTATTCTCCAGGAAAATTTCAGTTTCTTCAGCTGCAGTTGTTTCAAGTTTATTGTTTTTTTAATCAACTATATTTGAATAACTGTCTCTGTTTCTGATTTGATAATATACACATTTACATGATGCTACAATTTAAGGATTTCCTTTTAAATTAATTTAGGGGGCTGAGCTCACTGCTGCCTCTGGTCCCTGGGTTCCTTGCTGGCACTGGGGCCATGCAGTCATGGTGAATTTACTTCATTTTGCATGTGAACCACTGGGTTCATAGACTCTCCCCTATGGGGTTTGTCTTTGGATGTTATCTAGATAGAAAAAATGATGAAAAGCTAACTGCCTTCTGGAACAAGAGTATGTTATTTAAAGGAGGAATTGAAACCCAGTGATGATGTTACCAGAAAGTAAAGGCTATGCCTGAATTACAGAATATTCACATTTTGTAAATGATGAGAGAAATAAAAACATGTTAATTATTTTTTAAAAGATTAATTAAATTAAAAAATAAATTAAATTAATGCATTTTGTGCTATTGCTTAATAAGGTTTTAGGACCTTAGAGTTCTCTTTCTCTGTCTCTCTATGTGTACACACACACACACACACCTTTCCTCCCTCACCCCTTACAACCTGGAAATTGTCCCTCCCCGACCCAGTGGTGGTGTGGACACTTATTTTCTGGAGAGTAAACCAAAAGAAGGTGATCAAGGCACCAAACACATGTGAAGGTAGAGAGCCAACACAAAAATAAAGGAATTAATTAAAAGTCTACACCAAATAATGAGGCCATATGGGCATTATTCTACCTACCATATTTATATTTTGAATTTGGGAATCTCCATTAATGGAAAGGTCAGCTGGTAGTATTTACTTCTTTTTAAATTATTTATTTATTTATTTGAGAGAGAAAGAGAGTGAGAGATCGTGAGGGATGGAGCATGAGCAGGGGGAGAGGGAGAAGCAGGCTCCCTGCTGAGCAGGGAATGGAATATGGAGCTTGATCCCAGGACCCCAGAATCATGACCTGAGCCAAAGGCAGACTGACTGAGCCACCCAGGGGCCCCAGCTGGTAGTATTTACTAATAAAACTTATGATCAGACTGAAGTGATACTTGTTAAAACTACATTCTACTGGAAAAATTACCTGGTTTTATACTAGATTATTAAATTAAAATATTTAAAAATATTTAATAATATGTCGAGATGTTCTTTACATTGAGGACTTATGGAAATGACAAAAGTATTTGTTGAGGAAAGCTTAGCCTGATTCAAGATAAGAAATATGCTTTCGTTGGGGTGCCTGGGTGGCTCAGATGGTTAAGCATCTGCCTTCGGCTCAGGTCATGATCCCAGAGTCCTGGGATCGAGCCCCACATCAGTCTCCCTGCTGAGCGGGAAGCCTGCTTCTCCCTCTACCTCTGTCTGCCACGGCCCCTGCTTGTACGCTGTCTCTCCTGTCAAATAAATAAAATCTTAAAAAAAAAAGAAATATGCTTTAGCTACATACTTATGGAGTGTTCTCTATGCGTATGTTTGATCTACAATACAGTTAGCAGAACATAGGTATCAAAGATAAATTGGATTCTGGAACCAGACTGGCTAAATTCAAATCCTTGATCCACCATTTATTTGCCAATTTCTCTCTCACTAAGTTTCCCTGATAGGAATTGGGGGCTTTAGGGGCTAAGGATAGCATCTGTCTCAGATAATTACTCTAAGAATAAGTTAAAATAAAATATATAAAGCACTAAGGACAGTGCCTGGTACATAAAAAATGTTTAGTAGAGGTTAACTATATTTCTATTAATGTACAAAGAATTATAAGGATACAGTGGACTCTGAAATGCATATCTGGTCACTTTAATAATTTATTGAACACCACAACCAATGTGTTAGCTATCAGAATATTTTCTCTTTTATCCCTGTCTGGATTCATCTTCCCAGGTCTGATGACTGCCTCATCATGTCTGGTGCTTTCTCTTCTTATTTGAGGTCTAGGATGTACTAAAACGTCTGTTTCTTTTTTGGGACTCTATTAATAAATCTCAGTTTATGTGTGTTTTCTCAGCATATGAGAGGCAGCGATGTTGGTTAAACAAATAGCCTTTAGAGTTAGGTGACCTGGATTTAACCTCTTATAAGCTCTGTGACTGTGAACATATTCTTTAAACTTTTGAGTCTGGTCTTCTGACCTGAAAAATGGAGTTATTATAGTACTTAATTCATATTTTTGATGGGAAGATTAAATAAAATGGTACATTTAAAGCCCTCTGAACACAACTACCTGGTCCAGCCAGCTGAGAAAATGACCTTGGTCAGCCTTGAGAGACCAATTTAGTATCAACTGATTACCAGGTGCTTAATGCTTCTTCTGGAGGGGACAGAAATATTGGCAGAACATTTGATATTTAAACTGTAACTTTGTGGAAAAGTCTTTATTAGACAAAAGAGAGGAGGTTAAAAATTCTTGGAAATTGCAGTTGCCAAGAGATGATAAAACGCATGGACTAAGTTATCCATGTGGCAGGAGCCTGGGTATAGGCTAAGGCTTCAAATAGCATTTGGGTTTAAGGGGGAGCCAAAGGGAGCAGAAAATATATCTTCTTTGTGTATTTGCTTATTAGAGTATTTATGTTTCTAATAAAAATAGTATTATAAGGAGGAGGAAGAATAAATACTATTATCTGCCTTTGCTTTTTGGAGAATTGCTTGGCTAATATAATGACACGGAAATGAGGTCTGTTTGGAAGCTAAAGCTTGGTTTGTTTGGGGACTGTAGATAGATTTTTCAGTCAAGGCAAAAGTCATGACCATATTTATGTTTCTTATAAGCAAGAATAAGGCAGAGATTGTAGACTTAGTAATGTTTTTCTTTGTCATTGTTTTCTTAACTTCTGGAAGCCCCAGCCTCAGGACTGCCTGACATGCAGGATCCTTCCCCATCCCTGTCAGGGTCTCATTTTCCCAGATGATTTTCTTGAGACTACATCTTTTCTCTTTCAAAACTCTACCCAAGGTCATACTTTCAGCTAGCTGTCACAAAGGATAAGATCTAATAAATTATTTTGTTGTAAAATATGAGTGATCAATAACTTCAAAGCTATGACCACAAGTTCCCCCTACACTCAAGCATAGCAGATCTTTATTCATAACTTTAATTAATAATGTTGATAATGTGACAGAAGAGTTCCCTCTTGCAAGTTCTAAATCTCTAGAGATAGTCTACCTGTGCCAATTTCACCCCTGTTCTGAGAAGGGGCGTCCAGCCTGCAGTTCTACTGTGGCTTCTCTGCCGGGAACCCTGTCACAGTCCTTGTAGAATTTCAAGGACCAAAAATGAAAGACTAACTACGCTCTCTTAGTTCTCCAAGCACTAATTGCATTGTTTTGTTCAGAAATGGTGTCTAAGCAAGCATAAAACCTAAATATTTGGACTTCAGTGAACAATTCTATCTTGTTTTGAGTACTGGTCAGCACTGCAGACAGCAGCCTCTGAGCACCAATGGGGATGAATTTCTGTTGTACAAATGAAGCATTTATCATTTTCGAGTGACTATTTTAAATGGTTATTGATACAAACCAATTTTCCTTGAAAGATATAAAACCCAAGAAATGTAGGGGTAGTTTGTGCATGATTCCCAGATTGTTGCATAAATCATGAGCTGTCTGGCACTGTTTCTTTACAATAGTAAGTGAATTTTACCACTGACAATACATACCTGCCTGCTTCTTTTAAGCCATTTTAATTTTGGCTTTTCTTCATAGGTATCGATAATTAATCAACTCTACTACTTTAATAAAACTGGTCATCCACAAAGCAAATATGTATTGCTTAATTTTCAGTTTGAGAGTTGATAACCACTGAAAATTAATCATCCATAGAAAGGGAACTAAGCAGCACTTCTAATCTCTGAAAAGATTGCCAGTCTATTAGAGTTATGTGCTATAATCAATTCACTTATAACTGTATAATTTATAAGCTCCAAATTAGATCAGCTATCTATTAGACCTAATAAAAATGGAAATGTATTAATCAGATTAGAAAAATAAAAAATAAAATTAGCAAGGAATTAGATGTGATACTCCTAGAGGAAAGAACAATGACAACTTCTCGTGTGAAACCGAGCGGGTTAAACTGGCTTACCCTGTGTATAGCAATGTGCTTTTATTGATAGTTCTCTACAGTTGATATACAAAAGTATAAAAGAAGGCTCTTCTTGGAAATTATATGGAAGCTAGTATGCATGAACAAAAGTTTTTTTACATCATCTGTTACTTCCAAGAAGAAATAACATTTATCAAGCACTTATTACATGCTAGGTGTGGGACTAGGCCTCAAGGACACAGGCATACATTTTGAGATTAATATTCTTGTTGAGCTTACTTTCTAAGTTATAGACCTCATTAACTATTTTTTGGTTTCTTGATATCCAGGTCACTGATTAAGTTTGTACTCATGTTTCAAAACCATGAATATTTTACACATTTGGTAAAGTTTTAATGCTAATTATGAAATCTAGTTTTACTTTTATGCCACATTCCTTCCTTTCTTCATTTTGCTCCTCCACTCACCAGCTAAGGTTGGGCCAGACTCATACTGAACCAACAGAAGTAACCAACAACCACAAACCAACAGTTGCAGTAGGAAAAGTAACAGTAGAAATGAAATCACTTCCATAAAAGTATTCCGTGAAGAATAATATTTTCATGGTTTTTAAACATTCCTAGTTTTCCCGCAAGTGAAAGAGTTTCCAACTTGAAACAAACTGCAACAAACAAGTAACATAATGCCTCTGATCTATAATTAACCATTACTTACACATTAGAAACTTTATAGCATTTAGGGTAATAAAAGCACACAAGTGAATTTTTGTTAATCACTTATTTGTTGGTTTTGTCTTTTGAAATGTGGATATCCTTCTCCATCTACCTCCAAAAGATACTGAGCATATGTCTGCAAAATATTATGTATGTATGTATGTTTGTAATATCTGTATAACTCCGTTATCATGGCGTAAATTTGCATGTGACTGACAGATATATCACTTACGTTTTTTCAAGTTTTTATTTTAATTCCAGTTAGTTAACATACATTGTTATATTAGTTTCAGTTGTACAATATAGTGATCCAACACTCCCATACAACACCCTGTTCTCATCACATCAAGTGCAGTCCTTAATCCCCATCACCTATTTAACCCATCCCTCCACCCACCTCTGTACTGGTAACCATCAGTTTGTTCTTTGTAGTTAAGAGTCTGTTTCTTGGTTTGCCTCTCTCTCTCTCTTTTTCCCCCTTTGCTTGTTTGTTTTGTTTCTTAAATTCCACTTATGAATGAAATCATATGGTATTTGTCTACCACTTACTTTAAATCTATGCTGCAAAGAAGTAATGAACACGAGGACTTCAGCTTTCTTTGACGACTCTGTGTCAGTAGACAACATTCCTTTTTACAGTTTTTCTTTATGTTTGTTTATCTAGTGTTATGAATTTTTTCAGTATTGTAGTATGTCTATACCCAGTATCGAGTAATATCATGTATTTATGTGGAGTACATATATACATTTATATGAAGCTTATTTTGCATTCTCTATTTTAAAATAGTTTTTTAAAATTTTGATCAATTTTTTTT
>NC_138378.1:107662052-107698788 GCF_054177405.1 Leptonychotes weddellii
GACTGTTGAATCACAGACCTGTACCTCTGAAACAAATAACACATTATATGTTAAAAAAAGAAGAAGAAAATAGTAGGACGGGAAAAATGAAGGGGGGGAAATTGGAGGGGGAGACGAACCATGAGAGACTATGTACTCTGAGAAACAAACTGAGGGTTCTAGAGGGGAGGGGGTGGGGGGATGGGTTAGCCCGGTGATGGGTATTAAAGTAGGCACGTATTGCATGGAGCACTGTGTGTTATATGTGAACAATGAATCATGGAACACTACATCAAAAACTAATGATGTAATGTATGGTGATTAAGATAACAAAATAAAATTAAAAAACCACATAATGGACAAACTTTTTGAATAGGCACTCCACCAAAGATAATATACAAATGGAAAATTGAGATGCTGAATACAAATACTGAATATTATTTGTCAGTAGGGAAATGAATATTAAACCAAAATGAGATATCACTACAATTTGATTAAAATGTATATTTTGTATATTATATGATATGTGATATTCATAATATATCATATATATTATGTGATATTCTACAAACCAGTGAGTGTGCATGTGAGGTACAGAGAGGAAGGAAGAGATGCCTACACCCTATAGAATTTTCTTGGCCGGTGGAACTGCTCTGTATCCTGATTTCGGTGAAGAAGTTGGAGTATGCATTTATCCAAACTCAGAACTGTACACTTTAATTTTGTCTCACTAAAATGAAATATATTGTAGAACTGAAATCAGGATAAATATAGTTAAATGATAATGAATTCCAAAAGCAAGTCACTTGTTTTGACTTTTTTTTTGTACAAATTAATAGCTGTTTAAAATGCACTTATTAGAGATTAAATGAATTAAATGTATAGCATTTTTACAACAAAATGGGTTAGTCAGATTTCAAAAAACTACTCTTTTCTGTAGAGTTCAGCAGCAATATGCCAAAGTTTAACTTAATTCATATTTGTCCTATCTCACATGAGCACTACTTTTAAATACTCTGGAGTATCACATAGTCACACAACTGTTTCCTCTCTTCCATTTGCTCCTCATGCTGCTGTAACAAGCTTCCCCTACTCCATTTCCCTTAGCACTGCTCTCACTTTTACCCTGGACCTCTCCAGATGTCCAATGCAATGGGATCATTTCAAGTTTCATCATAAGATACCTCAAGGCATTCAGGACTATTGACCTTTCCATCCTACACAGAAAAGCATTTTTAATTTCTTGAGTTTTCCCATATCCTCTACTGATTCCCCTTCAAACTCTTTAGCTACTCCTCTATTATTCTTTCAGTGGATAAGCTACTGAAAGAGCTTACTTTGTGGATAAGTTAAAATTTGCCATTCTCCATTCTTACTCTCTTTTCAATGAATGCATTCTTCCTGGGTAAGCCCATCTCCTCCCATGCTTTAAACAACTCTTAGTATGCTTATGACTCACCAAGCCATTGTTGTCCCCCAATAACAGTATCTCGAGTTGCAGACTTCTATTTCTTTAAACTCTCTCATCTCCATCATCCTGAAGCTCAGTGAATAGCTGTCATTTTCTCTTTATTCAATGATGTCATCTCTGCAAACATGTTCATCAGTGTTTCTCGATCTCTAATAGTACTCCAAAAGTCTCCTGCTTTCCTCCAAACTAAGGATGAAATTAGCCGTTTGGCCACATTTTTTGAAGGATGGATCCTTAGGAGTTGCAATGTAATTGAATCAGTGTTGTGTCAGATAATCTTGAGCTAGAGTTAAAGGGACCATTTATACTTGAAATAAGATTTGATCTCTTTTTCTCTCTCTTTCTTTCTCTCATTCTCTCTCCTGGTATTTTTTATTTCCCTTGGCTGGTAAAGTGACCTGGATATGTCTCCTCTTGGTTAGAAGTTACCCATATTAGATAATTTGGGATATGTGCTTTGATAAATTTAGACATTTGAGCAAAGAACCTTTTAGTCTCTTACTTTGGCTCTTGTATTCTTTTTCTTTCTCCTTTTCTTTGGATCTCTTAAGATTCAGTGGAGATTTGAAAGAACAAGAAATCTACAGTACAAAAATATAAGCATTTGGGCATCAAAGATAGAGGAAGAGAGAAAGATGCTCATATAGGTTATTATATTAATGGGAAAAGAGATAGGGATATGCTTCTCTGTGATTTTAAACTAACGAGAAGACTAGGGGAGGTGCTCAAATGTATAAGATTTTGGTCTGGGGATTGCCAATGTCAGGGAGTAATGGGAAAATAGACTAGCTGCCCTACATTCTGCTTTATTTAGCTTGTGCTGAACTATTTTCCCACCTCAATGAACATTTTCATTCCCCTTAATGAAAGTTGACAAGTTCTGAAACTATATAAAAATACACATAATAAAATATCAAATATAGAAATATTAGCCAGCCAGAATAAAGAAATGCTAATATTTTATTGCTTCTCCTTCAGATTTTCTTTTATTTTTAAATAAAATGTATACTGGATAACATTATGGAAGATGGTAAAGCCCTCTTTGTTCCCCATTGCAATGACATTATCTTATCTCTTTTTTCCAAGAGATAAACACTATCCCCAATATGATGTGCATCCTTCCTGTTTATGCTTTTAGAATTTTGTCATTTATATATCCAAAGCAAAGCATTGCTTCGCATTGTTTTAAAAATGTGTATTAATGCTGTCATAGTGTATATATTATTCCAGAATATTTTTTTACTCAGTATTGTGTTTTTGAGATCTATTCTTGTTCACATGCATTAACTGGTTTTTATTGCTGTATGAATTGTGTGAATGCACAATAATTTATTATTCATTCCCTTAACTAAGGACACTGCTGCAGTGGTTATTTTCATGCATATTTTCTGTGGTGAATATGTGCAAGAGTTTCTCCTGGACATATATTTAAAATCAGCATTGCTGAGTCACAGATTATATATCTCAATATCCAGAGATTGACAACATACCCTTTAAAATGTTTTACCATTTTGCTCTCTGACCTGCTAATGAATGAGAGTTTTAGTTTCCTTTGTCTTTGTCAAATCTTGGCAGTATCAGAATTTTGAGTTTTTAAATTTAAATTGATATTAACATATAGATAATTTTCATTGATAATTAAGGAAGATGAGTCTTTCTTCATATGTTTGTTGGTGTTTATTTTTTGGTGAATTGCCTATTTAACAAAACAAACAAGCATTATTATGGAAAACATATACACTGAGATGTATGTCCACATAGCTTAAATATCATGACTGAGAGCTGAGGCCACCTGTGTCAGCATGTCTACATGATTTATTCTAGGAAATTCTTGCCCAAGAAGATGAGTCTACAAGCCAATAAGTATTTTCACTATTTGCTTCAGGAAATTCTTGCACACCAATAGGTCTGAGAAAAGAGTTTGCTCATCTGGGCAAATGGTCACCCTATAAGATATTAGATTGCTCACCTGAGTAAACAACTAGCTTATCAAACAACAGTTCATTTATCTTGACCCATTTCAAGATCATTGCCTCTTAATGTCCACCACATTGAAAGAATTACCTTTATCATTGAGCCCAAACCCTACAACCTATGAATGTCCTTCCTTGATATCCTTTTTCTGAGTCACTACTATGACTCTGTCATGGTGTCCTCCTTTACCACAATAAGTCTATTTAGCCTGATTTTACCTACCTATATTTAGGTAAATCAAAAGGTTTATTGATGATCTTTGGGGAGTCAACAATTGACAACACGTAAGTAGGATAACATAAGGATTTCTCCTCCCTATATATTTGTCACCCAACTTAAATAATAAGCAATCTTGTTTCATCTATATCCCTACCCACTTCCTTCTTCATGTCCAGATGTTTTAAATTAATCCTTGACATCATATCATTTCAGCTCATTTGTTAATTAGATTGTATATTTTCTTATTTAAAAATCAAATATATCGTGGACATTCATTCTGTTTCTATTTATGTACTTCAAATATCCTTTCCAATTCTGTTGCTGGGCTTTTATTTGTGATTCATTAATATACAGAAGGTATTTATTTCTTAACAATTTTACAATGTATTTATAAACCTGCTTCTTAAAATATGTTGAAATTATTGTTGTGTATAGAATTAGGTAGATATCTAAGTTAATACTTTTCCATATGGAAATGAATGTTCCCTGCTCTAGTTTTGAACACTTGTTTCCTTTGTCTTTGATTTGTAATGCTAACTTTGTCACTTATGAAATTCACATATATGTTTGAGTCTAAATCCTATCTCTGTATTCAGTTCCATTGATCTCTTTGTCTATCACTATATGAAAGCTATATGATTTTAATTAATACAACTCTATACTAATTCTAGATATCCAGTATGGCATGCATCAACCAACATATTGTCCTTTTATTAATCAGAATATTTTTTATGTTCTTGAATCTAAACTTAACCACATTTAAGTTTGTCTTAAGTCTTTTAACATTCTGTTTGAGATTTTTCTCTGAAGTTATATTAACTTTATAGATCTATTTCTGCACAAATGATACATAAATGATGTGAACATTCACAACTATGCACACAAAATATCTATTTATTCAGATTTTCTTTTATGAACCTTTAATCACCTTTTGTGCTTTTTTTTCCAAAAAGTTTTTGTATGTCTTTTCTCAAGATTTAGTTGTAGGTGTTCTGCAGATTATCTAAATTGACTTTTAAAATATTTTAGAGTAGTATTAAATTTGCAAAAAACATTGTAAAGATAGTACAGAGAGTTTCTATGTATCCCATGTTCAGTTTCCTTTATGTTTAACATCTTACATTAGTATGGTACATTTGTCACAATTAATGAACCAATATTGATGTATTATTAACTAAAATGTATATCTTATTCAAATTTCCTTAGTTTCTGATGAATTCCCTTTTTCATTTCCAGAATTATCTAGGATACAGCATTGCATTTAGTTGACATGTTTCCTTGAGCTCCTCTTGACTGACAATGTCTTGGACTTTCCTTGTTTTTGATGATCTTGACAGTTTTGAGGAGTACTCATCAGGCATTTTATAAATATTCATCAATTGGAATTGATCTAAAGTTTTTCCTCATCATTAGGCTAGAATTATGGATTTTGGAGGAAGGAAGACCACAGAGGTAAGGTGTCATTCTTGTCACAGAATTTCAAGGGCATATATTAGCAACATGACTTACCACAGTTGATGTTGACGTTGATCACCATGTTTAATGTAGTGCTTGTCAGGGATCTGCTCTGTAGTGTTAGTCTTCCTTCCTCTTTCCATACTGTATTCTTCTGAAGGTGATCACTGTGTGCAGACCACACTAAAGGACTGGGGATTTGTGTTCCACCTCCTTGAGGGAGGAGTACCTGCATACATTTATTTGGAATACTTCTATATGGATGCTTTGTCTATTCTTCCACATTTACTCATTGATTTTTTTTATTGAAGTATAACTGACATATAACATTATAATAGTTTCAGGTGAAAGGTTATCTTTGTAAAATTAGATTAAGATTTTTCAATTGTTCTTCAAAAATTCTATGCCATTATTAGATTTTATTTGTATAAGCAATTCACTTCTAAAAGATATAATTCAAATTTCTTTCTCTGGTTACTATTCTTTTTTTTATTTCTATTTTAGTTCTATAATTTCTGCATCTATAGGCCATTGCAGTTCACAATGATTTTCTTCTTAGTGGATATACTTTTAGAATACATAGTTTTTGTCTTTATAACCATTAATGCTTTTATCTTAGATTTTTTTTTCTTATGTGGTTACTGTTATACTAGCTTCCTTTTTAGTAAGATTGTCCTTTTATATGTTTTTCTGTCCCTCTATATTGAGATTTTGGGTTTGTTTTCTTCTAAAATTAATTCTTGAAGTAGTTTATCTGAATGAAAAATACTTGTTTTTTTTTTACTGTATTTAAATAGGTAAATAGATATTTATTTCTTTTACATTTTAAGATTGCTACTATATTTGAACTTTTTGTGACTTTGTGACTTTATTTTATGTTTTTACATTGGAACATCCCTAAAATTAGACTTCCTTACAATTGAGGATTTTCTTTTGTTCTGCCTTCTGGGAGTTGATTTTGTTTTTATAGCATTTATTTCTGCCTTTAATATTGATTGATTTTTATTATTCATTTTCCTCTTACTTGTCTGGAAAGCATAGATTTCATTTCTATATTAGTGCCTAACATTTGTTATATGATTGTTAAGTTCTTTGTATGTCTTATGGATAGGCAATAAAATAATAGACTAGTATGAAAAAAGAGATTGTAAATGTAAAAAAAAATAAATTGAGGTCCAAAGAAATTCCATTTCAGAACCAGTAAATAAAATAAAAACCACAAGCAAAGAATAGACACAACTGAAATGTGAATCTACATTTTTAATAAAAAGAATGCAGAACACAAAGGCAAAGGAGTCAAGATAATTAGAAATAAGGTAACAACTAGAGAGGACAGAAATTTGCAATTAAATACAAGGACAATTGTTTTTTTTTTTTAAAAAAGAGAACACAACAAATGCAAACAAAACAAAAAGTAGAGTATAATTTCATGAAACGAATAAGGAATTGAACATAGGCATAAATGACATTGTTTTAATGTTCATAGAATGCACTGTTTAAAGAGAAGATTAATAGAACCATAATGAGAAATTAAGCACATAATTACAAGAGGGCAAATTTCTGTTAATAAGATATAATAATATCTATGTAATGGGGTAGCTCCTCCAACACTGAAATTGAGGGAGGAACTTCCTAAGATCTTATGAATGAATAGCTGTTAATCTACTGAAATGAGAGAACAAAGGCACCCAAGAAATAGTAATAGCATATGGGAAGACTTGAGGAAAAAAATAGCATGTTTTAGGAACTAAAAAGACATGCATTGTTATGAGATGAATTGTGCCTTCCCTGCCCTTGACCCCGGAATTCCAATGTTGAAGCCCTAATACCCAGGACCGCAAAATGTGACTGTATTTGGAGATAATTAAGTTAAAGTGAGGCTGTTAGGTTAGGCCCTAATCCAGTCTGACTGATGTCTATATATTAAGAGAAAATTTGGACTGAGAAAGGTACATCAGGGATGTACATGCCCAGAAGAAAACTTTTATCAAGGCACAGCGAGAAGACAGCCATGTGCAAGCCAAGGAGAGAGGCCTCAGGAGAAATCAAACCTGCTAACACCTTGACCTTGGGCTTCCGGCCTCCAGAACTATGATGAAATAAATATCTTTTATTTAAGCCAGCCAGTCTATGGTATTTTGTTGTGGCAGTGCTGGCAAGCTAATAATGCACATAGATGGAGTTGAGAGCAAGGAGAATGAAGCAAGATGAAACTGACATAAAACCAAAGCTATATCCTGCAGACTTTATAAACCAAGCAAAAGGTGATCTTCTCTATTTGAAGTAGAATGGGAAGCAATTGAAGAATTTGAAGCAGAGCCATGACATATTCAGATCTGCATTTTACAATGATCAGTCTAGTTGCTTTATGGGAAATGGCTTCAAGAGAGGCCAGACCGGATGGATGGCTTTTTTGATAGTCTAGTGATGAGATGAAGGTAGTGGGGACTGAATGCCTGTGCCCCATCCCCAATTCATATGTTGCACCTCTATTCCCTAATGTGATGGTATTTGGATATGGAGCTTTTGGAGAGTAATTAGGTTGTTATGGTGGAGCCCTCATGATGGGATTAGTATAGACCGAGACATGAGAGAGCTTGCTTCCTCTCTGTCTCCATCATGTCGAGGAGACAGCAGGAAGGTGGCTGTCTATGAACCAGGAAGAAGGTCCTTCCCAGAACCAAACTGGCTGGCTCATTAACCTTGGACTTCCCAGACTTCAGAACTATGAGAAATAAATATCTGTTATTTAAGCTAACTCAGTCAATGGTATTTGTTAGAGTAGCCTGAGTTGCCTAAAATGAAGGTAGTCTACACTGTGCTTTCACATCCTAATCTACTACTATACCATATATACTTACTATGCCACACTTCTCCATTCTCATGGAAGTGTCCCTGCTTTCATTATAGCACCTAAAGCATCGCACAATAATTTAGCTGTCTACAAATATATATTTATCTGCATTAAACTCTGTGCTCTCTCATGATGGAAATGTTATCTGATTTATCTTGATTTTTGGAGCAGTGCATGGCATCTGAAGGTATTCAACAAGTCTGAGTTACCTTTCCAGAAGATTCTACAATGTGACTATTGAATTTTATTCTGAACTCCTCTTAACTCCATTGTCATCCTTGTGGTTTGCTGTTACACAGTGTCTGGTGAGGACCTATAGAAATGTAGAAACATCCATCTGACTGCCATAGAGAAATCAGAATTGTCACTTTCTTTGATTCTCCATAAAACCCTCCTACATTTTGCATTGATTTATCCATTGAATGTGCTCTTTCTATCTCTCCAGGTAAAACCATGCATTTTCTTTCTTCTGGCTCTGCTTGGAAAGTTGGTCAGCGTCTTTGCCGATACCTTGTATTTGAGGCTTTGTACCATAGATTGTGATTGATTTACCACATGTGAGTATTTGCATTTCCTATTCATCCTTTGATGTTTCTTTGTTTTTCTTTGTAGCTGGGTTTGCTCTAATGCAAGTAGGATCAACATCTTCAAACACTTATATCTGAATTCTCCTGAGGTCCTCCTGATCCTTTACTTGAAACTTTCTTCACTGAGGTACACTTGCCTTTCATGCAAGCAGATTTGTTAGATGAAGAAAGTTGTTGAGTAATATGGAAACTCTCATTCTTGATTTTGGATATTTGTGTCATTAGATATCCTCAGAAAGGATAAACAATTATTTAGTCAACCTAACGTGAAGTTTGGGTTTCCCTGTCTTGTAACAGTTGACACAGAAATAAATTCTGTGAGCCATTCAGCTTTGGTGGAAATTTTTTATTATATGCTGGTGATTGAAAAAGATCCCATGTCTATACTACATATCTGGATGGATTGTGTTTCCTGAAAAGGATTTAGGAAAAACAAGCAAGTGAAGCTTCAACTTGGCAAATTTCAGTCATTCATTTATGTACCACATGTATTTGGTATATACTATGTGCTAAAAATATCCTAGTTACTTGGGTTATGGCATTAATAAGACAGTGTCTGTCTGTGGAGATATATTCAGTATAGCGAGGAAGATAGAAGTATTAAAATAACTGTAATATGTTGATTGATGTCATATCCATGATCGGGGTATGCATATGGAGCTATAAATATGATCCCAGGTCCCATTTATTTCTTTATGCTGAACAGGCCTAAAATACGTCGGAAGTCTTAGGATCACTCTTGGTCCTCTTTGGACCTGGAAACAAAAGATCTTTGATCTGACCTAACATTAATCATTTTGAAAAGTGATGAAGTAAAAGTTTATGTATCACACTCAGGATAATGAACAGAAGTGGAGAAGGAATTAGAAAGTAGAAGTGTCTCAGTGTTAATTTTATCACCCACCCACCTCCAAGAGAAGTGAATATTTCAAAACTGGAAGACTAGAGCTGTACCCAAAGGTCGTAGTGGGAAACCTAGTGATTCTCATTTTAGCATTTAAGACTAACTGGCATATGTTCCTGGCAATCTCATTGCATAAATTAGATTTTAAATAAATGAAGTAGGAAACATTCTCAGAAAATGAGGACATTCAAATTTAGAATTTCAAAATTGAGCATCATTTTTTTTGACCCCTAAACAAGTTGCCTTTCTGTTTATAGAGTATGCTTTAATGTATTGGCATATAAACTGAGGAATAAGTGGTTGAAAAAAAATATCTCAGGTTGTACAGTGGAGGCAAGGGAAGAAAGAGGAGCACACATTGGGAAGAGTCAGTGGGGAGTTAGATTTGGTGTGGGAATTTTGAGTGAATGTAATGAATTCTTGGTAGCTTGTGGGACTCAAGCACAGAGCAATCAATGTAATTTCTGTGGGCTGCAAGAGGAGACATGATGAAGCCAATATGGGCTGATTGAAGAAATGCCTGAGCCTGTGAACAAATATAATTGGAGCACTGGCTTCCAGACTGTTTTTACCTCTTTCCAGAGAGGTGAACGTTCTATGTCATAGGTACTCAGTCAATAATACTATTAAAAGCTAATATTTGTTAAGTTCTGACTATGAGCTAGGACTATTCTAAGTGCTAACATATATTGTCATTTAATCTTTCCAACAACTCCAAGGAATGGAGGCTGTTATTCCCACTTTTAAAGGATGAAACAGAAAAGATGAATATCTGTCCTAAAGTCACACAGCTGGAGAGTGGACAAGTCAGGATTTAGCCCAAGAAACTCAGCTCCAGAGCTCACTATGAGACTCTTAACCACTATGTGAAGGGTATGGTGATACTTGGGTGTTAAGCCACTTTCATGGAACTCAGAATGCCATGGAAATCACTGTTAGATCTTGTCTTACTTTTGGGAGACTATGCTTACATATAAAACCCAGAAAGCCACTCGTCAGTACTGGACTTATTGCCTCTCTGCTCCAAATTCACTTTTTGGTACCTGCTCTGCATGCTGGATGAAACGTTTCTCCTTAATAATGTGCACAGTGTGATGCTCTGTCAGGAGAGAGCACTGAGGTACATTGCATGAGAAGAGGACTTCTCTTCATGGCTTTGGTTGTTGTGTTTGCTTCTGTGTGCTCCTGCTGCATGACTGGTCTGTGGTGTGAGTGTACTGGGACATCCAGTGGTGCTCTGCCCTGGCAGCACCCCCAGAACACAGTACCTCAGGTACCTCAGATACCTCACAGCCATAGCTCAGGCCCAGGGACCACTTTCATGTAGTTCTCCTGACACGAACACCAGGTGTTCCAATCCTGCAGTCATGCGTGCCCTAAATCCCTTGGCCTGTCCACTCACCAGTCTCGGCTCACTTGTGAGTTGGAGGGTTTTTCCTACCTGTTCAGCAACTGTGGACAAGCATTAGAGTAGGCCAGCCAGTGAACTTGTCCAGCATCCTATAGTCTCCAACTCATGAAACTATGCCTTCATCCACGAGGTCGGAACCCCACTGTTGAAGAGGCATCCCCTTCGAATTCTGTCTTTCTTTCCACCCTCACCATCAGCCCTAGAGTACCTGTCTGAGTCCTTTTTACATTTTTATTGATCCTTTGATCATAGTTTAATAAATTCTTTGTATCAAGCTTCCCCTTTTTAAAATTATCATGTGGTTTCTGTTTCCTGATTGGATGCAGACTGATAGAAAAGCCAAGCAGCTTGGGTACTGTGGAGTCCTTCAACACATATAAAGTACATATGGGGCAGCACGTTTCTCACTCAGTGTGGGAAATGGTGGAGGAAGCTCTCTCAGATTGTGTGTGTGTGTGTGTAAGTTTTGAAGTTGGGAGTACAGCGTATACTTCCCAGATACTCTGATGATGATCTCTGTCCTAAGAAGAGGAGAATGAGGAACCGAGTTCCTACATGTTAGACAATATTTCCTACTTAAAGGCCAGATTGAGCAACTCATGGACACAGAGTGAATCTGAAACCTTCCTTTGAAAGATTCAAGTCCATAAATCAATGACTAGATTACACTTTGTGATGGCTTTTGAAATTTACAAGAAAGATAATGTGTGTAACATTCTTTAAAAATTGACTAATTCAAGTATAATTCAGAACAATTTACTAATGTGCAGTGATTTATACAGAGACTTCGTTTTGCTTAAGAATTTCCAAATGGAATGCATGAGAGAGAATAGCCAAATTGAAATGGCTTTTACAAGTTATAAAAAAGATGGGATATCTTATGAAAAATGCTATCACCAGGGCATTCAAAGTGGGCACATGCTGACCTTATAGTGTCACGACATCCAGCCCGTGTGAACTGTGATTGATCCTGTGAGTCCGCTGCATCCCCTCCTCCCTCTCCTCTCCTCTGGATCTGAAATGTGACCCTTAGCATGAATAATGCTGGTGACAGGATAAGCAGAACAAACAGCAGTTTTTATGTAATGAGAATGGTCATGGGGTAGGGGGTATGTCCATATTTAGCACCCATCATCACAGTGTTCTAGTTTTAGCTACCCTCATACACTCATTCCACCTTCCCCACTAGATTATAATGAACAAAATTCCAGACATGTTAGGTTGAATTGTGAAATTGCTGAGATTTTCTGACCAAGAGAGAGATCAGTTTTATATGATCAACTTAATGCTACTTTATCTGGGAGTACTTTAGTACCTATTTCAAAAAGATAAGACCTATTTTAAGATAGGGTCAAAATAAAAAAATATGACAGATTCTTTAATATCAAATACCTAATTGACGTTCAAATTACCTCGAATATCTATCTTTTAATAGTTGTTTTGTCTGTAATTTTCTTCTCTTGTCCGGACCTAGTCAAGTTTTGATAGCAGGGTTAGGTTGACTTCATAAAGTGAGTTGGCAAGTGTTCTCTCCACCTCTGTTTTATGGAAGAGTTTTGTGTAAGCTTGGTATCATTGGTAGTTTAAATGGTGATAGATTTTACTAGTGAGGCCATCTAAACCTGGAGTTAGTTTTCTTTCTGGGAAAGGTTTAAACTACAAATTTAATTTCTTTCAAAAGATACAGGGCTAGTCATATTTTCCATTTCTACCTGTGGCCAAATTGGTAAATTGTGTTTTTAAGGAATTTTCCCATTTCAGATTGTTGTTTTTATCCATAGAAAGCTGTTCATAATACTCACTTTTTATCATTTTTAGATCTGTAAAATCAGTAGTGGTTATTGCTGATTGTAATTTAATCCTGTTGTTGTCACAGAACATACTCAGTGATTTCAGTCCTTTAAAAGTAATGAGACTTGTTTTATAGCCTGGCATATGATCTTTCTTGATGCACTATCCATATCAACTTTAACAGAATGTATTTAAAGTAGTCAGAGGCAGTGTTGCATAAATATTAATTAAATCAAGATAACTTCTATTGCTATTCAAATATTCTTCATTCTTATTGAACTTCTTTTGTCAACCTGCCTATCAATTACTGACAAAGGAGTGTTGAAATCTACAACTAAGTCCATTTCTCTTTTTAGGATTTTCCTTTCAATTTTTCCTTTATGTATTTTGAAGATCCACCATTAGATGTGTATTTATTCAGTATTCTGCTGTTGTCTTGACAAAATTACCCTTCTATGCTTATGAAATGCCTCTCTTTACTTCAAGTGTTACTTCTTGTCTTAAAGTCTTAGTTTTTAGAGCCTCTCCACTTTCTTAAGCTTGATGGTTGAACTTTGTAGTTTCTATCCTTTTACTTCTACTGATAGGTATCTTTATATTTCATAAGTTTAGATATAGTTGATCAGAAATTTTTATCCAGTTTGACTAGATAAGAAATTTTCTTTTTTTTTTTTAAGATTTTATTTATTTATTTGAGACAGAGAGGGAGAGAGAGAGCATGAGTAGTGGGGAGGAGCAGAAGGAGAGGGAGAAGTAGACTCCGTGCTGAGCAAGGAGCCTGATGCAGGGCTCGATCCCAGGACCCTGAGATCATGACCTGAGCCAATGGCAAATGCTTAACTGACAGCCACCCAGGCTCCCCTAGATAAGAAATTTTCTTAATTGTGGGAGTGTATTTATTGATATGGTTGTATTCAAGTTTATCAACTTATCAAATTATCAACAAACTGTTTGTTCCCTTTCCTTTTTTCCTCCTTTCTGCCTACTTTAGGTTAATCAGAAAACGTTTTCTAGTATTCTATCTTCTCTATTGGATTTTTGCTTTAATTTTATATTAATTTTTAGTAATTGCTCAAGTTATTATAATATACATCTCTAACTTTGTAGTACTTCACCTATAATGTAAGAACTTTGTAAAAATATAAATCAGTGTCAGGGTGCCTGGGTAGTTCAGTCAGTTAGGCATCTGTCTTCGGCTCAAGTCATGATCCCAGGGTTCTGGGATCTAGCCCCACGTTGGGCTCCCTGCTCAGTGGGGAACGTGTTTCTCCCTCTCCTTCTGCCCCTCCCCCTTCTCATGCTCTCACTCTCTCTCTCTCAAATAAATAAATAATATCTTAAAATATAAATCAGTGTATCCCTCATAGGATCAATGAATCCCTTTCTTTTCTAGTGCTAATTTGGTCCTATATTTTTACAAATACATGTATTTAAACCCCAATATACAGAACTATTACTAATTTTCTTTAAACATTTAACTATTTTTAAAAGAATTTAAGAAATGAAAAAAAAAACTACCTAAGTTTTACTATTTCTCATGCTCTTTGTTTCTTCCTTTAGATCTAATTTTCTGTCTGGTATCATTTCCTTTCAACCCACAGACCTTTCTTCTGCATTTCTAGTGAGATTCTTTCAGCTACAGATTCTTTCAGTTTTCATTCATCTGAAAACATCTTTATTTTAAAATGATTTTTTAAGGATATTTTTATTGGGTATAGAATTCTAGGATGTGTTATTTATTCAATATTTTAAATATTTTGTTCCATCAGATTTTTTTTTCCTGTTGTTTCTTATGAGAAGCAAGCCATCATTCTTATGCTCATTTCTTTGGTTGCTTTTATGATTTTGTTGTTTTGGAGTTTGAGTATAATATATGTAGGTGTGGTTTTCTTCATATTTATGTGCTCATAGTTTGCTGAGCATTTTGGATCTATTGGTTGATGTCTTTAATCAAATGTGGGAAAATTTCAACGAGTAGTCTCTCCAATTATTTTTCCTGCCCCATTTTCTCTTTTCTTTCCTTTTGAATCTCCAATTTTATGTACAGGTTTTTTTTTTTTCTCTTGAATATAGGTTATATTTTCCTGATGCTTGGTATACAGAGTAATCATTGATTATATAGATACTATGACTGAAGTGTAGATACTCTGGATTGTGTTAACTTCTAAATGGTGTTTTATTTTTTCAGGCAGTTAAACTACTGGTAGGTCATCTTGATACTGGGAAAGCTTAGATATAGGCTCTGTTATTTCTGTTTTGTCTTTGATCCTAGGGTAAGCCCCTTCCTGAGTCCTGAACATGTTCTTTCTTTTATGGCATTGCCCTTTTAAGATTTTAAAAGTAAGTCTGAGTTGTTTGCCAATCCCCTTTAACATGGCAGGACTTGAACCCTGAAGTTCTCCTCTCCAACACTGAGCAGCTGTTGAAAATCTCTGCTCAACTCCTCAGCCTTCCAATCCTTCCATTTCTTCCAGTTCGAAACTTGGTTTCTACTCTTGCCTTTTGCATATCCAGATAAGAAGATCAAGATTTGATTGATATTTATATGCAGAATTTGGGGCTCCTCCTGTTTCTGTATCCTTATTTTGGGTTTCTCTCCTCAATCACATCTCTTTGGCAGCTCTGAGATCTTCCCTTATTCCTCACCAGATGAGACTATGACTTTTCACTTGAGGTCTATCCACCATGTACTGTGAACAGGAGAATTCCCTCCAGGGAAGAACTGGTTTAATGTGGATCTCACCTAATTTGTTTCATTGCTTTAAGGGTCACACCCCCTCCAATTTCTGCCTGCTTTTGCTTGTTCTTCAATGACTTCAAAATTATTTTCTTTTTTTTCTGGATGAGTTTGTGGTCCGAGGCTTAGACTGATATAAACTAGTCCATCATTATCAGAAATGATACTCCGTAACCATCTGCTTTAGTCTTTTATTTGAACCATGGTAACATCCTCTTATCTGACCTCTCCGTTTATAAACCTTCCACCCACTCCTCCCCACATACCTTTGTATATAGGACATTCAGAGTAGTTTTTCTGAAAAAAAGAACAAAAACAATTTTGATTTTTTCCTGCCCCTGTGTAAACTATCTTGCAGCTTCCTTTTGCTTCCAATTTAAAGTATACACCACTTTTCTAGGTACAAAAATAAGAACTAAAATATTTAATAATTTAAAAGTGCTCCATATTGGGTACACCAGGTGAATCTGTATCAAGTTTACCTTTCCAGCCACATTGCCTGATAATGCCTTCTACTTCAGCCTCTATGTTTCTGACTTCCTGAAAAACTCATTTTCCCCAAATATAGCATGCATGTATGGAACCATTCTTTTCCTTCACTGTTACATATACATATACGTGTATTTGTTTCCAAAGGCTGCCATAACAAAACAAACTGGGTGGCTTAAAAAAATACAAAGTTATTGTCTCTCAGTTCTTGAGGCTAGAAATCCAAAATCAAGGTGTCAACAGGATCATGTTCTCCCTGAAGACTCCAAGGGAGGATCCCAGATGGATTCATCACTTCAGTATTTGCCTCGTTCAATACCTACCATTTTCCCTCTGTGTCTAACTTTTTCTCTTTTTATAAGGACATCAATTTTTACATTAGGTCCCATCCAAATGCAGATTGAGCTCCTCTTAACTTCATTACATCTGCAAACACCCTGTTTTTAAATAAGGTCACATTTATAGGTTCCTTACAGATATAAATTTTGGGGTAGAATGGAATATCTAAACTTTATTTGCCTGATTCCAGCCAAACAACTCTCTTCTTTGAGTACTTTTCTGATATTTTCATAAAATATTTCTCCTTCCATTAAGTAGCTGTGTCTACCACATATAGCATGGATTTGTTTTCCCTACTGCCTCCTCCAACAATTTTGAGTCCTTGGAGAAAGATTGGTTTATTATTTATCTTTGCTTCTCCAGAGACTTCTTCAATGCCTACCTTAGAGTAAATGCTTAATAAATGTTTGATAAATGAATGATTTTTAAGGGAACAAAGGGCCTGTCTTCTTCCTCATTCCTTAAAACCCTCAAGCACTATTAACTTTCATACCACTGGCCCATCCCTGTCGGCCACAATTTTATTTTCACCAAGATGAAAAGAAATTGAAGCCATATTCTTGGTAAATTAGAAACATAAACTTTGGTATCAGTGTGGATTCTCTGAGTAAAAAAATGATAGAAACAGGGCGCCTGGGTGGCTCAGATGGTTAAGCGTCTGCCTTCGGCTCAGGTCATGATCTCAGGGTCCTGGGATCGAGTCCCGCATTGGGTTCCCTGCTCAGTGCAGAGCCTGCTTCTCCTTCTCCCTCTGCCACTCCCTCTGCTTGTGCTCTTCTGTCTATCTCTCTGTCAAAATAAAAAAATAAAATCTAAAAAAAAAAAAATGATAGAAACATAATGTAAATCTAAAAATGTTACTGAGAATGTTAGTAATGATATTGACTTAATTCTGCTCACCAGGGGAGGACCATGACTGAACTCAATGTGTTGAAAAGTTCAGAGACATTAATCTTCTTATCTGTGCCCCAGAACTCCCCCTGCAAAGACAAATGAGCAAGCATTGATGAATGCTGGTTCATTAGGAGAATTTAAAAATGCAATTTGTCTTCATGAAAAGGAAGTATTTTTACATTTTCCATTTTAAAATGAATCAGTGAAAAGAATTTTTCAACCATTACCCTTTGACTTAGAATGGCCTTGTGAGCAACATCTCAATGCAGTAATAGACTTACTTTGGGGGAAATCTTGACAAAAAGATACTTCCTGGAAAAACAATATCCACAATATACAGGCCTCTCTGAGACTCTTTCATAACAGTATTTTTAGGGTTTTAAATTCTCCCTTTTGTTTAACCTCCTAAGAAACAAGAAAAGTAAAAGCTAAAATAATAAAAAGCAAACAAAACACCAAAAATAGCATACCTTTAAAAGGAAGTTTTCAGGTTTATGCTAGAGTAAATATATCAGCATCCCAATCTTGTATTTTTTTCCATATCCATATAAGATGTTAAATATTTTGTCTCTAGTGACTAGCATGAAAATCTGAAAGTCCCTACTGACCCAGACATAATTACTCTGCTCTAAGAGGGATATAGAATTTAAACAAACAAAGCCTTAATATTGCACAATATTTTTTAGTTAACCATTAAGTAAATAGAAAATGAAATTATTCAGAAATCCTCATCATACGATGTCTGATTAATGAAAGGCAATGTAGTTCCTTTATATGAGAGTATCCGTTCAAGTAATGATTTTTCGCATCTAACTTTTGCTCCAATTGTTAAATATATTTTAGTGTGTTTCAAAATCAGCCCCAAGTTTGGGGGATATGAGGCATAGTCCCTCGTGTATTGCCTTTTATTATTATTGTTATTATTATTTTTTGCGCTTGGGTCTATCTGTAGCAAATTTGTTATCAGTAATCTTTTCAGCTTTAGTGACCATAAGAATCAACTGGTGAACTTTTAAAAATTCTGCCCCAACTAAGAATTCCTTCGCAGTAGGAAATGGATTGAAGCCTGGAATTTTGCATTTAAAAAAAGATAGGTGATTCTAATGCAAGGAGTGTAGGGACAATATTTTGAGAAAGTTTGATTATCTTTTCTCTACTAAGTATGTTTTCTGTATGTAGATCACCCTTTCCTCATTCCTGAGGAACACACGGAGTTTTGTTGTTGCATCAGTGACTTTCTCTTATATCTTTTTAACTTTACATGTACTGAGAATTTATTTTGGAAACCACCAGCTGGCTCCACGTGTCACCTCCTTTACCTAGACCTTCCATTTTTTTAGACTCTTGTTCACAATTGAATACTTCATTTCCTTCAACCTTGAGAATCAATTTTGTACAGCCTCAAAATCCTTTTTCCCTGGGTCCTTGGCCTCTACAAAATTCAGCTCCTCAACTCAAGTGCCCACCATCTGGAAAAAAATCCTGCTTACATTTCTCTACCTCATCAGCTCTCCATATGGCTTTGAAACTCAGTTAAAAACACATCGCCTTCTTCTGTGCTAAGGATCTCTTGATTTTCACCTATCTTTGAGTTATAATTTATTTTTATCTCAACATCTGCTAACCTTGAAGACCATCTTTAAAAAAAATGGTTTAACTCTTGATTGGTGGTATAGCTTTTAAGATTGATTTCCAAGGACTGAAATACTAATCATGCCGGAGAAAGACCATCTCTCTCTCCTTTGCAGGGTAACTGCATCTATACAGACCCGTTTGTCTGTTCACTGACCCAAAACTGCACCTTTAGTTTTGGTCAGTATAACATCTTCTAGAGCCATTTGGTGTATAAACTGGTTTTCTGATGATGGCACATTAGTTTTCTTCCTTTCCTTATTTTCATGGGAGACCCTTCTGGAAGATCTCCACTCAGCTCTTAAGGAGTGTGAAATATGATATGATCAGGAAGGAAATGGAAATAAATTGCAAATTTGTATGAAAAATGAATGTCATGAAATATTTCACCAAAAAAGTGATTCAAGGCTGAGGAAGCAAAAAATGTGAGAAAAAGACATTGGGAGCAATGATGCATGAAATGTCTAAAACCACAGAGGAAATGCCTGACAAGATAGGTAGTAACAAGGAGAACAACATATTAAAGACTGGGAAGGAACAGCCCTTGAGGAAAGATAAGAGGGTTGAAGAGAAGCAGTTACTGTGTGTCTGGGAAGGTGTTTAATATACTCAGCTGGGTAACACCCTAAGGGAAAAGATCACAGAATTTATCCAAAAATACTCTGTCATTATGGACTAACATTGCCATCAGAGAAAGAATGTTGGTGGAATTATTTAGAGAGCTTTCTTTTCTCTGAGTTGTAACTTTTTTCCCCAAGATATTGATCAGGAACCCCTAAGGAATTGAATTAAAGCCAACGGGTGTGATAATCATTTGGGGAGTGCATATTCGGTGGACCATAGCTATTGAAATATTTTACTAGCTTTCCATTCTTGAGGGCTCAGGGGGAAAGAAAATGCTACCACCATAGACCCTGGTGGTGTTCCCTCTGAACCAGGTGGGAAGGAGATGGTGAATTCTGAAGCAATTCACATTTATTGTGAAATCCTATTGTGACAGGCTGCCTGAAGCCTTTCATTTCAGGGAATTTTTGAGTTCTGCCCTCCTATTGCTGCTGCTGCTGTTTCTAAATTTCCCAGTGCATTGAGGCTCTTCCCTCTCAACTCTGCCTTCTCGTGTTTTCCGTAATGGATGTAGGTATGTGGTTGGAGGTAGAGCCAGCTCATCCAATGGGGCAGATGTGTGACTCCGTCACACTCTGGAACACTTCCCTCCCCACCACTTAGCCTGCCTGCCTTCTGTGTGAAGACAGTTCTTCCTGTGTAGCAGCTCCTGATGGGAATTAAATCACCTCACTGTCTTCGCCAGCAAAGAATGAGCAGAGACAATGTGTATCCCAGGCAGGGTCAGAGCCTTAGCAGCTAGAAGGACAGAGGATCTTGAGTCCTCTTTTAAGTCGCTGTAGTGTGAACTGGTTCCTATAGAATCTACATTTACTTCCCTGTTGGCTAACTGCCTCAAAACATCCATACTAGTGTTCTGATTTTGAAAGCTAGAATCCTTTGACCTGTAGCCCTGGTTAATTTTTTTTTTCTTTCATTTAAATCAAAACTGACAGGAAGAAGAATAGACTAAAAGAGTTATTTTCCTTTGCTGCCTAATGGGATATGAAGCCTCAGCTTATGACTGAAAATAAAACTTTCCACTTGGGTAAACATAATTTTCTCCCTTTTTTCCCCCAGAAATAATCCCATTCATTTACAAGGATATAGTAATTTAGTATAAAATAATTCCCTTTCAACATCTTCTGTTGTAATTACTTGGCTATCTTCTTACTTCCCTTCTTCTGTGAATTTTGGACCATTCAGAGACTGAGCTGGCAATATAACTGTGGAGGAGGCTGAAGGGATGGGCACAGAGCCCTACAATGCCCAAGGAAGCCACAGGCTCTTAATACCACCCTGCTCAGATATCCCTGTAGGGTTGGTATCAGACCCAAAGAGGGAGGAACCCTGGAACATCGCCCGCCATGCCATGGGAATTTGTGGTTTTTCTTGGGGGAGTCTGGGAGTGCATCTCTAATGTTTGGAGACTGTGATGTGCATATCCACGGGAATCTTTGGCTAGTCCAGTGAGGAGCAAAAGCGATCAAGGCAGCTATAGGGGAGCTTCATACACAGATAACTTTGGAAATGCTTTATCTCAGGCTTGGTATCTTTTTTTCCTTCATGTGCTCCAGCTTTTGCTCAAATAATGAGGAGAAGAGGCAGAGAATTTATCACTTAAAATTATCTGCAAGTCCATTATGGGGCTCAATTAGTCTTGGGTTTTGTCATTCTTAACATTCACTAAACTGCAATTTTTCTTTTGAGAGCTTATTCTGCGTATATTAATGTGCATTAAAATGTAACAAAAAGTTTGGGATGGGGTTGAAAACACCACATATATATAGGTATATCAAGATTTCATTTCTCTTTTGTGGAAGAAACTCAAAGTTTCCTACAGCTTGTTTAATATTGAAACTTAATGAGTCTACCTAGTGCTATTACTGAGAAAGTAATGCTAGGCTTTGCTAAGGAAGGGGCCAGACCCCAGGGCATTGGAAGAGAACAGCTAACCAGACTTTAATATAGAAAAATAGATAAATAGGGTGATAATTCAATTGGAAGGCAATGTACCTATCGTGCACCCGGAGAAAGCACAGCTGGAGGATTTGAAAGTGATTTGGAAGCAAAAACCTCTCATTGAATTACAGACAAAAAAAATCAAGTTAGGGGTTGGCAGTGGAGTGAGACCCGGTTGTGAGGTTGTAGAAAAGAGACTGTCAGCTCTTCTGTTGTAAGCCAGAATTCCTCAGAGAGGCCAGCTTACCTCAAAAGTTTGCTTTGGGTTATATCTAAGCCAACATTCTCCTAACACACACACACACACACACACACACACACACACAGAGAGAGACGAAAAATTATTCTTGATTTACTTGGTAGCCACATCTCTGGGGATTGATCCTGAGGCTGTCACTGAAACCAGTGTTGTTCAGAAGTCATTGATGGATGATAATTTAACCTGGCAGGCATGTGATGTCACAGAGCAACTAGCTAAAGGGAAATAACTTTCAAAAAAGACATTACAGTTTACATTGAGTTCATACTGGCATAGATTAAGAAAGTTAATGGAAAAAAATATTTGTAGGATGTTTTAGTCTTTGTCTGGAGGCCAATTTAGGATCTGTGGAAGAAGTCCTTAATTTTGGATTATTGACATGGCACCAACTGATTTCATGGTTGTGCATTTTAGGTCAAATGAATGTTTATTCTGTGCTCCTGTTACAGAAAGATGAAAAGGGAGTTAGACCCACATCTTTCCTTCAGGAGCTTACGGTCTAGAAGTGGGGGGAAAACAATGAAAGTATAAACCCTAATTCGGTGAGACAAAAGTCAGGGCCAAAAGAAAGGCAGTGAGAAAATGCTGGGAGTTTGGAGGAGTGAGATGTCAATTTTTTATTGCTGAGAATGTCAAACTCTTCAATGGCATTGTTTGTCTTCTGTACTCTTTGTAGGTATTAAACCATAGATTTCCCAGAAGTTGTTTTTGGAGGGATATAAAGATGATTTTTCTAAATTATTTGTATTTGTCTCATTTTTCAAAGACAGTTCTTCCTCCTTTTTCTTCTACTAGAGCAGCCTGTTCACCTTCCATTGCTGATCATTGGAAGGTTGTCTGTATAGAAATGTGTAGCCCTAGTGCCTCCTGAGAAGAAAGGTGAAGTCCAGCTTTTGGATCCCCAGTCGTCAGTTGGTCAGTGCCTGGTAATGCAGAACCTGGCTCAGTCTTTGCTCTTTAAAGACTTTGGTTGCAAGTGGAAGAGCTTCAGTAATACTGGAAAGGAATCTCCTGGTCCATGTTTAATCAACAATGTGGTGGCCTTGGAAATCAATTCATGGATTGGTGCTCTACCCATTAGAGCAAAACCAGACTGCTTTAAGCTTCTCCAAACTGTCAGGATACTTTCTGGCACTCACATTTCCAATTTTATGTATTTCCTTGATTTATACTTTCTTTGTGCATACATTCTTATCCTTTTATAGCTCCTTAAGAGCAGGATATATGCCTGAATTATCACTGTATCCTTAGTAATTCCTAGAACAATGAAGGGGCTTAATTATGTTTTGGAATAGCGGGGTAGCTGATGAACGAATATAGTTTTATTCATGGGTATTTTTAGACCTTTCTGTAGACTTTGAACCTTATTTCAAAACTGTTCAAAAAGAACTATTTTGACAATCAGGGTCACATTATTTCAACTCTGAGACTCAGTTTTCTCACCTACATATGAATCATTGAGACTTCAGATGTGGAGATGTTCTCCAACTGCCCAGTACTGACATTTTAGGACTTTGCAGTTCACCCATGAACTGAACTGCCTAAATGAATGTTGAAATACAGATAACTTTTCTGGCAAAGGGTTGTATATAATAGCTCTCTTCTACCTGGAGTGTGCATTTACTTGAAGATACACAAGAACTGTCTAGGGGCACCTGGGTGACTCAGTTGGTTAAGCATCTGACTCTTGATTTTGGCTCTGGTTATGATCTCAGGGTCCTGAGATCGAGCCCCACATCGGGCTCGGTGCTCAGTGGGGAGTATGCTTGAGGATTTTCTCTCTCTTTCCTCCTCTGCCCCTCCTCCTGCTCATGTGTGCATGCACTCTATCTCTCTCTAAAATAAATAAATCTTAAAAAAAAAAAAAGTGTCCAGAGCTATGTGGGAGTGTATACTTTAAAGAAGTCAGTTTTCAGATTTATGCATCTTCTTTCCTAAAATTGATCTTTGTAAAAATTCCTTTGCACTGCCATTCTTTTATTCCCAACTCAGTCTTCACAATTTTCCTGTTTGCATTTAGTGAAAATCTATTTCTCACCCATTGTGACTCTCACTGTGGTTTGTTGCCCTGTGGCGGGGCGGTGGGGGGGTGTGTGCAGTAAAAACTTCTGAGGCACCAAACAAGGGGCCAGAGGAAATGTCTTGCTTCAAAGAGAAGTCCTGAGAAAGCCAAGAGAGAATGTAGGGCCCAGCTTCATCCAGGTAACAAGCTCCTGGCAATGCTCTGTGCCTTTTCTACCTGTTAATCTGTATTTGAATTAGAACTCAGAAGAGATAAGCTTGCCATTAAGTAATTTATTAATAAATTTATCTGAACTCAAAAAAGTTGAAGTCAGGCTTTTTCGGACAAAAAAAATAATTCTTGTTTGACTGATTAACTGGATGCAAAAATTTGTTTTGCCCATTAGGTCACATGAAAGATTGTATACATCAGTTGAGTAAGATAATCCTTCAGCTCCAAAGTTTTAACAAGTAGCACATATTTAAAGCACATTCAAAGCATACACTTGATTAGAAATTATAGACTTTGCAATTACACGTTCTTATGGAAAAATGTTGATGTCCACTTAACACCACAGAAGAGGGTTTTCCAACACTCTGGTTGGGGGCTCTAGAAACAAAAGTTTGAAATTCAGGGAAATGTAGATACTGCAGTTAGCATTAGTTCTACTTCTTGTAGGTAATGATAAACAGATGGGAAAAGTATGCTCCATGTGAACTTACCTAGTCACCCCCTATTAGAGCATACATCTGGGATCTCCATACATCTGGGATCTCCATACATCTGGGATCTCAATCCCAAGTTAGTGCTCTGTACTCACAATCCATTCTACCACATTTTCCTGATCTGTTCTCTACACTAATGTTTTAAGCCATTTCAACTTCTTCCAAACCTATAGTTTCACCCCCTTATCCATTTGCTCTCAACAAATGACCTTGCTTCTCACTTCACAAAGAAGTAAAGGTGATTCCAGCGATGAATCTTTTACCTTGTGCTACCAGCCCTACAACTCCATTCTGGTTTTTCCTTACTCCTTAGTAGGAAGGGGCCCTTCGTTGTGTGTAAGATCAATCTCCTCTTGACTCATGACTTTGCTCTTTCCTGTATCTTCCTCTTCCCCCCACTCTTCCCAGTCATTATTGAAACACTGAAGTTTTGCCTGTCTTCAACAAGCAAATGAACAGTAATTATTTTTATAAAATACATTGTTTCTCAAGTGTCATCTTTCCTTTGCAGACATCTTTTTTATCTCTTTCCACCTCACAGCTAATCTCTAAAGAATTGTTAACTTGTACTTTTCATACATCTCTAACTTCCACTTATTTACTAGCCTGCTCCAGTCTGGCTCCATCCCTGTCTTTGCAGAGAGAATAGTTTTGCCTAGGATACCATGAACCTACATGGTATTAAATTCAATAAGAATGTCTTAGTCCTTAACCTGCTAGATAACCCAGGAGTATCTGGTTCTATTGGCAGTTCCCTTTTCCTTTAAATCTATGTGTTTTGCTCTTGACTTTCATGATGTCATATTCACAGGCTTTCCTTGTATCTCCTTCCTTTCTACCCAGGAATCCCAAAACACTCAGTACTAGACCCAAGGATACCTGGCTTGAGTTGTGTAAAATTTTCCCACAATGAGGCCTCCTTTCTTTTACATTTTATACTATTTTTCTAAATAATATCACTCATTCTCATGGTTTCAATTGCCATTTATGGGCAACTGGCCCCCAAATTTCAATTTCTAAGCTTCAAACTCATGCCTCTGCTTGCTGATGTGACATCTCCTGTTAGATATCTCAAAGGCTTCTCAAATTCATGTCCAAGACTGAACATATATTTTTGCCCCCAAATCTGGCTGTCTATTCTTATAGTAAATGACACAAACACATCTCCATTTACAGAAGGCAGACATCAAGTACTCTCTTGCTTCCTGCTTTACTTTCAACCTTCAGATATAAATCATTTATAAGATTTGAACCACTAAATGTTTCTTGCTTCCATCTCTAGCTTATTTCACCAGCCCAGTCTAAGCATAATTTTCTCTAAAATACTTATGTCTGTGTTAAGTAAAAATGATGGCATTATCTTCTGGAGTTTACAATGTATGGGTGGGTAATAACTATGACAACTCCTGCATATGGGAAATAAATACGCTAAGGTTGAGTTTTCTACATTTTATGTAGAAAAAGTAATTTTACATATTAAATATATTTAGAGTATACTCTATACTTTAAAAGATTAAAGATGTGTATTTTAATCTGTAGAGCAACTATTAAAAAATAATGTTAAGAAGTATAGGTAAAAAGTCAATAGATAGATTAAAATGGGATTGTAAAAGATATTGAAAAAGAAAAAAAAAAAAAGGAAAGGAAGACCAGCAGAACAGAAACTACAGGGAGCAAACCAAAACCAAATAACAAAATGATAACTTTGAATCCATTAGCACCAACAATTGCATGAAGTATTAATGGAGTAAATGCTCCAATTAATTAAAAGGCAGAGATTTGTCAGAACAGATGAAAAAGTAAGACCTGATTAACATGCTATCAACAAGAGAGATACTTTAAATACAAAGTATAATATACTTTAAAAATTAAAAAAATATATACTATAAATATACAGATATTTTGAAAGTAGTTGGATGAAAAGAGTATACACTGGAAACAGGAAGGCTGGAGTGGCTGTATTAATATCAATAAAATAAGCTTCAAGGTAAAGAGTATTACCAGAGATAAAAATGAACATTTCATAATGCTAAGAAGGTCAATTAATAAAAAGGACATAACAATCTTAAACATCCTAGCCACTTATTAGTTGTATGACCATAAGACCCTGAGCCTCAGTTTTCTTACCTGTAAGATGTATTATAGCATGTCTGGACAGGTATGTTAGATAATATGTATGTAAATAAATATTAATAAAGAAATAAGCAAATAGCATTTACGTATATCCCTTGGCACATAGTAGGTTTTCAATGAACATTAATTCTTTTTCTTACATAATTGCTCAGTTTGAGCTCAGGAAGGCCAAAAAGAATGGTGAGTAATTTTGTTACAGAGATAAATCCATCAAAACAGAATAAACTAAAGTACATATGATACAATAAAATTTTGTTTAATGATGGCGTAACTTAGATGGAGGTTTTACTGGTACTGTTTCCTAGAGAGGGGGCTTCAACTTTTACTTTGAGATACTGGAATTGGGGGAAAGTTATTGAACAGCAGTTTTCCCTTTTAAAGGCAAAAGTAACAAAAGCTAATCTTAACCCAAGCGTATTATTATTATTATTTTTTTTTTTTGAGAGAGACAATGCATGCAAGTGGGGGGAGGGACAGAAGAAGGAGAGAATTCCAAGCTGGTTCCACGCTGGGCATGGGGCTCGATCTCACAACCCTGAGATCATGACCTGAGCTGAAATCAAGAATCAGACACTCAACCAACTGAGCCACCCAGGTGCCCCTTAACCAGCATCTATTGGTGATGCTTTTTCTTTCAGACAAAATGACCAGTAGTCACTTCTTCAGCACAGCTGCTAACATCACAAACCACTATTAGCACAACCACCTTACTTTTAATGAGTGTTACACACATTGTGGTGTGTGTAATCTTAACCACAGCTTCTAGAAGTACTTGGCATATTCTTTAACTTATACATGAATTGGGGTCCATTAAGTGTTTTTTTCTAGTTTACACAGCTCTTATATGGCACACACAAGGTAGTTTCAACCTTAAATCTAGGTTCTTAAATTATTTTGCCTGCAAAAATAGTTTATACTTGGTGCACGTAGGTCGCTCAGGCGGTTAAGCATCTGCCTTCGGTTCAGGTCATGATCTCAGGGTCCTGGGATTGAGCCACGTGTCAGGTTCCTTCTCAGTGGGGAGTCTGCTTCTCCCTCTCCCTCTGCCCCCGACCCGTGCTCACTCTCTCTCTAATAAATAAAATAACATCTTTAAAAAATGGGTTATCCTTTCCCTAAATCGTTTTTAAAAATTGAAACTTTGTAGCATCTCCAAAAGCTGGATCCTATTTAAAACAATTTTAAATGAAAATTACAGTCATTTTTGAGGGTCATGATGGGATTTTAAATAGCAAAATCAAGACTTAGTGTTTCTCCCAAGCTCTGAAGTGGACTTATAGGAAATAGATGGAGGAAAATGGCCACATGTGGCCTAAAATATGGAGAAAAAAAATCTATGTTCAATTAGGTAGTAACTAAACAATTCAACATGTAAAGTTGAATTTAATGCCTATTTCTCCTTTAGAAAATTTTATGAATAAGAATTTCATAGTCAACTCTGAAATTTAAGGGAAAATTCCTGTACTGGATGCATATTATTATTTGTTGATCTTGAGGTCACTTTTCTAATTTCATGGAAATTAAGTGTCTGTGAATCAGTCGTCTTAAGTGGAAAATTTCTTCTGCTTTGATGATGATGATACAGTGCAATGATAAACATTTCCTATTTACTGAGCAATTATTATGTGCCAGTAACTTTGTTAAGTGCTTTCCATACATTATTTAATTTGAAACTCATGAATTCTCAATGAGATAGATACAATTGTTATCCACATTTTAGAGATAATGAAAATTAAACTAGTAGAGGTGAAATGACTTGTAAGTCCCACAGTACATGGTGGAATGCAATGACAATGTAGACTGCTTGACTATGAAAGGCTCTATGTTGAATTATTGGTAGAGATTAGAAATTTTCTTTCACATAATCATATACAGAATCCCATTTCCCTTTTCATATGATCTTCAATGGCTAGTAGGGTTACCTTGACTTGAAAGCTTAGAAAGTGTATCAGAATCAGAAGAGGACTGGGGACAGGGTGACCTGGAATGAACAGCTTAGTTCACTTATACAACAAGCTTTGAGAAGAATAGGTTGTCATTCAATGAGTTTATTTTTCTGTGCTTCTTTTTACCAACACAGTGGCATATCAGAACTTGAACAGGCTATGAGGCAAGGTGGTCACTGACAAACAAAGCCTCAGACTTATATGTTAGGTCTTTCCATGTTAGAAAACTAATAACATTGTCTTGGTCCTCATCCTGATTCTTCCACCTCCTGACCAGATAGGATTTTGGCACGTCATTTCTTACAGCATCTATTTCCCCATCTGCAAAATGGGGGCTTCCTTTTAGGGGTGTTATTTTGATAAGGGAGAGAATTCATTTAAAGTGCTTAGTATGATGTCAAGTATATAGTTAGCATGCAAAATACATATTAGCTATTATATCATTATTATTTTCATCATTATTGTCATTTGCTTTGGAATGCCTTCCATGTGATAAATGTCATAGATAAAACTTGGGAATCTATGACAATTTTGGAAAATTGTTAAATAATTTGGGGACACCTACATCCTCCCTGGGGACTTGACAACACTTTGCAGTTGGCTCTGCTGTGTGATGTGTCTTTGATGTCTTCACATGCATTGTGTTGGTAAAGAAAGACACTAAAACCATGGATGGTTTCACGGAGAGGATAGGTAAATACTATCTAAAGTGGTGATTTATCCTGTTTCTTTGCACATTTCTTCCTGGAAATGTTTCTTGAAAGAGACTCAAGGCATGAGTTGGGATTTATTTTATAAGAACTTCTGGTGTAAGTGGGCCACAGTGAATGATATTATGAGAACAGTGGTGCCTCTCCAATGAGTCATATTTCTGATCTTTGCTTTGTGACTGGCATGGAGAACTGGAGAGCTGGTAGGCATGATGTACTGGATACAGCAGTGCATAGTACACACAAGCAGACCTAACATTTCACAGCAAAATATCTTGCCATCCTTGCTGCAAGGATACAGTAGTGGATAAAGTGTTTTAGAACAATAAAATGCTTAGCATTTGGGGGCCAACTACTGTTAGGAAATGTTCTTTTAAGTGAAGAGCTGTGAGCGGTTAGTAGAAAGCAGCAATTTCTTTAGCTTCTCAAAAAAGAATATGAGTGTTGTGTGTGTGTGTGGGGGGGAAGGCTTCAATTTAGGACACAGATGCTGATAACTTTATTAAATATTGATTTTTAAAAAATATATATATTCACTAAGCCATGAGCCAGAGAAGATCAGAGTTGGTGATAAAAATAATTATTAGTAGTATTTCAGTTTAATTGCAAACAAAATGAGTTGGTATAATCTATGTATATAACTATATATAAAAATAACTCCCATCCATAGCCCACTTGGAAAGTGGATGCCCCTCTTTCTGGTGTGACAACAAGACCCACTTCAGAGTGTAACAATATTTGTTTCTTTTGTGGCTTTTGGGGCCAGCAAAGCCAGGATTTCTAGACCTATAACAGACTTACAAAAACTATTAACCCAGGCTCAGAGACAAAGGTCCAGAATTTGTGGCAAGCAGGGCCTGGGAAAATTCTCTGGAGAAGAAAGGGCCACTTGAACAAAGACCAGGAGTAAGCAGTGGCCTTGCTAACTCAATATAACATTTATTTGGCATCAGGAGTGTTTCAGACTCTGGGAATCCTGAGAACCTTCAATGTCAGTCACTTCTGTAGATGAGGTGTAATGAGGAGAAACTACTGATTCATGCAAGAAGTGTTTCCTAAACTCAAAGATGTAAATGTAACCATGGGAAGGGTTTGCTTCTGAACTTTGGAAGAGGCTACCTTGAAAACGCTGAGCTTCTTGTCACTACCAGTAACAGGCAGAGGCTAGACAAGCACCTCCCTGGGCATATGCTATTGGTGGGGTATTGAGTCAGGTCAGACACCCCCAAAGCACTAAGCATTCTGTAGACTTCTACAGGCTCACATCTACTTTGTACTCTCTGTGCTTTTAGGAATGTAATGAGAGCAATACTCGTGTTGTTGTTGATGACAACAATGATGCTAACTAGCTAGCACTTACTGAAGTTGAATATATGGTAGGTACTGTGATGAATGTTCAGCAATCTGCACGTACAATCCTTACCACTACCCTAAGATGTTGATATTGCCTCCATTTTATGGGTAAGGAAACTGAGGCTTAGATAGATAAGAATTGGTTCCTGTGCTTAAATATTTGGGGATGAGATAAGACTCATAACTGCAAATAGTTACTGAAAACCTTAGTCCACTGACATGTGACAGTGTGAGAACTGTTATAGACAGTACACATGATGCGCATGCCAAGTGTTCATCAGCCAGACATGGCCAGGGGCCGAGGAGGTGGAGGTGGGAACACATTACTTAAGAGGATGGTCTATTTGGTCAAGTGAGTGGAAGGTTTATGCTTAGTTTGAAATAAAATCTTAAAAAAAATGAATGTGCTAGCTGGAATGTTTATTGTGGTGTCAATAACTTCCCATGCTATAGCTATCAAATTGGCTTTGCACTCTGGATAAATATCTTCCCCATTTAATTTGGCTTTAAACCTGAGTTACAGGAGGTACAAATCACTACAAGTAGGAATACCCAAATTAAATGAGGGTTCAGTTTTGAGTCTATCTGCCTCGGTGTTCTTAAGCCACACATTTTAAAATCCCTTTAGATGATGTTGGTGGGAATCTAAGTAGATCCAGATAAAGAAAACAGATATTTCTCATATCTTTCTGAACTCTTAACCTTGCTAAACTATTCTGTGAAATGGGAGATACTGACAACTTTGAAAGTGGTGTGTGCACATACACCTGTATATATAGTGGTTTTCTCTGACTTTTCCTGAGATAATGTGCAGAGTGAGTTGGAAGACATGGTTTTCAGTGGGGACTTTGCCACTGTGACCTTCTGATTAACCTTGACATTCCTATCTGTGGGATGTGGCCTTTGTACAAGATGCTAGAATGGGATCATTGTGTTACAGGATCTTTTGAGTTTGTGTTTTTTTCACATAAGAAAACAAGTAGAAAAAACTGGAAGTCATCCTTGAGTACGATCCATCTTCTACCATGCTACTTTGTGGAGGAGTTTTGGAGGTCATGTCAAGTATTCATTTAAGGAAGGAACGATTCTAATGCAAATTAAGCCAAATAGTCATTGGCATCTTCAAGGAGAAGGAAGTTTACATAACCTCAATTAAAAACAAATGTCACTATAAATTGGTTCTTGAACTTCATATAAATGTTTGTTTGAAATATTTTCTATTTTGTGCCTGACTTCCTATGCTCAACATAATATTTTTGAAGATAATCCATGTCATTGCATGTTTCAGCAATTAAGATTTTGCATTTTGTTATATGTAAACCATACCTCAGTAAAAAAAGGAATGAAAAAATATTATTTAAGAAGGAATAAACAAAATAATCAGCTCCTGGGTCTTGGGGACAGGCTGAGAGTAAAAGAGATTATATTATGGGATAGGAGAGATCAGTTGGGGAAAATTTTTCTGCATCAGCAGGGTACTCATCTCTATGTTGGGCCGTTCCTTTTGTGTAAGCAGAAGTAAAGGAAAACTATTTAGGTTTGTAATGTATCAGTTTTCCCCATTGTGATCCCACTTAACACAATGTTAAAAACCCCGCTGTCTTGCAACATGGAGATGGTGCTTCTTACCAGCAGTAGCAAGGCATCTGTGTGGATCTACTCTTCTAGCAGGAGGTGGGGACATGACTAGACACAAGCATGAAGTCTAGACTCCAAGTGTGGCGTTCCAAGCTGTTCAGAGCCAGGCCTTGATTCAGACTGATGTGTTCCCACTCCATTCTGATTTTGGATGGCTTACAAAAGAGCCAGATAGCTCATCATCATGGCACCCCAGAGCTAAATTTAAGGTGGTAGGTTTTTCCAGAGTGGTAATTCATTCAAGCCAGCTAGCATTTATATAGTGGTTATTGCATGCCCATCTGTTTTTAGGTAGAAATAAATCAGGGTGTGATCTTTTAAACTCTACTTTTTGTCCTCTTATTCCCTATCATCATTGCTGATATGAGCACCCTTTGATATATCATAGACTTAGAGATTCTAAGCTTGTCTCTGAAAAGTGAGAGCATCTTCCAGTTTTCACCTTATTCCTGGCAGGCTCTTTCTCTGAAATATCTTCACTCATCCACCCATTCATTCACTTAGTCCCTCACTCATTTCATTAAACCAATATTCTATTCTTGGTGATACATGGTAAAACAAAAATGCAGAATTTCCTATCTTCTTCGCCACAAGTGTACCTGTTATCCATTGTTCAGGAATCTGCTTAATTCTCATGTCCTTCAGAATCCTACCCTCTCCTGAGCTTCTGCAGGCCTTATCTTCAACATCATCCACAGACACTGCTTGCTTACACTGGCCTTGCAACTTTTCCTTTACAAGGTTAGATTGTTATCGAATTCTTGGAATGCAGATATTTCCATCTCCCAGCACCATTATCGTCTCCAAGGTGTTGTGCATTTTAGATCACTGGACTCCTGACCATTTCTGCCTCAATATATTGTACATAGTAGGTGTCAAGTTGACAAGGGAATGGCTATTTGCTTTCTAGCAATTATATGACAGAATGGACCTTGATGTCCAGGCTGAGCTCTATCTTCTCTTAAAACCTAGGAATCACTCTAATGTAATTCCATTTAAAACATTCCATCCGAATCTGAAGTTGCCTCAGTACTACCTTGGGGCTTGGCATATTTCTGTCACTCAAAAAAATCTTAAGTTTATGACTTTCTCAAGAAGATCCCATGGGTATTGCATATGCAAAGAACAAGAAGTTTGCTAAAGGACCTCCAAAATACTCATAGGCTGGGGTGAATTGGGGTCCTCCTTATTGGACTGGGAATATTCAAACAGACAATAGAGAATATTGAGTTGCCTGAAGTGGTTCTGGCCAGAGGGGACATCATGATCATGGTCTTATTCCTGGTCTTACTGTCTTTCTCCTTATATGTGATCCCTAAAGAAAGAGTATGGTTTGGCAGCAACGACGTGAAGGACTGCTCTCTGGATAAGTATATTGAGCATCAGAGAGTTGGGGAGAACTTCTGAATTATGAAAGTTGCCTTGGTTCTTGAGTTCTACCCAATTTTCTCTCAGCCAACAAGTGTTAATAAATTCTACTCCTCATCCTACGTAGAGCAGATCATCTTTGGAAGGGACTACCATAGGGGCATGAGGTTCTTGTGAATACAGCTGTTCAAGCGGAGGCCATATAAGCCCCTCTCAGGGGATATGCTGCGGGAGGGCACTGAGCTAGATCTAATGCCCCCTTTGTATCCTCCTTCAGTATACATGCATTTTCTCTGATGTTATGTGAGAGGAAACCTATTGCAAGGGGGAGGGAAGACTTCAGTGAGGGGCTGCAGGTGGTCTTCTTAAGCCCCATCAATGCACAGTGGGAATTCTGGGGTGAGCTATCCAAGGATAACCAGTGCACCCAAGTGCAACACTACTAGCAGCCTTGAGCATTTCCACTTAACACTTTCATCTCCATTCCCACTCCCCGCAAAGTGAACTCAAACTGCTTACTACCTATATATCCTCCAGGCTCCTGTGAGGTTGAATGTGTTAATGGTTATAAAGTGCTTTGACCTTCTCTCTTGGAAAGTACTGCAGGAGTAAAAAAAAAAAATTATTATTATCATTTCACAGACATTTTGCAGTTCCCACTGGTTAGTTCCATTCTCTCCTTCAATCTTGAATGCATTAAAGTGGCTAAATAAAAAGTATTTTGAGTAAATAAAGATATCCATGATTTTTAAAAGTTCTTTATTATATATTTTGATAAGCATCATCACCTTCTCTGACTTTCCACATAAAGTGCTATGGCTAAACAGCTCTGTAATGATATTGCTACTTGGCTATAATTTAGAATGCTATAAAGATTATTTAGCACAAAGAAGTATTTCCAGTTAAAATTTAGCAACTCCTTTCAAATAGATTTACATTAAATCTTAGACTGAATTTTAGAAACATTGAACAGAACAAAAATAAAATCTAGTTCATGTTCTCATAAAATATCTGCTCTTCTCCTGGCTCTTTACCCTCTGTGTGTGTGGGGGGGGAGGGGGTGGCAGATTCCCTCTCTGCTTAGAATCAACCTACCTATCCTTCCTTTTTTTCCCCTACCTCTTCTTCCCTTTCTCCCTTCCTCCCTCCCTATATCTCTTCTTTTTTGCTTTCTAAAAAAACCAAAATGAAACAAAAACAAAAACAAAACAAAGAAACAAAACCGCAAATTGAATAAATTACTTCCTTAGCGTCTGGCATATTGTGAAGCCTGGATAAGTATTCAGTCTTGTTGTTGTTGTTATATACCAGATACTGTTTAAGTTCTTGAGAAGACAAAAGAGATTGAGTTCCTGCCCTTAAGAATTATGCGGTCTAGAGAAATAGAGACGTAGACATATAAATGCGTAAATAACAACATATTGTTATAGTCCTAAAATGGGGAATATAAAAAATGTTGTGAGACTTAATAATTTCTTAAGGAGCCAGTAAACCATAACTGTTAATTGCACAGACTTTGGAGCCAGAGATAAAATGTCAGTCTTTCCACTTACTTTCTATGTGACCTTAAACAAGTTGACGATCTCTCTCTGTTCCATTTTCTCTTCCGTAAAAAGAGGATACTCATGCCTTCCTCATATGCTTGTTTTAAGACTTAAAGGAATTAATATATGCACAGAACATAGGCTCGTCCATGGAATGTAAAAAAACTTTCAATACACGTTTGCTATCATTTTTACTGGGAGCAGGGGAAGATCACACACACACACACACACACACACACACACACACACACACACAATCCTTCGCTTGAACTTCTCAAATTATCATATTTCTTTCATGTTTTTCGTAGCTACATTTTATGAATAGGTTTTTACATTTTATTTTCTAGACCCTCCTTTTACCCCTTTAATCCCACTTTTTATTGAATTCTATCAGCACAGTATTTAATGAAAGTGCTTGGATCCTTCTGAATTCTGGTAGTTGTATGGTGCAAAGATAGTCACAGTTGAAAACTGACCCAAGGACTCCTGCTAATTCTGCTTTCCAAGTACATCATTTTACTATGCCATCCTCTCCTCAACCCACCCCATTTGGGCTTTCCTTCTCATCACTGAACTTAACATCAACCACCTTCATCTTGCCATATCTGGTGTCCAGTTCCCCATTTTCCTTCTACTTCAACCCTTGGCCCTCATTCATTATAAAAGGCCAAGTTTTAGGTAAGGTGGGAGGTTCCTTTGACATCTTCCCTGTCCTCATCCTGTGCCCCCCCTTTTTTAAAAATTTAATTTAATTTTATTATGTTATGTTAATCACCATACATTACATCATTAGTTTTTGATGTGCCCTTCTTGAGTTCATTCCAAATCTTTCAGTAGCAACTGACCCTCTTTATCCTCCTCCCATTTACACTGCCTTTCTCTGCCAGCCACGGAGGAGACTCCACTCTATCTGTGTTCATTTAGTGTACTCTCTAGGGGGCACTTGGAATTTAAAAGTCCAGAGAGACAATCCATAACACAAGGTGATACACCATAATGCTAAAATTTCAGGGTCTGAAGTAGACATTAGGAGACATTTCTGAGTGTGGATGCTCTCCTGTGTTCCTTAAAGCAGACCCTATAAACAACCACGTGGCCAGCACTATGAAAATCCAGGCTCTGTTACATTCCTAGCAGCCTGGCTGGAGATTAGTCTCCACTTTGAGTTTACCTATTCAGTTTGAATGAGACAGGATATTCAAGAAACTGGAGGAATAGCTAGAAAATGACATATCACCTTAAGAGGTGATGAGGCAATCAGGAGCTATCACTTTCTCCTACATCCCAGTGTCTCTCTCTTTCTGTGACATTTCAGTGTTGGTGTCATCTCCTAAATGTCAGATTCCTTTTGAAAAATCTTATGCATGGATTAATAAACAATGTGCTGTCAGTTAATTCTTATTAATCTAAGAAAATATCATGGACAATTAGAGATTCTGAAGTGAGGAGGAAACTCTTAAATATTGTTCAAGAAGCAAAGAGCTTATAACTGAATTTATTCACAAAGTTAACTGATAGACTTAGTGTTTTAAAATAGTATATATAGATGAACCATGAGAGACGATGGACTCTGAAAAACAAACTGAGGGTTCTAGAGGGGAGGGGGGGTGGGAGGATGGGTTAGCCTGGTGGTGGGCATTGAGGAGGGCACATTCTGCATGGAGCACTGGGTGTTATGCACAAACAATGAATCATGGAACACTTCATCTAAAACTAATGATGTAATGTATGGGGATTAACATAAGAATAAAAAAAAA
>NC_138378.1:107699288-107740522 GCF_054177405.1 Leptonychotes weddellii
AAAAATCACAAAAAAATAAATCTCTTATTGGGGTTTCAAAGGAGTGGATTTTCCATATCTAAGAAATGTATGAAGTAGAAATAGATGAAAGGAGACACAATCAGAAATGAAATATCCTAATGATTAATCAAAGATATAATCCCATCATGGAAAAATGACTCAATGTTTAAGGTTTTTCTCTATTTCTTAACATCAGAATTCTGCAAGACTCTGAACTCTCAATATTAGAAATGTAACTATAGAAAATTTTCACTCATACTTTTTTTTAACAAGATGGAATATCATACATTAAAGCATAGAATGATTGCTTCTTCTTGCCTTTCAGTGAAAGCCCAAACTCCTGGGCTTGGACTCAGAGGCCCTCTGGCTACAGCTCCCTACCTAGCCAAACCCAACTCCCTAAATTCTTAGCAGAGACTGACTGTGCCAGTCATCCTCATTGCAAGCTTCTCCTCCATCTTAAACACCTTTTCACCTCTCATTTTCTCTCTCTCTCTCTCAGCATCTTGACCATCAAGAACCCATCAAAATCCATAAACTACTATCAGCTACTCTTAATGCTTAGATACAGAAATAGGTATTAAGTGGAAGTTTAGTTCCTTTCTTCAAAGAATGTTTCCTTCCTGCCCAAACTCAGATTTGTCTCTACCTTTCCTAAGCTGTAGTAGTGCCTATAAACTCCCATAGCGGTTCCTGCCAGCCCACGGTAGTATTATAGGCTATTCTGAAGTGCTAATAGACTGCAAATTCCTCAAGAACTCTGAACAATGGCTTATACTTCCTTACCGTTCCCCGGAACGCCTAAGAAAGTATGAAGTACAAGGCTTAGCCATTGTTTTATGATTTGATATTTTCAGAGAGAACTCTATTTTTTATGAGAAAGGACATATTCTCATCTTTAGGCATGACCAGGTGAGGTTCAGGTAATTACTACTGGCAAGAGGTTTCTTAATGAAAATGTCAAGTGGCCTGGAGACACTATACTCCACATTCAGCACCTCTCAAGTGCTTTTCCTCACCTACAATTAGCATTTATATTCTGGATACTTCTTTAGCATCTGTAAAAATTCTAAAATATTTTCTTTATATGGAGTGCTCAAAAACGCCAGCAATGAGGGGTAGCTGGGTGGCTCAGTGGGTTAAGCATCCGACTCTTGATTTAGACTCAGGTCATGATCTCAGGTTCTTGGGATCAAGCCCCACATCAGGCTCCCTGTTCAGTGGGCAGTCTGCCTTTCCCTCTCCCTCTGCTCCTCCGCCAACTCATGCTTGCTTGCACTCTCTTTCTCAAATATATAAATAAATCCTAAAAAAACAAAAAAGGAGATTTAACAGCAGTAGGACTCTGTAGTCCCAGTATGTGAGATCATCAGGGAAAGCATGTACCAGAAACAAAACAAAACTGGAGTTGTTTAAAATAGGTCTTTATATACCATCATAATGAAACAGTACTTTTGTACCATACTTTACAGTACATGATACACTTCACATTTCTTATTTTATTGTATTTTAGTTTCTTTTACTTCTTCTCAATATTCATATCTGGATTTTTCAAAGATGAAGAATCAGAGGCTTGGAGATGGTGGTGGTGCTGTATAGAACACATCTGTGGCAGATGTGGCAGAAACTCAATTAAGGCTGCTTGTTCTTTCTATAACAGCAGCTCACGTGTCCCCTAATTCCATAATACAAATCTTGGAGGGCTTTATTAGTTACAGGGGAAAGTAACGCTGAGAATTCTTTTAACTACTTTTTCTCAGTCCAAATCCACATGAGACCAATATTTTCGGACTCTTTTTTAGTATATGATTCCCTTTTAACATATATCACTGTACCTTATGTACCCGCACAGTAAAGAAACAATACACATTTGCTGAGTAAGCAATTGAGAGAGTGTGTAAGCTAAGTAAATATTCTATTGAGGCAGGGAAACAAAAGTGAATCTGCAAGCTTCTGTCTGGTAAACTTCCTTTCATAAAGAATTTGTTTCAAACCTTGGAGAAAACAGTCCCATCTTTCACATTATGTGGATACTAGGTTATTAGTCTGGGGTGACATGAATTCTGTTGCAAGCTTTTTAGAGTCATATTGAGCCTCTGTTAGACACTGAGGTCTTAACATTGTTAAAAGCCTGAAAATTTTTAATTTTTGTTGAATGTCAATCATCTCTTTTCTAGATAGGTGGGCTTGATTGTTACTTTGATGATCCCAGTGAACCATATCCTCTGATATCTATGCTCTTGTGTGGTCCCTTTTGTTGAATCTGGGCCATGACCTACTTTAAAGATTAAAATATGGCAAGAATCATGCTATGCCTAATAAAATAAAATTAAAAATTGAAAAGTTAAAAAAAAATTAAAAATCAGGTTATGCCTATTTCAGGCCTATACCTTAAGACTTCAATATGTTCACCTTTGTGGTCTGGGGGAATTCAGCCTCCGCATAAGACATTTGATGACCCTGTGACCACCGTACAATGACAATCCAGACCCAGCCATGTAGCCAGGCTGTGTGGAGAACTGAGGCCCCAACCAATAAGCCAGCTGAGCTCAGAGCTGAGAGTCCTCATCAGTTTGTTGGCCGTGTGTGAGGTCACCTAAGAAGCAGTGTCTTCATTCTTAGTCAAGACATTCTCGCTGATGCCCCTTCACACAGAGATAGATCGCCCTTGCTGAGTTCTGCCCAAATTGCAGAATCGTAGCAAATGAATAAAATTGTTGTCCTTAAGATTATTAAGATTTTGGAATAGTTTGTTATGCAACAGTATATCACCAAAACAACAAATAACCAGGAAACGGAGAGCTATCAGAAGAAGCTGAATAGGTAGCCCGCTTTGAAAGAGAAAAGTCTGCTGTTACACACTGTTGCAGCTTCCATCTGTCTGCCCCAGAAAGCTGCGTCTCTGTTCTCTCCTTCATTCCTCTCTCTGACCCCCTGACCACTTGCACCGCTTCCCACTTTCCCTGATGTCATTACCACCTCCCCTCACATAGAACAAAACACATATTATTACAACACAAGAAAATAATAAAAATTACCAAAACAACAGCAGCCGAAAACTGGTGTAAAGTTTTTATTTACAAATGGGCAAGAGGACTGATTTCCAATTAATTCCACTAATTGTTGCCAGCATTTAAGAATAAGATTTGTTTCTATTTTATTGACTGTTTTTGTCATCCTGCTAATTAGTCTTATCTGAAGCTACCATATTTTAAATGAAACCATTTGATCTGTATTTACTATCTACACCAGCAGAAGTTCTAGTCCTTTAGCTCATATTCTTGAAAGGATTTTAAAGTCTGTATTAATTAATGAAGTTGGCACCCAGAGCTACAAATCATGGCAATTTTTATTTTTCTCTGACACAGTCTATTTTGCTTTCGAATGTTTTTCTTCAGCTAGGAAACAAACTTTCTGGTTTCCCAGAATGACTTTCAGTCTTTTCTATAAAAACTCGTTATCATGAACTCTAAGCAGTGGCTTGCAATTTCATAGACAGTAAAATGTACAAGAAAATGTCCCAGGTCACATCAACCTGTTTATCATTATGGTTGTTACAAGGTGTTTATAAGTCAGTGTTTTAGTGGTTTTATAATAATATGAATAGTGCTGGTAATTGCTCATTTATTTTTATTCTTTAGTAAAATATTTTCTTTCTACCTTTCCCAAATTACAAAAATCAATTAATCGCAGATTTTGATATATTCCTAGTTATGTGCTTAATGCAAACATGCCCATGGGATACCAATCTAGACATTCTTTTGTATATTGTTAGACATTTCATATATATGATCATGTAATAAATCATAATTATTAAATAATAAGTCATAAACAATAACAATCCTATTTACATTTATTTCACAGATTAAGAAATCATTCTAGTGTGGTGACAGGGGTACCTCAGTTGAAATCAAAAGAGCTGTGTTTAAGTCTGTCACTAACAGTTACATCTCTCAGTATTTCTCAACCTCAGTTTCCTTGCCTGTATGGAGCAGATAATAATCAGTGATCCCATGGAGTTCTTCTGACCATCAAATGAGACCATAGGGGAAAGTGCTTAGCACAGGCATCTTGGGCAGAATAATCACTCAGAAAATGTTTGTTGTCTGAATCTGAATGGTCTTGAATACTGGCATTTATTGAGTTAATATGGAAGAGGCTTTTTAGTAAATATCTACACTACTGAAAATGTTTGGCTCTTCCATTGGTTCCTGGATAATTATATTGCATTTTACTTCTGTGTGTCATCTGGATGATAAAATAATCTCTCCTTGTCAGATGCATGAGCATGTGGGCACAGGTTATCTGGACATATTGAGAATCGAGAGAATGTACCAGTGGTTTTCATACACAGCGTACCTCCCTGATATGGTGAATTACTCAGATGACGGATGCAATTATTTACATTCAATTTAACAAAAAGTGGGTGATTGTTACTCACGCTGGGCACTGGAAATACAAAGCTGACTCAGACACACAACTTTTTTCCTAGAAGATCTCAGAACCTATTTATGGAGACAAATATACACCCAACTGATCATGAAATACCTCACAATGAAATAAAGGTTAAATGTAAAGAAAGGAAAGTCCTATGAATAACAGAAAGTATTAGCTGATTGTAAGGAGATCTGGAAAGGCTTCGGGAAAAGGTAAGCTATTAATAATGGCTTCAAAGATGTGAACTACCCACAGACTACCTCTCTTGGGACTGGTCTTAGTCTGTACCCCTCTGTGCTGGGTATTTTAGGTTGTTCTCCAGACCTGCACTCCAACCTTCTCGGGTATGCTCTGTGCTGAGGGTTTCTGACCAGAAGAGACTACATCAACTGGCTCTGTTGGTCTCTGGCTTGCAGCTGGCTTTGACCAATGGGGAGCACCAGGAGAAGACAGGGAGGAGGGTGAAGAGTGATGTCAGAAGTATTCATCCTCCTGGTTTCCTCCCTGCAGTCTTGTAGTAGGTGGCTGGACGCTCAGATTCAGTCTCTTGTCATTTCTTAACACCCTGCACACACCTTTGTGAATAAACCCTTTATTAAACTTGACTCAGATTATCCTAATTTTGTTTTACTTCCTATTTCCTACTGAGAGAACTTGACGAGAATACTTTCTTTCACAAAATTTTGTTGGCTTTTACTGTTTGATTTCCCAGATAACATGCTATGGCCATTTTCCTATTTGGCTCATGCTGCCTCACTGCTCATAGCACCTGCCCATTCTTCTTAAGCTGATATCCACTCATCCTTTAAGACACTTAGTTCAAGAAGTCACCTTTGTTTGGGTCCCCATTATGGACTCAGTTTCCTTCCTTTACTTTGCACAGCATCATTCACACATATGAGCCACAGCTCTTGCCATAGGAATATTTAAGCTAGTATTTCCCATTAAAGTGTGAGTTCCTCAAGGGTAGAGATCCCATCTTTTCCATCTTCATATAATAGTGGTTCCCATGGTTCTCATAATATTACTTATTACACTGGAATGATTTAGTGTTTTATTCAGTAATCAGTAAAAATCTTAGTTTTCCTTGTTCACTTGATTAATTTGAAACAATCTTGGACTTGGTATGTGAAAGTTCAAATCAGGTGATGGGTTCCTTTAGATGAAAACTTTGTTCTGGGTTCAGCTAGCCTGGTAGGTGTTTTCTGTGTCTTGGTTAGTCTGACAATGCACTCTCCATGATACAGAAGAGGGTGTTTAATTCTTTGTGCTATTACATATCAGAATCTCTGGATTCCCTCACATTCCTTTTTCCTCTTGCCTGAAGTTGTTAAAATGCTGTACATGTAGTCATGTGGGATTCACATGACAGATATATGTCATTCATATGCCTAACATACTTCATGGGCTGCAGCATAGATGAGCAAGTATGAGTTTTGCTAAATTTCACACTTTTTCCTATTCAATAGATTAGGCCATCATTAAACTGAAAGAGAGTGGTGTCATAAAACTGCACTAGCCTTGGCCCTATTCTAATTCATTTTATAAAGAAAGCCTAAGACAGAATTTAGCACAATAGGTAGGTGTTTTGTTTTGTTTTGTAAAAATGACTGGGGAATGTGACAAAATTATGCAAATGGTAAGCCCTTTCCAGTTCCTTAGAGGGTGGCATCCCTGTTTAACTTTACCTATCTTTAACATCTTGAAAAGAGATGGAATGGCAAGCCATTTTTGTGTCTTCATAAAAGATATGACTAAGCAGGATATGAGAAGGAGGAGGCAGAGTCTCTCTTTTCTCCATTTCCCATTCCTTGCTCTCCCTCTTCTGCCTCCATGGGAGGAGAAATTGAGAGAAGAAAAACCAAGCACTGTGAGTGGTTTGGGTGGAAAACTTTTGCCTATCCAGAGAACAAATAGTGGTTGGTTCCAGAACCTCTGTAGATTCTACTTCAAAATTACTCCAGAAAGGGTGCCACCATGGTTTCTTGTTCTCTGTCTCTATCTCTGTGGTGGACTTTAAGAGAGCCAAGTGACATGGTTTCTAAGCCCGGGATCTTTTGTAGTAAACCCACAGGTGAAAATGCCATCAATTTCTTGTTGCCTTGTTTTCAAGAACAAACTGGTTTGATGTTTTTTCTTCTTCGATTTTTCCAGGACATCACATTCAATTCTCAACTGTCCCATTTTTGAAGAAAGATAAGACTTTGGTTTTGATTGAATTTTCCTTGATATCAGTTATTTCCAAGTCCAGTTTATTAAAGGATTAATGTGGCATCAGTTCTGAATTCTCTGAGGTCATACTCAAGTTCGTCTTTGAATTACAGATTTTTTTTTTTCCCCAGAGTGTGAGTCTTGAGTTATATCTGTTTCTTATTCAGGGGGAGAGAGGATAAGTAAAAGGTAAAATGGGAAGATTATCCTTCCTTCTTTTTGGTATTTAATGCTTTTTTCTTAAGTATGCACAGATGTTGATGCAAATCTATTGAAATATATACTTGTTAAGCTTACTGCTTTGTTTCTTTGTTTTTATTATTTATATGTTAATGATTTCTGTAGTTTGTTTAGAATAAATGTTTAGAATGTGAGACTCTTAGAAGGAAATATTATTTCTCTTCATTTAAGGACTCGAAAGATGCGTCGAAAAGAAAATGTGATTGGTGCCAAACAAAAATGCATGGCTCCTCACCTTTAGTGTGTCATGTTATGGATGAGAATTTTATATACTTTGCTTTCTTGGAGAACATTCTGTGTGGGAAGATGCTGGAAAGAAAGGAGTTACAGGTGCCCCACTTACTGTTGTGCACCTATGTCAATGATACACCTTTGTAGGTGGCACACCTGTGCAGATGTAACACTTCTTTAAATGGCAAACCTATTAGGTTGGCACACGTTTTATGGATGGCACAATAGAACGGATGGTACCTATTTGTCCATCTAGGAGACGTCTGTACAGAAAGCATTTTTGTGTGGATAACACATGAGGGGATACTAATGTTTGAGCTTTGGTTGGCTAATTGGTCCACGCTTTCCTAAAATGTATAATGTATACATTTCCTAAAATGTACACCATTTAGGACTCTCAAACTTTAGAAAATATTTCCTCTGCTGTTATCATCCCCACCTCAGAGAACCGTCAGGGTCTTAGGGTGAAAAGCCATGATCGAAATCATATGCAAAAAACGAAGATTTTTAAAAAAAATCTTAATTTCAAATTTCTGCTCGGAAATTCTCACATTATCTACTTGTTTGGTTGCATGAAGTCTAGCATTTTTAATATAGAATTCAAAGCCCACATTAACTTGGTCTTGTCACCCTTCTCCAACTGTATCTTCACTGTCTTCAGGGCATAGAGCTAATTTGTCAAGTGTGGTCTTTACTATTACCATACTGTGCTCACCTCTGACTCATTTTGTATTTTTTCTCAGGTCATTCTCCTTACTCAGAGTTTTAATTTTCCTGTTTTTCCAGCATCTGCTCATCCTTCTAGCTAGGAACTTCTCTCATCTGAGGAGATATCACTGGACATATCAAGATCCAATGATTTTTTTATTTCTCTAAGCTTTTACAGAGTGTGTTTTTTGATGTGGAATTTTTCTGTTCCAAACAACTTACTGTTGTCTTATGGGTATGATTCTCTTCTCTTCCACCAGGGACCATTCCCTCTTCTGCCTGCCTCAGTGGTTCACTTTGTTGATTACAGAGACAATTTCTCCTATTTTTCTGCTCCCAGACTTCAAGAGGTGAATGCCTATGACTGGCTGAGTTTCTCCTTTGCCTCTTTTCCAAGGTCCTCCTGGTAGGACTTTGGTCTTCCCAAATGCTGGCATCTTTAATCTGTGAGTTTCCTGAAAGCTGGGTCTTTTTAAATTCCTCCTCAGTTTCTCAAACTGTGAGCTCTTTATAGTGTAGTCTGGGTCTTCTGCTTCTCTGTGTGAACACCTCATGAAGCCATCCATGCCTGCATCTGCCCCCCTTGATCTCTGTTCCTAGAGTTTTACAACATTTAATGGTTTAAATCACATACTTTCATCAGAACCATGGAGCAGATTTTGTCAGCAGGGATAGGAAATACGTTTATTTGGGGAGGCAGGTGTTAAGGTACAGAGGTTCATCTGGTAGCCATCCTATTTTAAGAACTAGAAGAACTAGAAGAAGAACTGTGGCTGTTCAGTTGATGCGTATTGATTCATTTAAGAAATGATAATTCTGCTTTACTGATTATCTTCTGTCTCCTTCCTCCTACAGGCTGTTCCCAGCTATTCAATGATTCAAGTTTCAAACTTTTTGTCATGTCTCTGAGCTACTTCTTACCTGTCTCCTTTCTTAGTTTTTTATGTCCTTGAAAGTTCTGCTCCAGCCTTAGCATTTTATACCTTGTGCATGCCTTGCTGTCTGGTGATATCTGCATTTTCTGTGATTCTTCTCATTTGGTCTGAAATCCCACACCCTGTTTAAATGGAACTTTGTGACTACCTCTCAAGCCCTTCCCAGCCCCTTCTCCTAATACCTTAAATACTAATTTGCAGACTTTAGTCTATTTTGGTGACTTATTAGATTTTTCTTTTAGCTTTCCTCCAGGGGACATCAATTTCAAACTCTCACAAGCACAGGTGCAACTTCTGCTCTTATAATTCCCACCCACACTCCTAACTCCACTCTATCTCGTGATAACACCATATTAAGTCACTAATGGCTGGAGTGTGAAAGATTGAATGTTAAAAGCATAATTAGAGACTTAAGGGAAACAAATTGTACCCATAAAATTTAGAATTAATTTCAGGAAAATAGGGCAATTGAAGCACCTAGTGCAATTTGAAATGACTTTTCTAAATGAGCAGCTGTGCCAGAAATCAGCCCCCTCCTAACTTCCTCTGTTTCCTTCTTATTTCCTTCTAAGAATAAGGGCAGGTCAGTGGGGGAGTTTTGGCAAACAGCAATGTACATTTCTTGTCAGAATATCAAAGGCAAAGAGCTCACCTTAAAGTTAAGCTTTGTCTCTTTAGTGGAAATGGAAAATAGGAGAAGGTGTGTGGGTGAGACCAATCATTGCCCTTGGGCAAGTTTGAGAAATTGCAAGACCAGAACCTACACATTCAAAGAGGTAGTGCTTCTGAGCCCAGGCTAATCCCATCAGTCAGTAGTTTCTTATTTCTTATATCCAATATTGGCTAACGGCACCATTCCAGTTTACACACAGTTATATTACATCCCTTCAGTCCCCTGATGCCTTTGCCCCCGCAATCTTCCCCTTATGGGAATGTTGGGCAGCTTAACTCAGCCAGTGGAAACCCATTCACATTTACACCACCTCTCCTTACACAGCCAGGAAGCCAGCTTTGACTACCACAGCGCTCCCGTCTCTCCCTTCACAAGCCCACACAGAGACTAAAACAAATAGTAGCAGTTCCATGAAAGGCCCTGTGTAAGCCACTGTAGGTGCAAAGAAGAAAACATATGATCCTACTATCTAGGAGCTCATAGTCTAGTGTGGGAGGCAGCCATAAAAGTGGCAATTATATAGCATAGAAGTACCTGTGAATAGGATGTTATGTGGTCTCAATAGGGATACTGATGGCCCTGCTCTTCCTCCTCCTAGCGATATGATTACAGACAGGTCATTTCTCTGGTATTCAGCTTTTTCACCTTTAAAATGATGAAATTATCAATTATTCTGTAGGGTGGCTTTATATATTAAGTGAAATATATTAAGTGAATGTAAAATGCATGGTAAAGGTCTGACCCATAGTGGGTGCTAAATAATCATTTCCTAGTTGGAATTCAGGTAGAAAATGGTTGAAGAGACTACACTTAGAGGTTTGGTTGCAATTTAAGGCTTTTAGTGACTCCAGGTCAGCGTTTGTCTGCCATACAATATTTATAACTCTCAAGAAAGCAAGAGCGAAGATTATGGATAAATCAGGGCAAAATTAGCCTTAGTCTTAGAAACCCATGACTGCGGATGGCAGCCCAGGATTTTTCCTTGGTTAGAAAATTAAGGCAGCAAGCCCATGGGATCTGTGTTATCTCAGGTTGGTGAAGTTGGATTGATAGTGAATGTTTGGAAAATGTGAATGAAAACAAGGCAAGCTCAGGAAACCACAATATTCCCTAAAAGATTAACCATTACAAATTTCTGCTCTGGGGGACTTACTAGAGAACATTCTTCTAAAATGTCTTATTCCCTGGGATTCTCCAGCTGTCTCTCTTTTGTTGTTACTGAAGCAAAAAGAAGAGAACAAGGAAAATCTCTAAAATCCAAATAAAAATACAGATTTAAAGCAAGCAAAAAAAGAGACTCTTTGACAGTCCCTTTTACTGGCCTGGTAGTTATTTCCATGTACTGTGCATGAGTTTTAGTAAGACCCATGTCTGTCTTTGTAAGAAAATGGAAAACTATTGCTTTTATTTATTTATTTCATTTAGTGTCTTCTTATACTGATCCTGGAACCCATGTTCCTTATGCTGGAAAGTAAAAATAATAACTTAAGGACTAGGCATGCTGAGAGGTAGGGTGAGCTTTATCAAATGATGAGATCTTACCAATGGTTTGTGGACTCCACATGAAGGCTCACATCACTACCTGCTTGCCCGTGCAGAGTCCTCAGCAGGCATATGGCATGTATTCCCTTCTTATATCTCCTGGAGGCCCTTAGCACTTTGTTTCTCATTTGTATTTGATCATCCTAGAACCGGTGTCACTGGGTCATAAATTGGAGAATGCCAGACCTAGAAGTTCTCTATGATCAATTACTGTCCATCCTTTGTGTCTACAGGCAAGGAAAGAAACCCAGAGGAATGAAATAACATATGAGATGTAGCTAGTTTCAGACTAAACCCAGAGTAGAAACGTGGGCTCTTGACTCTCAGTCCAGTGGTCTATTAAAATGTGGACAGAAGTGCTAGAACTGTCAGAGATGAGAGGACATTGTTCTTGCCACAAAGTCATTGCCTCTTCATTCAGTAAAGGAGCTATAGGTGGGTAATAATGATGAAAATGCTGCAAATATTGTCTATGTTGCATTCAACACCAAGGGCCATATTGAGCATTTACAGTGAACAAAGGTATTAAGACATTGTGGTGGGCTAGATAAGGGGACAGTTGAAAAAGAATATGCCACCCTGCCCTCTGAGAGCTCCAATCTAGATGGGGGAATGTACCTCTGACTCTTATACCGGGGAAAGAATGACATCTGCTCAATGTTAAATTAGTGATGAGAATGATCAAGCACTGTGCAGTCTAAGAATTCATGAGGAGGATGGCAAAACAAAACTACAGATATAAAGATCATGCAATGGAAGGGAGTCCGGGGAGGCTTCTCAGAGGAGATGGCATTTTCTGTGGAATTTGCACAGAGGCAGGACTTTGGTAAATATGAAGAGAGAAATTTTTCCTTTGACTAGAAAAATTGGTAAATACCCTCTCTGTCCATATTATCTGGGTACTAATGGCATCCAGAAAGAGGTCTGTGCCATTTATGGAGGGAAACATCTAGAGGAGAAAAGAGGGGATGATGTGTTAGGGGAATGCAATAGGGAGTCCAGCACTACAGCCAATACCCAAGTTGGGATGGGGTTATGATAGAACGAGATGCTGCTTGAAATGTCTGACAGGAGCCAGCTTCTAGGACATGTTGTATTTGTCTTCTCTTACACTACCAGCAAATAAAACCCTAAGGCCTCAGAACAGAAGAGTGGCACAGATAGCATTTTGCTTTCAGAAATATACCATCTCAACAGGACAACGTTATGACTTTCTTGGGCCTTAGGCACTTTTGCCTTCATGGGCATCTTCTACCACTAAAAAGTAATTTTTAAGAAATTTATTAAAATTGACTGCATTGATAAAAGAGTGAACATACTAACACCAAACATTAAGAACTTCTCTTTGACCTAAAAGTTCATTTTTAAAAATTCTGATTTCAAAGGAAATTAAACCATTTCCATGGGTCCCTAAAAGTTGTGTGAACCCTAAGCATTTACCTATGTGCTTTTTGGATAAATTGGCCTTGACTCTAAAAACAACCTTTGAACTGTTTTAAGGGGCAAGTATGGAAACAGAGACTAAGGAAGATGTTTCATTAATAGTCTAAATGAGAGTTGAATCTAACAGTTACAAGTTGTAATGCTTGTAGAAACAAAATATTGAGAAAATGTTCTGAATTAGTCTTTCACAAAAACAAAGAAAATCCAAATTTAAAATATAAAAACAAGAATACCTAATGATTTTAATCATTGTGAGGCTAAGAATGTCTGCAAAAGAACTGTATGTTATCATCCAAGTTAATATGAACTTTGTGGTTTATATTATGCTGAGTATCATTATATAAGATTTTAATACTTTTCTGTTTCTCCTACTGAAACCTCTACTACGTATAAGTATTCGGGTATGTGCACACAACCATGTTCATTTTTCAATTATTGGGTTATTCTAAGATGTACCTAGATCAAGGTCATCTATTTGACCTCCCAAGGTGCTTTATCTGATTCACTGGGGGCTCAGAGTTATCATCTAAGACAGTTATTTCTTCCGATCTGTAGTAAAATCCCCTGCCTATTGCTGCAGGAAGCTCTCTCCTGAGTCATTCTGGCTTCTTTTTTGTTCCCTTGTGAAATATATGATTTAGTGTAGAAACCCCACAGACCCTGGGCTTTGCAGCTTCCCTGGTGATGGTGGCTTTGTTGGATAGAGATATGCTCACTTTGTTTAGGGAGGCTCTCCCCTCTCATATCACGAGGGGCATATCTTCTATTGCCAGTTCTTTTTTTTTTTTTTTTTTCCTATTGCCAGTTCTTAAGCTTTGACTATTGGCCTCATGGAGTAATTCATTGCTGCCATCTACATTTATTTTTTACTCATCTCTACTTACAGGGTTAAAAGATTTCCAATCACACAAAATTTTTAATAAACTCAAGCTTTCCAAATAACATTTAGTTATATATGGGGGAAATTATTAATTCATGTTTGACAAGTTCTCTGCCCTTGTAAAACTCAGTTGCATTAAAAGAAGAGGCCTAAAGCAAGTCTTAACAAATTTAAAGAGATTGAAATCATATCAAATATGTTTCCTGACCAAAATGGTATGAAACTAGACATCAGTAACTATAGGAAAATTGGCAAATTTACAAATACGTGCCAATTAAACAACACATCCCTGAACAACCCATGAGTCAAAGAAGAAATAAAAAATGAAGTAAAAAAAACCTTGAAACAAATGAAAATGGAAACACAACATAACAAAACTTATGGGAAGCAGCAAGAACAGTTCTAAGAGGGAGGGTAATAGTGATAAATGCCTATATTAAGAAAAAAGAGCTCAAATAAATGATCTAACTGTACATCTCAAGGACTAGAAGAAGAACAAACTAAGCACAAAGTTAGCAGAGGAAAGGAAATAATAAATACTAGAGCAGAAATAAATGAAATAGACTCAGAAATATAATAAAAAAGATAAATGAAACTGAGGATTTTTTTCAGAAGGATAAGATTGGCCAAGCTTTAGCTTGACTAACCAAAAAAAGGAGCGAAGACCCAAATAAAATTATAATTGAAAGAAAACACATTATAACTGAAGAGAAATCAAAGGATCATACAAGACTACTGTGAATAATTGTACATCAGCAAATTGGATAACCTAGAAGAAAATGGATACATTCCTAGAAACATACAACCTACCAAGACTGAATTGTGAAGAAATAGTAAATCTGCACAGAAAAATAACAAGTAATGAGATTTAATCAGTAATCAAAAATCTCCCAACAAAAAAGGTCCAGGACCAGATGGCTTCTCTGCTGAATTTTACTAAACATTTATGGAAGAATTAATGCCAATCTTTTTCAAACTCTTCCAAAATATCAAAGAGGGGGAGTACTCTTGAACTTATTAAATGAGGCCAACATTATCCTGACACATTATCAAGAAAAGAAAATTATCAGGCCAATATGCCTGATGAATGTAGATGCAAAAATCTTCAACAAATACTTGCAAACTGAATTTATTTATTTAGTTTTTGGAAACTGAATTTAATAGCACAGTAAAAGGTTCATACACCAATGATCAAGTTGGATTCATTCCTGGGATGCAAGGATGGTTTAGCATACACAAATCAATAAATTTGATACATCACATTAACAGAATGAAGGATAAAAATCATATGATTATCTCAATAGTTGCATAAAATGCATTAGAGAAAATTCAACATCCACTCGTGATAAAAAGTCTCTCAAAAAATTAGGTATAAAAGGAATGTGCCTCAATATAATAAAGGCCATATATGAGAATTCCTCAACTAATATCATACTCAACAATGAAACGCTGAATGCTTTTTCTCTAAGATCAGGAAAAAAGACAAGGATGCCTATGCTTGTCTCTTCTATTCAATATAGTAGCCAGAGCAATTAGGCAAAAAAAGAAAGTTTTAGCCAGAGCAATTAGGCAAGAAAAAGAAATAAAAGTTATCCAAATCAGAAATGAAGAAGTAAAATTTTATCTGTTTGCAGATGAAATGAAACCCTAAAAGACTTCACAAAAAAAACCTGTTAAAATAAATAAATTCAGTAAAGTTGCAGGGTACAAAATCAGTATACAAAAATCAATTAAGGTTCTGTGCACTAACAAGAAATTATCTGAAAAAAATTTAAGAAAACAATCTTACTTATAATAGCAACAAAAAGAATAAATAGGAATACTTTAACCTCCAAAGAGGTGAATGGTCTGTACACTGAAGATTATAAAACGTTGATAAAATAAGTTGAAGAAGAGACAAATAAATGGAAAGATATCCCTGTTCATGAGTTGTAAGAATTTATATTATTAAAATGTTTGTACTGGGGTGCCTGGGTGGCACAGTTAGTTAAGCATCTGACTCTTGATTTCTGCTCAGGTAGTGATCTCAGGGTCATGAGATCAAGCCCCTCATCAGGCTCTGTGCCTCTGTACTCAGCCCAGAGTCTGCCTGGGTTTCTCTCTCCCTCTCCCTCTGCCCCTCCTGCCCCTCCCCCCAAGATAAATAAATAAAACTTTAAAAAAATGTTTATACTACCGAAAGTGATCAATAGATTCAATGTAATACCTATCAAAAATTCCAATGGCATTTTTCACAGAAATGGAAAAAAAATCCCAAAATTCATATGGAACCACGAAAACCTCGAATAGACAAAGCAATCCTGAGAAAGAAGAACAATAGAGGTATCACACTTGGTGATTTTAAAATATATTACATAGACCAATGGAACAGGATAGAGAGCCCAGAAATAAATCCACAGATTATGGTCAACTAATCTTCGACAAGGGTGCCAAGAACATACAATGGGGAAGGTTAATCTCTTTAATAAATGGTGTCAATAAAACTGGATATCTATATGCAGAAGAATGAATTGGATTCTTATATCACACTGTAAACAAAATCAACTGAAAATGGATTAAAGACTTAAATATAAGATCTGAAACTAAAACTGCTAGAAGATAGTAGAGAGAAAAAGCTTGTTGACATTTGTCTGGGAAATGATTTTGTTTTATATAAAAGCACAGATAGCAAAAGCAAAAATACACAAATGTGAATAAAACTAAAAAGCTTCTTTTATTATTTTATTTATTTATTTTAGAGAGAGCATGCATGTGAGTGGGGAGTGGGGGAGCGAGAGGAAGAGGGAAAGAATCCCAAGAAGACTCTGTGCTGAGCGTACAGCTGACATGGGGCTCGTTCTCACTACCCCTAGATCATGACCTGACTTGAGACCAAGAGTCAGACACTCAACTGACTGAGCCACTCAGGTGCCCCAAAACTAAAAAGTTTCTGCACAACAAAAGGCACAGTCAATAGAATGCAGAGATAACATATGGAGAGGGAGAAGATATTTGTAAACCACATATATGATAAGGAATTAACATCCAAAATATATTAGAAACTCAAAAAACTCAGGAACGAAAATCAGTAAATAAAAATCCTGATTTAAAAATGGGCAAAGGATGGGGCGCCTGGGTGTCTCAGTAGTTAAGCATCCAACTCTTAGTTTCAGCTCAGGTCATGTTAATTAGCTTGACTTTGGTAATCATTTCACAAAACATCACTTTGTATACCTTAAAAATATACAGCTAAATATATAAAAATAGAAAATTTTGTCAATTATGCCTCAATAAAGCTGAGGAAAATAAAAGAAAGGATGAGGCTGGAATTTAACTCTAAAATAGAACATGTATACTCCCAAAAATCCATTCAACGAACAAAATAATTTATATTTATGTCTTCCTTTAAAATATCCTAACATATATTTTATATAATAGTCCATTTGGATAATAATGCATGTGTATAATTTTGAAATGAACAAATGTACATACTCTTGGGGCACCAGTTAAATTCTTTTTACTGAAGGACTGATGAGACCTCTGATTTGGGGAGATTATTACTTCTTTTACTTCTTTCACTAGTCCTAAGGCATTAGCTATCTTTCAGCCAAAGGAAATTACTCATTGTCCCTTGCAAACACCATTTTTTTTCAACTTCTTCAATCTTACCTTTGTGGCTCTTCATATTTTGAAGGTCTTACAACTTCCTCTCTGTCTCTCCAGAGACCCATGCAAAGATTTCGGAGACCTGTGCAAAGATTTCCTCATCCCTGCTTGATTCTCTGGACATTCCAACCTCTAACTCAGACTGTTCTCCTTCTCTTGGGCACTCATCCAAGAATTTGCAGTCACTCATCTGACATCTCTTATGTTGATCTCTTTGTCTTGAGGTGTTGTGTTCTCAATGAATCTTTGCCATCCCAACTTGATTCTAAGATCCTGAGGGCAAGGTCTGTGCCTTTTATTTCCCAGAACCCCCTTCTGTGGTGGTTACAGAGATGGCCATAATGGGAGTTGGGAACAACAATGACGTCTGGTCCCCTGAGCTTTAGTAAACTTCACTGAGGTAGGTATTAGCCATTGTTTGGCAAAACCACTGAGTGGTGTTTTCCCGTGATGGTAGGTGCTCAACACAGAAGCTGACAGGATGGATCCTTAGGTAGGGTGCAATAATGTGGCATAGTAGAAATAACATAGGTTTTCCTATAAAGAACGAGGTTCAAATCCCAGCTCCACTCTTCACAAATTTTGGATAAGTCTCTTAAAACCTCTCAGTCTGTTTCTTTATTTGTAAAACAGAAATAGATCCAAGCATGCAATAAATATCAAATATCATGTAAGTAAATCCCACAGTAGGTTTTCAGAGTATCATAGGTGTGATAATGACCTGCTGGGTACACACTAATAGCTCAGTAAGTCCTGTCTGTTCCTTAACAGGAACAGAAGCGCCATCACTGATTACCTGAAGTGTCAGGGCCTCACACAACCTGCCTGGTTCTGACTAGCCATGCCTACTTCAGGTTTTGAAAGGATTTATGTGCTTACTACCAACAGACTAAGATTCCGCTCACAGTTCTGTTCTAGCTCAAGTCCCCCAAAGGACTGTGACATATCCCCCTCAGCTCTGCCATCTCCTTACCTCTCACCTGGAGGCTCTTTCTGTTCCCTGATTTTGCTGAGAGAATGGTTAATGAAGAGGAAGCCTCAGATCCTTGTGTCATTGTTCTTTGTTTTTGTATTTTGTTTTGTTTCCTTCATTTTTGCACTTGAAAACAAGGAGAGGGCCTAGGTTTTCTCCAGGCATCATGAAATGAGAGGGATTTAATTATTGCTGAAGGGCTGGTACAAAATGTTATCCAACAGTGTGTGATCTTATTTGGCACTGAACTTTGAGGCTGAGAATTATGGATTGTGGAACAAGATACAACCGTCTGCTGCTGTCTCAGAGCCGGGAATATAGAATTTAGAGGAAACTGGGTTAGAGCTGATGGGACCTCTCAGGGAGGTCAGAAAGAAACTAACTAGCCATCCATAAAGCTGTCGGAGCAGTTATTTGAAGGAAAAGGCCGAGGGTTCTCTTCCATGTTTCTAAAAACTTCAAATAAAAATAGACAATTCTGCATTGACATAGATATGAAATGGGCAGCAATTGAGGGCATCAAACTCAGAAATGAAACTAAGGTAACCTGTCATTGCTCTGAGGAAAAACTGTGAAATTGGTAGCCACAGCCCAAGCTGGGGAGATGCTGAACAAGGGGAGAATTTTTCTTTCAGACTTACCTAAAGCCACAAGAGAAATGGGATGACCAGGGAGTGAAGGAAAGGAAAGGAGTCCTGACACCATTGTTACAAATGCAGGGCCAAGCCTGGAGCCAAGTGTCCATCATTCCTTCAGTTTTACCTGGAAGAGGCAGAGCTGGGCTGCCTGCTGACATTGGAGAATTGCACCTCTCATGTGCCTTTGCTAACTGTCAGACTGTTTGGCATTTTGTGATATAGCATCCAGAAGCCTAGGCGGGGTCTTGATAAAATGGGGAAGTGTGCATATAGGCCCTTCTCTCTGGGTGAGCATTATTCTCCAATCTTCTACTCTTCCTGGATATCCAATCTATTTAATATTCCTGCAAGTCTGCATTGCCTTTGAGGCAAGCTGTTAATTATCTAACCTACTTCAAGTCTGTAAAGTTTCATACTCCTAGAGCCTTTATACTGGTAGATAAAGCAAGGTAGTTGAACTACATAGACCCTCTGACTTTTCCTTGAGTTTTGCTACTGGCCAATTGACCTTGGGAAGGTTACTCAAAAACAGCTTACTCTCTCTTCTCCGACTGTCATCTGTATCCACTACAGTGCTCCAAAAGGATTATCAGGCTTGCCCCAGCCTCTTAGTCTAGTTTATAAGTACTTTCCATGGCAGGAATCTCACTTTCCCTCCAGTACCTCCCATCTTTGAACAGGTCTGACTATTACAAAGGTTTCCCTGCTAATAGAGTAAAAAGTTTGCAAATCTACTGATTCATCAGGCCCACACAAAGAGTTGCTGTTAGTTTCATCAAATTGTAACATTTTCTTGGATGCTCATTTTTAACAAAAACATATCCATTTGGCTACAAGGATGACCTTTTCTGCCTCCTTACCCCTCCATGCTGGAAGTCTTCATTTTCTGATGCCTGCTGCTAATATAGGACACATGTTGAAATGTTTATGCTAATTAGGCTTTGATTGGAATCTCAGAAACAAGTTAAAATGACAAGTTTTTTCCCATTGATGAATTAATTAATGAAATGAAATCGCTGTTATGCTGTTTGAAATCAGCTCTCTGATTTTTGCAAAAGACAGGAGGATTTTCTACTCTAAAACCCAGTAGTTTTTATGCAGAAAGGTGTGAAGGAGTTATATGTTTTGAGGTGGAAGTGCTGAGGGATAAAAAGGGATCATTCTTTTGGTGAATAAGTGACTAGCAATGGTAGATTATAAGAGCAGGCATTCATTCATGTGACTGTGAATATGAATGAGAAGGAGGTATTGAAAAACAGGCAGAGGGATCAGTGGCCTATGTCTGTGGTTCTAATAAGCTGAAATTTTCCCAACTGAGTCCTATTTGGAAAATTCAACTCTTAAACTATGTCTCAGTATGTATTATGGTTTTCCAGAGAAACAGTACCGATAGGATATGTGTTTATACATCTTTATTGAGCATCAATAGGATTGAGTACCAATAGGATGGAAATATATATATATATATATATCCTATTGAGGAATTGCCTTGCACAAATATGGAGGTTGAGAAGTGACATGAATGATCTACCTTCTGCAAGCTGGAGAGTCAGGAAATCTGATGGTGCAATTCTGGTCTAAGTCCGAAGGCCTGAGAACAAGGAGAACTAATGTTATAAATCTCAGTCCAAGGAGAGAAGACAGATGTCCCAGCGCAAGCAGGCAGGTAGGAAGCAAAAAAGGCAAATTCTTCCTTCTTTTGAGGCCCTCAAGGGATTAGTTACTCATCCACACTGGGGAGGGTAATCTACTCTGTAGAGCCCACATTCAAATGCTAACCTCATCCAGAAACACCCTTACCGATGGACCCAGCAAGAATGCTTCATCTGGGTACCTGTTGGCCCACCAAATTGACACATACAATAAACTATCACAAAGTGTGTCCTGAATAACATGCTGGTGAGGTCAGTCATTGTTCACAATGGACCAGGGCCATGAAAGAAGCCTACTTTTTAAAAATTTTATATATATATATTTATATATATATATATAAATATAAATATATATATATATATATTCTCTCAAGAAAGTAAACACAAAGTATCCTAGCTATCCAGGGAATTAGTCTTTTTGTTTGAATTATTTGGCCATCGGAAACTAAAAGCTCAACCTATAATGAGCAATGGGTACATTGATACCATAGAGTAACCTAGTTAGTTTAATAACCCCACATGGCAGAACATCCTAAAAAGGACAAGGGGCTTATCCCAATCACACATTCTGCCTCTGGGTGAAATGAGACAAAATGCGTATTTCTTCATCTGGTTTAGACTCTTTCTACTGTTTTGATTATGTGAAACAAGGCATTGTAATAATGTCAGAAAAAAAAATCATTCGAGGAAATTGAAGTCCAAAGACAAAACATGAATTGCCTGAGGCCACCCAGGGCATTTACCAAAGCCATAATGAGTAAATTCAGACTTGGTTTCTATTGGCCTATCTAGTCTCTGAGTTAATGTTTAAAATGAGTTTTAAAATAAGTGTCCCCAATACATGACAGTGTGTATGTTCACAAGTCATGCATTTCACTTTGGTCAATCTGGCTGAAGAAACACACTTTTGTCCTCAATGACTATGATTTAGATAGAACTTGTATTTAAGTAGTAATTCCCGGTGTTGCAAGTCCTGAGATTGCAAAATTCTTTAACAGATTCATTAATGTTCTTTCTTCACAGGGAAAATAACCAGAGCTTAACACAGTTTAATTCCAATGAGCATGTAATTTGGATTTAGGATATGCATGTCATTATGCTTGGTGCTGGCTAAAATACAAAGATGAGTAAGTTCTAGACCTTGCATTCTATCGGCTGACTGTGTATTTAAAGGAGTAAATGTGTAAAAAGAAAAAAAGTAATTTTGGTACAAAGCAGAATGAAGTGTTCTCCAGGAGAGGTACATACAATGGGCTTGGGACTTGCTAATTAAGAACAATTTAATGGGCCAGGGGTATCTGAAAAGTTGCATGAAACAACTAATATTTATGTAAAGCTTAAAAAATTAATGAGATTTTCGACTGGAGAAAAGGGAAAAGCAGCCATTCTGAGCCATAGGAACAACATGGAAAAGGACCTATGTGCAAGAAAAGGAAAGGCATTATGGGTGAAGGACAAGTAACTAGTCAAGACTAAGACACTGTTTGTGAGATACAGGCATATTTACAATCCATATTTACTTGTATGGTCTAGATTTAAGCTTATAATCTACTTGAATTGCCAACGTGTACCTATGGAGGTCAGGTAATGCCACATTCTTTGTGTAATGAGCAATTATTATCTAGGATTGAGAATGAGTTCAGCATGCATTTAGTCATGTCTCCTCCCTTGTCCTAAGATGACACAGTTGGAGCCTGTGGCTGCAACACAATGGTGGTAAATATAAGAAAGGCTCACATTGCTTCTTCAACATGCTTTCAGGTAGCTAGCTTCATTGTATTAAAGGGATGGATAAATTTAGCCTAGACCTATAATTTAAATGACTGGCAATTCACTAACTATTTAAGTGCATTTGGCAGAAAACATATTTATTTTCTGGCTTGAAACTGCAATAGAGTCTTTATAATTCACACCAGATTTGGAACCTGTTCAGAAACACTTAGTTAAATTAATGAGATATTACCTACTACTGTTTTTCAATAGTGTCAGTCATGCTACCCAGTAGAAGTTGTGTTTTTGGAGACCCTGTTAGATCCAAATCCAACTCAGGGACGTGTTTGTCTAATTGGTAAGAATGGCACATAATTGATTCAAGCAATTTCTTCTGAGAACTCTCCATAATGCATGTTCACTGTATTTGTTGTAAGTTGGTGTCATGTGTGTAGTTGGTAGGTGCCAGGATTTGTCCACTCATCGACCTCTTCTCAGGCTTGCTCCCCGCACTGCCTACCTACCTTAAATGCTTTTCTTTTGCGCATGAACAGAAATAGGACCTCAGCAGAGATTGGCTAAATTTTGATATTATTCTAATGACAATAGTCATATTATTAGTGTCCAATGGATTTTCATTGCTATGGGATAAATACTTTACATGCCCTTCTCATAATATTGCAGAATTTCCTTCTAAGCAGGTTAGCAACTGTATCACACTCAGCTACACTGTTAGACTCCAGGTAGGAGCAGTTTTGCTGCCCAAGACAAGCCTTCAGTGTAAAACACAACTGTAACAGTATTCCACTCAACATTTTTATATGTAAATATTCTTCACATGCCATTCAAAAAAATAAAGAGAATGATATAATATGGAAATATAATACCAGATTTGTAATAGTCATCATTCATTGTAAAACATTCTTCTTGTATTAGAAAGAAATAGATGCTAACTATAAAGATGACATCTTAGATTAGTTTTCCCTACTCCACTCTGTCCTGTAATATCAGAAAGTATCCATACAAAAATTTGTCAAATTAAATAACTTTCTTGCTCACAGCTGAAAAGCAACTCTAAGTTTGAAATATTATGATTGGTTATAAGAACAAGTACCACTTTGTTTTTGCTGATATCTCTAATATCAGGAAAGGGTTTTCTACCCCAAAAGCCCTTTGATGACAATAACAAACTTACTTTTACATCCTGTATCCAGGAAGAGAATATTTTGATGAAGAAGAAAGGGGAATGGAGGGGGTAGGTCAGTATAATTTGTTGAGTGGCACAATAATAAGTTCATGTAGAAGTAAAATCCTAAATCTGCCATATCTCACTCCTCAAACCCTGTCAAAGGCTTTGGCCCAGCAGGTATTCATGGAAACATCATGGGGTTCATATACAGTTCAAGGCCTAGATTTCCTTAGTTGCATTTCTAGCTTTGAGCCTGCTGGCTGCTGGAAGAGGGGAGTGGAAGATAGTCAGGAGCACATGCTGCTCAGTATGGGTCCCACTGGGTATAACAAAAAGTAGGAGCACAGCCCCCAGATCCCAGTTAATGAAGGAGTAGTTTCTGCTAGGTCCCGAAGGGGTAACAAGAAAAAGGGGGGCTTGCACTAGGGATGGAGATCTTTGATTCAAGATTGGATAAAAGACTGTCATTTTCTATATAAGTGCCCCTCCATGCCCCCACAGATTCCTAGCACACATTCCTATTTTAAATCTAGTGCAATAAGGCAGGAAGATTTTTGTAATCATTAGGAAGACAATTTGAATTAAGCTTTTATTCTATTTTCTTTTGCTCTTGAAACCAAACTTCTGCCCAATTTGTCAATTCCAAAGAAAAAGACAACTAATCCCTCTAACAGAAATCATTAGGATTTCTTAAACATAAAAATGAATAAGGGGGGGAAGGATTTCTGTGTGAAAGTTAATTTTATGATATTGCAGCATAAATTGTGACCTGGCAGTTCCTTCTGCAATTTAATAGAACTGGCAGCAGGCTCCATGACTTAAGCAGACTCTGTATAATGAGAAGCAAAGACAAATCGGTGTGAAGGACAGGGAGAAGGGCATTACTGCTTCCCTCCTGGAAGATTAAAAATAGTAAAATATTGCAACCAGAATTTATCTAAAAGGAGATACTATCTCAGAGAAAAAAAAAAAGAAAAAAAGATTTTAAGAGACCGCCATAGCCCAGTGTCTGATGAACCGAACCAGAGAGCCTGGTGCTGACATTTGAAAGAAGTCTGTGAGGGTTGACCATTCTCCTAAAGACCTGGTGGCAGGTAATTTCTGACATTATAATTTTGAAATGGGACAATTTTCTAAAGCATAATTAGAGTAAAATGAGTATATTACTCTTCTGCACAGTGAAATGCAGGCAAGAGGCTTGGGTGTACTAAATAAATGAGAGAATTTATTGTTACAGGACAAGAGTCAGTCTGCACTGTCAACCAGGGGGGTGACTTCCTCAGAGTGCTGTCCTGAGGAGCCCAAGCACGTGTGATAGGCCTGCTCTGAGCTCCATATCCACAGGAACTATATCAGAGCAATTTCTAAAATTACACAGGGCATGCAGCTTCTAAATCTCCTAGCAGAACAGCCATATTATCCTGAGGACTTGCAATAACAGGAATTATATGCAATTTTCTGATAATGACTCCATTAATGTGAGTCACTGCTGACAATACAATTTGTTAAACATTGCTGGATTCCTAAATCTTACATTCTTTCACTCTAAAATCCATCTTTACCAGCACTGCCATCATTACAATGGTTGTCTTCGTCATCATCATCATCATCATCATCGTCATCGTCAGCATCAGCATCAGCATCAGCATCACCAGACTAGCTATGGATGTGTTTGGGTTTTCCAATTTAAGGTTTCTTAATTTCACTAACATTTCATTTCATTCATTCATTCATTCATTCATTCATTCATTCATTCATTCATTCATTTTAGAAGCAGGAAGGGCCAGAGGGAGAGAGAGAATCTTAAGCAGGCTCCACTTCCAGTGTGGAGCCTGACTCGGGGCTCCATCTCACAACTCTGAGACCATGACCTGAACTGAAATCAAGAGTCAGCCGCTTACCCAACTGAGCCACCCACCTGCCCCTCACTAATATTTTAAAAGGGAAGACAAAACATGTCTTTATCTGTTCAGGTATCAATTTTGTAGTCGATGTGTTTGATTCCTTCTTTGGGAAACTAAGGTCCCAAATTAATTAAATTTGGACCAGATATAGCTTAACTTTAAATTGTCCTTTATATCAAGGGAAACTGCCTTGGCAATCAAGTGCTTCAAACGAGTGCCTGTAAATACCCATTATTGTACATTCTAATATATCTGGACATAGAATAGAACCTACAGCTCATGGTCTATCTGATTTACTAATTGGGAGCAGCAAGTGCACCTAGTGTTTTGAACCTGAATTAATTAACCAAAACTGATTAAATTGTCTTTGAGCTATTCAAGGGAGTGACACCAAAGGCAGAATTGAATGAGGAAAGGACTATTTAACTTTTTTTAATCACAAAGGTCAGCTTTTTTATGTAGCAGATCATTAGAAAGTCTTCAAAGGTGGAAAGAAACTAACAAAACAGCCTAAGTTTCCCACACAAATGTGTAATCTGCTTTTCCTTCAACCGGCTTTCCTTCCTGTGATAAGGGCTTCTCCCAGGACACCTGCCTTTGTCTGAAGAATTACATTTTTACCTACCGAATTTGCTCATTCAACGGAATTTTCTGTTATGTACGTGAAACTACCTCTTGAGCTTTATTCCCTCGTTAATTGAAGCCACCACCAACTAATGGCCTTCATGACATTCCTGTATTCCTGCTCTTGTCTCTGTGGCGATACTGCCTCTACTTTCTCCTCCTTCCAGCTCAAGATGAAGAGTAAGCCAGACTAACACAAGGAAGTATTTTTGCTTCATTATCCCCTTGCTCAAGAAATGCCTGGTGAACACAATTAGGACCTCCTTCTCCAGCTTCCAGGGCTTGCTGGAAGCTGGACTCAGAGACACAACATATCACAGTGATGGGGACATGCTCAGTTTGCTCAGATTAGACCAGGCTCTTCCTGTCCCTCTGTCACTTTTGATCTCTTATCTGTTTCTCTATACCCCTCCCCACCCCCACTCCCTGCAAATAAAACACACACACAGAGAGACACATAGAATGTTACACTCCTACCTTTGTCTGCAGGAAACAACTGATACTTTAGAGAGAGAAAGGAGGGACAAGGGAAGGAAGGAGATGAATCATTCCTTCTTTCCTTAGGGGTTTGCTGCTTTTTCATTCTAAACCACCATATTGTCTTTCTCATAAATACCTGAATGAGAGGGTTAGGTCTCCACACAAATGTATTTGGGAAATGAGTTTAAAATTGTGTCTTCATTTTTTGTTTTTTTTTGAGAATCCATTTTAGAAATGGCATTTAAAGAACATCTCTGGATGTTTTGTAAAACTTCAGTAAGAAACATCCATTATGTTCTTCGATAGCATTCATATTTTTTAAAAACCTGACCTACTAAGTGTATCCCTTCATTTTTTTGTCTTTTAATGACCCTTTATCTTATTATTTAATATATTAAATTTGTCTTTTGATTCGATGGCTAGAAAGTTTAGCTCATATTTTATTCTCATTTTCAGTAGCTTATATCCCACAGTTTTTAAACCAATATTGCCTCCAAAATCAACCCCATTTCTTTCAATACCTAGCTCTTATTATCATGGCCTGGTTTAAACATTTTGCAATGTGTTTGTACACTTGTAATCCATCTGAGGTTGTTTCCTGGAGTCTCTACAAGGGATAAATAAAGCCACACACTCCTGTATGTTTTCTTCTTGATTGCAGATCATTGTTGTTGTTGTGACTTCCCTTGAAAAACCCAGTGTGGGCTCCCTGAAAAACAATGAAAATAATGGGGGCTTCTTTAAGTAAAAGATGCTCTGGCTCCCAAGGCCTCCCACCTCCTGAGGACATTAACTTCTTTGGTTATCCCTCTTCTCCCCTGTGGCACCAGCCTTTCTCCCTTTCCTGGATCTTTTCCATCAGCATGCCAACATGCATTCACACCTCCCCATGAAACACTCCTGCTAGGTAATACTCCCCAGTCTGGCTACTACCCAATTTCTCCTGATTCCCTTCCATGGCCATGGTGGCTATTATTGCATGCTCTGGGTCCTCTTCTTCATTCCCAGCACTATTACCTCTCCCTAATCCGGCTTCCACCACATCTCCACAAAATTGTCCTTGTGTGGTAACTAGGGATTTCCATGTGAGAAGAGTTCTTCCCTATCTCCACCTTAGTCAACTTCTCATTGTTTATCTGCTTTTGGAATATTCATCTCTCCTAGTTCTTCTGACAAGAATTTTGCCTGGGTTTCTTACCACCTCACTGGACACTCTTCTGGGCCTCTTTTGCTGGCTTTTCCTCCTCTCTCTCTAAATATTGGGTTTCTTGGATTTCAGTCCTGGACCCTCTTATCTTCACTCTCTGCACTGTCTTCTTAAATCATTTAAAAAATTGTCATGTCCATATTTACCATTTATACTGATGAATTTCAAATGTATATCTCCACCTCAGATTGCAAGTCTGAAATTCTGGCATATATATTTAACTGTCTTTTTAAAAATCTTTCTCACCTGGTGGTCTCATAAATATCTCAAAGTTAGCATGCCCACAATAAAACCATTGATTACTGAACATCTCAAGGGCAATGTCCTTTACCATTTTATTCATTTCCATAAACAGTACCAAGTTGCAACCAGATACTCAAGCCATACCACTGTAAGTCTGGCTTGAGCTCCTTTTTCCTCATCACCCATATTCATTCCATCAATAAGTCCTATTAATTACTTTTAAAATATGTCTTGACTCTATTCACAGCTTGTATTTTCACTGTCAATTTGTTTAGCATTATTAAACCCAAGCTGTATGATTTATGTTTTTTCTCCTCTGCACTCACCTGTTCTCTGTGCCATCCCTTGGGTGGAACAGAGTCAGTTTCTTGTTTTATTGCTTCAACTAGTGCCCTCCCTCACCAGCCACTGTTCTAATAGAAACCCGTGCATACCATTCTATGTATGAAATCCCATGGTGGCTCCCCATAGCACCTAAGATAAAACAAAATGCTTTCCTGTACCACACAAGACTATTATCTGACCCCTGTCTCTGCTCCAACATGATTTGGTGCCCATCCTCCTCTCTCTTCTGAGTGCCAGGAAGTCATTCATTCAGTATCTAAAATATATCACAACTTTTCTTATTGCAAATTTTTGCTAATGCAAAGATGATTATTACTTTTTTTTTATTTATTCATTAGAGACAGAGAGAGGCAGAGGGAGAAGCAGGCTCCCCGCCTAGCAGGGAGCCCGATGCGGGACTCGATCCCAGGACCCTGGGATCATGACCTGAGCCGAAGGCAGACGCTTAACCATCTGAGCCACCCAGGCGCCCGCAAAGATTATTTTATCTGCTTCTGGCTTCCTTCCCTATACGTCCACATTTGGAACCTTTCTTGCCCTTTAGAAGGAATCTTAAATATCACTTCATCCAAGAAGCCTTCCATGACTACCTTACAGAAAATGAGTTCTTTTCAGTACCAGCCTCTCAGCCTCATTTTTTCTGTGTCTATGCTACTTTTTACAATGTGTATTATTTTTGTCTGCTTATTTATATTTTATCTGTCTCCCTAAATTGAATGTGAGCTCCAAGAGCTTAGAAATAGTGGCTAGCTTATGCCTCTTTGTGTGCCTGACAATTCTCCATTAATATCAGGGAATGAATGAATGAACGGATGGAGTGGGTAAATTAATTACAAGAATGATGTTTCCTCCTCATCCCATTGCTACTCCAATTTGTACTTCCCATTCTCCCAAAGGAAATCATTGTTAAGACTTTGCTATGTGTCCTTTCATGTTTCTACTTGAGTCATTATTCTCAGAGTCATGTCTTTATGGAATGTTGTATTTGTCCTCTCCACTAATCCATGTTCTCTTCATTATTCAATAATTACTTCAATTCCTAACTCTCCTTGGAGACTTCTTGATTTATTCTATCCTATTTGCATCCTTCTTGTTTTGATTTCCTATCTCCTGATTAAAGAATCACATACTGGCTCACTGAACCAATAACCCCCATCTCCTGATCACCTATGCACCGACAGCCCCATGTTAGTAGTTTGATTATATTATTTGGTATAGTTTTCTCAAAATTCCTCAGATATATTTCCCATTTTACAGATGCAAACATTGAGACTGAGCATAATAACCCCAAACTGGAAACAACCCAAATGTCTGTCAGTATGTTAATGGATACACAAAATGTGTTATGTTCATACAACAGAATGCTACTCAACAATAGAAAGGAAAGAAATGGTGATGCACACAATAATATTGATGAATTTCAAAAATCCATATACTGACTGAAAGAAGCCTGGTGCCAAAAAAATACATACTGTAAGAGTGTATTTATTAAAAATTCTAGAAAATACAAATTAATCTATAGGTATTGAAAGTAGGCCAGTGTTTGTTTAGAGTCAGTGGGAAGGATGGATTGAAAAGAGGCACGAGGAAGTTTTGGGGGGAGATGGGAATGTTCCGTATCTTGGTTGTGACATTTGTTTTGTTGGTATATGATTCACTGATTGCACAGGTGTGTATATATCTGTTAAAACTCATCAAAGTTTATCCTTGTAACGGGTGCAGTCTACTCTATAAATCATATGTCAATAAAGTTGTTTAAAAGAAACCTTGAAGCTTTGAGAGTCTGAATAAGTTGATTAAAGTTTCATAGCTTCATAACAGACTTAGAACCACAAAGCTCATCCTCTTAGCTGCTCTGGATTACCACCTTGAAATTATTTATTATTATGTGGTATAATTACGTTTTTACTTGAAAATTTCCTTCACTGTTTGATGTAAGAACATATAAACTAAACCATAAATTTATTTAATGCAATGTGAACATAGATCACATTCATATCCTGAGGCAGCCTATATTATGCTAAATGCATGGTAGATGCACGTGTGTGATATGAATAAGCTAATTGATTCCCAAACCACATATTTGACTAGCTTATTGATGAGTGTTTTGATTACTTTTTCCAAATACAGGCGTTATAATATCTCATGTTCCACATGTGACCTCTATTAAGAATTGATATGGTTTCCTTCCTCTTGAATCTGGGTGGATTTGTGACAGTTTCAACCAAAAGAGTGCCGTAGAAATGATGATATGTGACTTCTAAGGCTTCATCGTAAGAGATGATGTAGTTTCTTCCTTGTCTCCTGAAGTATTTACACTTGGAGTTTCAATCTGCCAGGGAAGAAGTCCCTCAGCACTGAGGTTGCTTGGCTGTAAAGAAGACAAACCACATGGAGAGGCCATGTTTAGGCATACTGATTGGTATTCCAGTTACTCAAGTCATCCCAGGCAAGGCACCAGCCATATGAGTAAACAAGTCTTCAGGTGATTCTGGTCCACAGCGGTTGCATTACTCCCACCTTTGTGTTTTCCCATCAGAGACCCTAGATGTGATGGAGCACAGATCATTCTCATAGAGCTGTCCTAATTCCTGTCCTACAAAACCTGTGCCTGTAAGAAACAATTCTTTTAGCAGCTAAGTTAATTACTATAAACTTAGAACATAAACAGTACCACAAGTGGGGTTCTGCTATTGTAAAAACTTAAAACGTATGGTATTGGCTTTGGAACAGGGCACCTGCTATAAACTGAAAGGTGTTTTAGTGCTAGTTATGTAAGTTAGTATATTAGCTAAAGCAAGGAGGAACGTAAGGAGACTTTTCATAAAATCTAGCAGACCTTCAGAAAAATTGGAAGTCAAGGCTGTCGGGACAGGAAGGAAATTGTAATTGGAGGGTGGAAAAATAAAGGACCCTTGTTATATAGTGTCAGAAATTTTTCAAAACTATCATCTGCATTGATGTGAAAAATATAATATTTATCTATATTAACTGATGGATTTGGCTAAGGAAAATTTCAGGCCGTTTTTGAAAGTACCTACTGATTTCTTTTAGCTGTGTATAAGAAGATACAGAGAGGAGAAAGAGACGTGAGCAAAAAAAAAAAAAGAAACACTTGATAGTTTTGAACAAAGTTTATAGGAAACATAAAGGAGCTAGGACTTGCTGGACTCAAGGAACTGGGCAACATGTGCCCAACTGAAGCTCAGAATTGCTTCGAACAAGTGACTCCCATTGGGCGTCTATAGCAATTACCTAGGTCTGCCCGCCATTGTATTTTGAGTGTGAATGTATAGGATCCTTTTTTTTTTTCTTTTTTGTTTATAGTTCTCCAGATTGAGAGTGACAGTCCTAAAGGTACCTATCCAAAATGCCTTATGGCATCTAGACCTGAGTTAAATGACAATATCCTGGAATTTGTAATGGGATGAGAATTGGGGGTCTTGGAGGAGGGGTGTCAAAGATAAACAAAGCCATATGTTAATTAAAGTGGTGAAAATAGATTCTGTTCTTTCACTACTGACACTGGGGAAGAGAGGTGAGTGAGCCTCATTTCCATGTGTGCAGAGGGGACTGGGTGTTTTAAAGGGATAGTGAAGGAATAAGGAAGGAGAGCTGCAGGGCTCAAGTGAACACTTACAAAGGTTGGTCAATGTAAATGAGGTTAGGCCAGCTATGTCAGCTAAACTGGCAGTTATTGAAGTCAGGATTCTATTGCACAGAGACTGGGAAACTGAGGACTTACCTCCTGATGGTTACATTTCAAAGGAACGGTTTTCAGATCCTTGAGAAAGACACTAGTGAGTTGTAGGAGATACGTATATCTCTCAAAGGAAGAGAGGAAGGATTTACAATTGTAAACCCTTTATAAGAGGTTGGGGCCTATCTTCAGGTATTTGCTAGATTCTCCTGACAGCCTTGAGCTTTCTCAGGTCAGCATTTTAATGGAGTGCTGGGGTCATTCTAGGGACACAGCCTTATGCTGCTAGAAGCCATGCTAGAGTTTGGTCCTCTCTTAGTGCGCAGGTTTGAATGGAGTCATGCTGCGCTGAGAAATCTCCAGTTTTCCAGGGGTGAGGGTATTTTGTATGTTAGAGGATTATAAATAATTTATAGCCAGAATTCAGACCGGCAATTTTTAAACGTAGCCTGCATATTCTCTGATACTCTATCAATAAAGGGCTATAATTGCACTTTTTTTTAATCTGGGACCGCTTGTGACTGACTGATAGGATATTGCAGAAGTGATACTATGGACTTCCAAGGCCAAGTCATAAAAATATTTATCCACTGGAGCAGCCAAACTTGGAGACCTAATTTTCCATGTTAGAAGAATGTGGACAATTATTTCCAGAAGAATGGAATGTTGAATAGATTAGAAGACTGTAGGATGATTACTAGGTACCACTAATGGACAAGTTGTGGTACACGTCATTCAACTAATATTGGTAGAATGCATGATTGCTAATTGAGTAAATGAATTCATGAATGGATCTCTTCATAGTGGATAATGCAGTGTCTGAATTCAACATTAGATTTAAAATAAATATAAGTAATTAATGATAAATTCCTGAATGCTACGTTTAAAACACGACAAGATAATGGATCTTAAGTTATGTAATGGTCATGTTAGGAACTCTAAAGTAATTTTAAAGTTTTCTACTAAAAAGGAAAAAGGTCATGAACAAAATAGAATGGTTCTGATTCATGATCATTATCATCATCCTATGATTACTTGTTGTGTGAGTGAATAACTTAGTTTTATTTAATATGCACTTTTGTGCCAAGTCTTGTGAGGAGAGTATTTTCATGTGTCATACACCTAAATGGCAGGTATAATTAATATCCCATTATAGAGATGAGAAAATCATTAATTTGCTCAAGGTAAAGACTGGGGTTTAAGATAGGTTTTAGTAGGTCTTTACTATGACTTTTAGAAAGTGTTTTCTTTCAAAACATTCCACATTCTGGTTTTTAAGTGTAACAGTTATTTTAACAACTGAATAAATTAACTTTGGAAACTTACATCCTAAAAGACAGTTAATTAAACTTTCCTCAGCCGAACAGTTTCTCCCTGGACACCTTCATGTCTTTGCCCAAATGTCACCTTCCGATTGGGATTTTCCTGGAACACTCCATTTGAATTGTATCCCGCATTCTTGGCATTCTTGTTCTCCCTTAACTTGATCTAGATTTTTCCACAGCCCGGATCACTTTTTAACATAGTATATCATTTACTTATGTTTATTGCGTATCTACCAGCCCTAGAACATAAAGTTTACAAAATCAAGTGTTTGTGTCTATTTTACTCGCTGATATGAACTTAGAACTTTTAGAATAGTACCTGAGACATAGCAGGTGTTTAGTACAGATTTGCTGGAAGGATGATTTGTGCATGCGACACCACGTGCTGTGTCTAAAATGGTGATCAGAAGGATAAAACCCCTGCCTGAGGGGATTTACCCTGCAGCAGGAGAAAATGAGTGGAGATTTTGCCTTACGTTTCAGTGGGTTAATTCAGCTTAGCCAACTCTTTCTCCTTTATTTAGGGGCTAATAGTTCTTGATTCCTTCATTCCCTCTTTGTCTAGCTTTTCTCTACTTAGTCCAATTTTTCACTCTTACCTCCTCCATAATATCTTTAAAAAATACAAGTAATAAATTTGAAAGGAAAATCACTCTTTCAATGAAACCAAAGTATAGAACATGGTACCTCTCAGGGTCTTTTCTCTCAGCACTTTTGCAAAAGCTTCATTTATCTTGTAACATCTAGTATGGCTTAAATCCATGTTTGCCAGAGCCATCCGTTGCTCTCTTGGTACTCAATCACCCACCTTCAAGTTTCATCAGACCTTAATGGATCTATGTTGACTGCTAGGACATTTGTCTGTCCACTACCCCCTTTTTCACTATTATAGTGATGTTTAGTGAGTGGTACTATTTCCAACTCTTAGATATCACCTTCAAGCAACAATAAACAGTGTAAATAATCCAGGAAACAAGATGTCTCTGGTTTATCCCAAATATATAAATGCTTATTTCCTTTTGGAACAAACTGATAATATGAACATTTCAGAGTATGTCAAGTTGGTACAAGAGAATATCCACTTGGGAAGATAAAGTTGGAGGTCAGTTAGACTGAGGACATTTTAAGAACAGGAAGTAAAGCTTTCAGTATAAATTATGACCTCGATTTCTGTAAGACCTTCAGAAATATAAAAGCTGATAGGAGTAAGAAGTTTTGTTAGTCAACCAGAATGCCAGGTGCATGGATGCTTGCTCTGCCACGCACACACGCATGCAGGTGCACGCACACATGTACCATCACAAATGAAAACACAGCACACATGCACATACAACAATGAGATTATGGAAAATGCTTTTCTTTATTTGAATTTTTAAAAACCTCTTCAGTGAGGAGAGTGCAGAACTGTCAGAGAAGGAAATAGTTGACTCAGGTCCTGGAGAGTGGGTTAAAGGTACAGTTTCACAATAAGAATTTTATTCTTAGTTAATTGTATCTGTATTAATATATTTCTCTCTATTTTAGTTATTATTTATCTTATATTATCCAGTTTTGATTCTAATTTCTCTCACTGTGTTTGTTATACACTATTTTTTGTGTGTTTATGTTATATACTATTTTTATAGTACATTCTATTTATTATGCTTGTACAACATGCTTAAAGATGACTTTCCCTTCCTTCATTTTACATTCTCATCTGATTTTCTTTTCCAAATAAAAATGAAATTTGCTCTATCCACTCATGAAAAACAAAACAAAAACAAGCAAGTTAAAATACCTATAGGATTTTAGTGGGACAGTGCTCAATTTTTAAAATACTTCAAGTACAAATAGTAAATTAGAGAAACCTCTAATCTACTAGTATATTTATGATTAACAAGCTTAACTGAGAAAAATGCATTCCAATACAAAATCATTTGGTAAGATTTAACCACTATTGACAACAAAAATGAATCTTAAAAATATACACTACTTATATTAAGTAATGCTGTATGTTAAATCATGAATCATTTTTGTTTTACCAGTAGGATAAACTCCTAGGCATTCCTTTTGGAAATAGATACATAAAAATCATCTCTAATCTCACCATCCTTATTTAATTATTTTTAAAAAATTTTAATTGTTGGACTAAAACGTGGAAAACTAATGAGGATAAATATTAAAGGAAGATTTAAATAGCACAACATGTATAATGAATATAAAAGAATAAGTTAGAGTATATAGATTTTGTAAGGGGTTTAGTATATCAAGTAGTTTATAAGATACAAAGCAATACTCTGCTTAAAAAAAAAGGAGATTGATACTTCGTTGACACAAGCAACAAAAATGTAAAACACATGAAAGTGGTCTTAAAAAGAGGCACATGACAACTATATAAATGCTACAGTAAAGTGGAGCTGTAAGTAACCAAAACCTTCATACATGGAACAGTCATGTAATTTAATGTAAAAAGGAAGTATATAATATCTTTGTTATTTTGCCTGGAATCCTTTATGCAAATGACCCAGACAACACTTAGGTCACATAATTATGATTGTTAATTTTATACTTTTTGTTCTCTCTCCCTTTCTTAAGAATACGTATTATTCACAAGTCAGACATCACATTCTTCTCTCCATGACTTAATGTTTGGCATTTTCTTTTCTTTATTCTTTCCATTGTTTTTCTGCATTTCTTATTGTACTTTTTGATGCTTCCAATGGTTATCCTAATTGTTCTATTGCATATTTTTTTATTTGTAGAAATTCACTGCTTTCTTTTGTTGAATAGTGTCAATGCCCTCTTTTTTATTTTTAAATATATTTCAGAGGATCTTGAAAGTCTTTTTTGTACATAGTGTGGAAAACCTTTTCAAGTGAAGTTTAGCTCTGATCTGTTCTTGAATTATTGTTCTTTTGGCTACAAAATGTTTTCTCATTCCCAAATTGATATTTGCTTTAAGTTTTAATTTGCACATATATCTTTAGGTATACAGACAGTCCCTGACTTGTGACAGTTCAACTTAGGATTTTTTGACTTTACGATAGTGTGAAAGTGATATAGATTCAGTAGAAACTGTACTTTGAATTTTGAACTTGGATCTTTTCCCAGGCTGGTGATATGTAGTGTGATCCTCTCTCATGATACTGGGCAGTGGCAGCCGCAGCCCCCAGTCAGCACACGCTCATGTGGGTGAACGACCGATGGCACTGACCAATCATTCAGCACCCATACAACTATTCTGTTCTTCGCTTTCAGTGTAGTATTCAATAAATTACATGAGATGGTCAATACTTTATCATAAATTAGGCTTTGTGTTAGATGACTGTGTCCAACTGTAGGTCAATGGAAGTGTCCTGAGCACGTATGAGGTAGGCTAGGCTAAACTGTGATATTTGGTAGACCAGATGTATTAAATGCATTTTTGACTTAATGGTATTTTTAACTTACAATGGGTTTATCAGGATGTAACCCCAGTGTAAGTCGAGGCAGATCTGTACTCTGTTATTTTCTAATGTGTTCATTTGTTTGTATCAGGGGATGCTAATGCTAGTGTGATTCAATAATAGGCTGCTGATATTTCAGAAATCCTTTATTAATCTTTTCCAGATTTTCTTAAGCCCCCTTCTAACCAAGACAGCATCCCTGGGGCGCGTGGGTGGCTCAGTCGTTAAGCGTCTGCCTTCGGCTCAGGTCATGATCCCAGGGTCCTGGGATCGAGCCCCGCATCGGGCTCCCTACTCAGCGGAAAGCCTACTTCTCCTTCTCTCACTCCCCCCGCTTGTGTTCCCTCTCTTGCTGTCTCTCTGTCAAATAAATAAATAAAATCTTAAAAAAAAGAAAAAAAGACAGGGGCGCCTGGGTGGCTCAGTCAGTTAAGCGTCTGCCTTCGGCTCAGGTCATGATCCCGGAGTCCTGGGATAGAGTCCCGCATCAGGCTCCTTGCTCTGCGGGGAGCCTGCTTCTCCCTCTCCTCCCCACTTGTGCTCTCTTTCACTGTCTCTGTCTCTCTCTCTCAAATAAATAAATAAAATCTAAAAAAAAAAAAAACAGCATCCCTTTGGTAGGGAATTCAAGTTCACTGCTGAGAATATCACTCAAGCTATAGCCACAGTACCTCTAAATGATAAATTCACTACTAGGTTCATCAAGAGATGGCTGGACAATTGGTACACAATGAAGCTCCCAGCTAAGAAAGCAGGCTATAAATAATTCATTAACCAGATATACTTTTAAAAATTATGCAAGTTAAAATTCAAGAATATTTGAATGATAATGCTAGCAAATTCAATGACAATTGTTTTGTTAAAAAAATAAAACTGAAGTCACATAGAGAGGAAAAATAAGAGAGATAGAAAAGAAAGATTAAAAACAAGTTTTAGAGGTACCTAACAAAACTGAGCAGAATGTACAAATAAGAGCAAAACACAAAATCAGTTATCAGATCTGATGAATATAAAAATAGAAATCTCAGATTTGAAAAACAAATATGGCTTTGAATGCAGGAACGGTGCCAGGAGAATACTAGCATGCCAATTAAGAAAACAATGTGTTTCTGGAATGTGACCAAAATGAGATACCCAAACCCAAATGGATTTAAAGAAGAGGTAAGAGATGGTGATGTTGCCCTGCATCATCATAGCATTCTGTAATTACAATTTCTGGGTAATATTTTTAAGGAAAATAAGCAATAATTAGTGGGTAGTATATAAACGTATACTAACAAGAAATCCTAATTAGGACATGATATTTAATTTCATCAAAATTATTATCATTTTTGCCCTAATAAATTACTCTACTCAGCCCAGACGGTGCCCTCAGAAATAGAAGGAAACAGATAAAGAGGAATAAAATTTCTATCACAAAAGCCAAGGAACTTGAGCCTGGCATACTGGACTGGTCTAAGACACTACATTGATAGAAATTGCTAGAAACAACCGGCAAAGCATTTTGCAACCCTCCTCAGGACAGTGTTTCCATTAATAACAATTCCAGCTTTACCTGAGGGCAGTTACCTGAGGCATACATTTTAGAATCCCTCCAGATATTTCAATACTTTATTTATTTATTTATTTATTTATTTATTTATTTATTTATTCTTATGTTAATCCCCATACATTACATCATTAGTTTTAGATGAAGTGTTCCATGCAGATATTTCAATACATTTTAAAGACAGGAGAAAAGTAGAAGGTCGATCATTACATTCACAGAATCCACAGAAAACCAAAGCTCTTCAGATCTGGTTTCTTCTGCTGTGACTGAGTTGCTGTGATTGTAGAGAAAGTATCTTCTCTTCCTTGCATTCCACTCCATTGCCTGGCATGGCACAGAGGTGCAAAATGGTGCATGTGCCCCACATGTTTACTGAATTAACTAGATACTTTGAAACCCATATTTTATACTTCTGTAAGTTTTGTTGTAGACTCAAAGTAAATAAAATACCAAGAGTTTTAGCACTTGGTTCCAGGTCCTGAAATAAAATACCAAAGGTGACCCATTAAACTGGTTGAGACAAATATGGCTTAGGAAATTGGTACATGAACTATGCTGACATACGAAGATGCTTAAAGCATGTTACATGAAAAATATAGATCCCAAATAGCCCATGTCCACTCAACATAACTTTGAAATTATTTATATAATATATAAATTTTATATATATATTCTATATTTCTTTTCATATCATCATTACCTAAACATTCACAGCATTATCACCACCACCTTTTTTGGTTCTCCAGGAAGTTTTACTTTTTTAAAAATAATCACTTATTCTGATCTCTATGAGGGTCTTCAAGTGTCTGAAACAAGAGAAGGATTTCCCGGAAATGGTGATTATGCTCAGTTGTCCTTGGCCTGTGGACATACTTTTTCACGATCTGTTTTACCCACTTAGGAACTCAATAATAAAGCCTATGCCACGCAAGCAATGTAGGAGAAAAATACCCTTTGGTTGAGCAGCAGTACACCATCTGGAGCATGCAATGTGTGGAATTAGAGGTTTTGTGCAGTTTGTAGAACATAGAGGGATGAATATTTTTCTCTTTGTTCAGTGCGTACTCAGTTGTTGAAATCTTGAATCATTTAATGATTGGTTGCTACAAGTAGCATCAATTCAACTTCCTGAACATCTTTTGAAATAACCCTGAACAAGTTCTAGCGCCAATACAGTGGGATATTAGTAAATGGAGTTTAGGTGTAACAGATACCTGTCCTAGGGTCCCTGGTGTCTAGTATATTCCCTATCATGCACACATGCAGCGAAATGTTCGTGAAGACCCTCTTAAAGTCTAATGGGGACTGTAAGCAAGGACACAGGTAGTGATTGCAATGCAGCACTGCTCCGAGTCCCACAGAGGGAGAAGATCAGTGCAAACATAATTTCTGGGCACAAAGGCCCATTGCCTTGCAAAGATTTCTTTCACCTTCTTGCTAGTGTTTTTAATTCCAGAGATTCAATGACTCTAATCTTGACTGAACATGACCTGGAATTTTAATATTTTTTTTTCACAGACTAGGCTTTCTGCACAATTCTCCTGGCATCCAACTTAGAACCTATTCCTAGTGTTGGCCTTACTCCTTTCATTTGGGTACTGTCAGTTTATACTGTGTTTTCATTCCTATCTGTATAGGCTACTCTGCCATACCTGAGTGGATGACCTCCTTATTTTTATATATATGCTTTTTCCTTACAAAATTGGCCGGCTAGATATAAACCTTAATTTTAATAAATTATTTAATACTTCTTAATTCTTAATTTTCCAAAACCAATATACAGCCACATACTCATTCCCCAAAACTATTTAGGTTAGTGCTAAGAGATTAGAGTTAATCATCTTAGGTAATAGTTTCAAATTTTATTGGGTTCTGTAACTGTAATTGAACTGTCTGATTTTTATTCAGTTGATATGTGTTTCTTATGTTTTGCTTTAAATAAGACATGAGATTTGTAATGCTTTTAGGAGAGAATAAACAAAATGATAATTTTTAGCTTATAATTGGTTTGAGGTTTTCAGCACTTAATTTCAACATAACATTGACTTTGTTGGGCCCTCTCTCGGATTTTATAACTCTTATTAGAGCACAACATTAGAGTTTTCAAGTTAGCCTATCATGCACATCACAGTGTGAACAGATTCAATCAGATTTTTTTTTTTTTGAAAAGGGAGAGGGAAGGAGAAATATAAGGGCATTAAGTCCTTATAGGATGAGGGAGGAGCATACGAAGGAGTGAAGGAGACACAGAACCCTGAAATTGAGGAAGCCAGAGGAAGGAGAGATGCCCTAGGCTTCCCCTGTCCGTGGACAGCCAGGACTCATCAAGACTGTGACATCTTATGCTTCTCCTTCTCCTGAAAGTTCCTATCCTTTACTTCTTGATTCAGTCCTCTCCATTCTTAAACATCTGGTTGAAATGTGGCATTCTTTTTCAAATCCTCCTCGACTCCCCTTTCTCCTCCAAATAGACTCTATCCTTCAACTGAATACATCGAATACAACTGAATGCAGTACAAAGTTGTCAGTACTCACTGCCATGCAGATAATGCTGTGATTTACTCAGCTGTATATGTTTTACTTCTCCAACTGAAGGAGAGTAGGGATAGAACTAACATCCCTTGAACACTCATTAACTGTCAGGCACCATAACAATCCCACATTGCATATTGCCTTTGCAAAAGCCTTGTAAGTGAAGGACTTCCATTGTATTTTATACCACCCTGCATTTCCTTTATAATCATTTACAAAGTATGTTTCTTTGGGAGATTATTTTATTTATTTATTTATTTATTTATTTATTTATTTATTTATTACATTTAGAACACACTTTTATTTTTTTTATTATGTTATATTAATCACCATACATTACATCATTAGTTTTTGATGTAGTGTTCCATGATTCATTGTTTGCGTATAACACCCAGTGCTCCATTCAGTACATGCCCTCTTTAATATCCATCACCAGGCTAACCTATCCCCCCCTCCCCCTCCCCTCTAGAACCCTCAGTTTGTTTCTCAGAGTCCATAGTCGCTCATGGTCTATCTCCCCCTCCGGTTTCCCCCCCTTCATTTTTCCCTTCCTGCTATCTTCTTCTTCTTCTTCTTTTTTTTTAAACATATAATGTATTATTTGTTTCAGAGGTACAGGTCTGTGATTCAACAGTCTTACACAATTCACAGCACTCACCATAGCACATACCCTCCCCAGTGTCCTTATCACCCAGCCACCCCATCCCTCCCACCCCTATTTTGCAGCCATCAAAAGGAATGAAATCTTGCCATTTGCAATGATGTGGATGGAACTGGATGGTATTATGCTGAG
>NC_138378.1:107740622-107761902 GCF_054177405.1 Leptonychotes weddellii
TTTATCTTCTCTGCTAAGTTCCAGGAGAACATGCACTGTGTTTTGTTTACCTCCTCAGTATCCAGCACAGGGCTAGTACCAAATAACCAATCAATAAATATCTGTTGAGTGAATGAACAGATCAATAAAAAAGTATTTTATGCCTATTTTGTAAGTAAGGAAACTCAGTCTCAATAAAAGTAAATAACTCAAGGTCACTTAGCAAGTAGGGGCAGCATTGTGACCAGACTGACAACTATTGACTCCCAATGCAGTCAAATTCCAGCCAGACATCGTGGTACTTAACAATCACAGGGTGAGGGATGGTCTTGAAGTTCCTGAAACAGAACAGGGTCAAGGCAAATACTTGTCATCTGTCTGAAGTCACATTAGGAAGACCTCACTTCATCATTCATTTCTTCACTCAGAAACTATTTATTGTGCACATAGCAGCCGACTTCTCTTGATTCTCGTTCCAACTACTGCTGCTGGTCTAGTGATTTGGCATGATTCCTGATCACAACAGGCATCTCTTTAAATCTGCTGTATCAGAAACTGTTAATTCCCTCTCAATCTCTCTTCTCCCGATTTTCCACAAAATGCAACGCTGATTTTTCTTGGCTGTCTACATGTTTACCAAAAACCTCCTTTACCGAAAACCTCCTTGGAATGTAGGTCTCCTTTGAGACCAATATTTGTGAATAAGATGTAAGTAGAAGTGTCACAGCGACTTCCAGGAAATCCCCTTAGAGAATAATGGGAGATGGCATGCTTTTCTTTCTCTCTTCATCCATCCTGATGTGGATGTGGTTCTGAGCTCCAGCATTCATTTTGAATCATGAGGACAAATGTCTCAGACTGATGCAACACTAGAAGTAGCCTAAGTCCATAGTAATAATTATACTAACCCTGGCTATCTATCTCTGAGTTTCTTTTAGTAAAGAGAAAGTAATTGTAGTCTTGGATAAGCTGTTGTTTTCTGGAGTTTTTGTTTGTTTGTTTGTTTGTTTGTTTGTTTTAAGCTTGTAGCCAAATGTAATTCTAACTGATACCCATTCTAAAAGAAATAAAGATGATTAAACATTAGCAAGTCTTCAGGTTTTAGGAGACATCAAAAGAGAAATCACATATGACAATAAAATAAGTTTTTCAAACGGGTGAGTGATTTTAAGTCAACTTTTGCTATAAAGAAGACATAATTCATAAAATAAAAAGCTGATGGTAAAAGTATTCACCAAGGCACATTTGAAGTATGGGAGGTTTTCATTTCCATTTAAGACCATTTATCCCATCTTTTAGTGTAATATGAACTATGTGTTATAAAAATGCTCTCATAGCTAAATATGCAAAGAATAAAGAAAAAAAATTTTAAAAAAGACAAAAGTATAGGAAATCATGTTAGATGATTCTCAAGCAATATGGAGTGAAATATTTTCTTTAAATGTAAAAGAGAATTGTAGCATCCAATTTTAAAGAATAATGGCGTGTGATTATACATGCTCTCCTGCACAAGATAAGCATGTTGTTTTGAAGAGATCAAGGGGAATTAACAGTTGGATCATTTTTATATTTTCCATTCTCATTGCTTCCAAATTAAAAGGCATGCATACTTGAGCCTGTACCAGAAGAGATGACCCTGTCTCCTCCCCGCCCCCCCACCCCCAGTGTCTGGAAGGCAGGCCTCGAAAACTGGTTCCTGGCAACAGGCTCGAGCACTCAGGGCTGGTTGCACCAGTGCCATCTTTTGAAGGCAGCTTGCACTGAAGCTAAACTCGAAGTGGTGATATCCAAAAGAAACTGATTTTCTGATTCTCCTGTTTGGTTGCCTGCATTCTCAAGGTTTCAGAAACTATCTGCCTGTTTCCTATCAGCTGCCCACAGGACTCCTACTGCTGCAGCCTGTTAGCCTGACACCATTCTCTTATGCAGTGTTGTCCTTATTCGACAAGTGTGTATGCTCCTCCCTCATGCTCACCCGGCTCAGTCATCTGACTTCACATCCACTTGGATAGTTCAGAATATGTGTGACAGCTAAGCTGGAAAGCCTCCTTTGCCAAATTGCTTTCCTGCAGTGATTGTTCTTGAAAATTAAGAATCTAAGTTGATTCAGAAAGTGTTTATCAAGGGCCTACTCTGTGCTGAGTACTATATACTAGGACTAGTTGGGATCAGGTCTTTATAATCTAAGCAGTCCAAAGAGGGAATTCAGTTCTATCTTAAAAATAAGTTGGCCCAATGTTTAACCCCCTTCTATGTTTTTTTTTTTTTGAAATTATGTTTAAATAATGTGAGCCTCTCTTGCCCCATTTTATAGATGAGAAAATATTCGTCAGAGTCCGTAACTTTTTCAGGGAATATCTTTATGAAAAAGAAAGAAAGAGTAGTCCTTCTATTACAGCAAATGGTGAACAGGGAGAAAGAGAACGACAGGTATCAATATCAGGAGTGAATACCTGAGATCACCCCACCTGTTGAGGAGACCTCAGTGACTAGATGTGGAATCAGGGACTAAGACTAACGCTGGTCCTGGTCACCAGTTCCCTTGGTCTAGGTCTAATAGTGGTCCTCATTGAAGTAAGGGATTCTCTCACTTCCTGAGACCAAGAACTTTTGTTTCTATTCCACTACAAGTTTTAAATATTAAAGGAAGAATAAAAGGATGAAACTTAAAGTCTTCCCAACTAAAAAAAAAAGAAAGAAAAGGTATTTTTACACTTTTGTGAGTATGATGCTACTATTTTCAAAATGCTAATTTGCTTTTTCATATTATACTTAGTAATTAGTGAATAAAACCATAATGTACTGTGGGTATGATTTGTAAAGGCTTAAATGACAGACTCTAAGTAGGATAATTTCAGTCCTGATGTGTTGTTAAGTAACCATATATTCTAAATGAGTAAACTTGAAATAACTAAGCCATTGGGGACTATTGGCCACCTGATCATTAAACTTGATCTAACATGGACATCAAAACCAATTATATGTACTAAACAGAAAGAGACAGGTCAACTCCTCAGAGAGATGAAATGAACTTGGACAGATGGACAGAATGCAAATCATGATGGGTTTCTTAATGAAAAAGCAATGAAATGCAATTTAAAGCCCTGTGAAAAATCTGGATAGCTATTCCTAGTGTACAAATTGCTGAAAAACAGTTATGTTGAAACAAGATGGATTGCCATATTTCCAACAACCAGGAAAACCATTTCTCTAGAGAATTTAGATTTTCTAGTTTCTTAGGCAATGAGGTTAAGGGGAAAATTACTTTAACACTATATTCACATGAGGTTGCCAGGGGTGCTGTAACAAAATACCACAGACTGGGAGCCTTCAACAATAGAGGTTTCCTTAGAGCTGGGGAGACTGGAAGTCCAGGACTAAGGTGTCGACAGGGTTGGTTTCTTGTGAGGTCTCTCTCCTTGGCTTGTACATGGTTGTCTTCTTCCTGGTCCTCACATGACATTTTCTCTATGGGTCCCTGGTGTCTTTTCCTTTCTTCTGAGGATACCTATCATATTGGATTAAGGCCTGACCCTTGTGACCTCATTTTACTTCAATTACCTCTTTAAAGATCCTGTCTCCAAATACCGTCACATTCTGAGGTACTGGGTGTTAGGACTTCAACATATGAGTTTTGGAGAGACACAGTTCAGCCCATAACAATATTCATTGAACAAATGATGTGTAGTTTAGAGAACAAAAATATCAAAACAGAGAAATGGATTGAGGGGAAATAAATTGAGTACCTTAGCAGAGGGAGGTCTGGATCTGCTGGCAGGGTGACTCACCCTCTTAGTGTGCCTGATTTCAACTGAAAGTCCTATATCTTGGGAAAGTCCTCAAGCCAGAATGGTTGGTGACCAGGGTCATGTATTGGATATCCCTCAACCACTGTTAAGGGTAGGGATGTGCTTAGTGACTTAAGGAAGCATGGTGGTATGTGAAATAAAATTTTACCAGGAATATGAATTATGCCCAAGTGGGCAGACCTCCATATTAGTATGGAGGAAAATCCATAATCAGGAAGGCCTCTGGTCATTGGGAAGTTAAGACATAGTAGCCAGCAAACCACTCTCAAATGTCTCTCATTGACAGATTTTGTCACCCAGATATAACCTCCCTCCTTTCTTCTTAGTTTTTATGCAGGAAGAATATGCTTTTTCCAAACTCTGGGACTTATATTTGGGATGACCAAATATGTGGATGACCATCATCCTGCTTTTCATAGGACAGTCTCTTTTTTCCTGTTGTTTCAACATAATTATTAGTAAGGCCCCTTCACTCTCAAAAGGTCTTTGTTTATAGAACAAAATACATGGTCACACAACTTCTATTGCTCAGAGTTCTGGCCCTGGCTCTTCTCCACTTCCCTTTTCATATAGCACACCAGTTTCTGAGCTAGCCATTCACAGACACACAGATTCCTTGATCCTCTGTGTCAATTTTCTGCTTATGTCTGACTAGAACAGTGGAGGTAGGACTCACAGATTTTGTTTTGGACCCTCCTGCTTGACCAAATTTGATATTGGGATAACACAAGAGGAAGCATCATTTTTCCATCATTGAAGAATAAAAATATAGTAGTAAGCCACAGTTTAAGTAGGGGAAAAATTAGAGAATTCAAAACAGTGCAGATAAATTAACATGTGTGTGCAAAATATTTTTAATAATCACAGCATCTCAAAGGGTTTCAGGGATCATCTACTTAAATCCTGACTCCTCTCTTTTTGCCAACGGATAAACTGAGGCTTAGAGATAGGAAGAGATTTGTCCTAAGATATAATCTAACTTGATCCAGTTAAAGAAAGATTCATGACCACCAAGGAATTAGCTGTTTCTATCACCCAAGTCAGGGTGGTAAGAGAAGACCTTATGAGAAGACCTTAATAACAGTTTCCTTAGAACATTCTTCCTGGGCTTCTTTTTTTCTTAAAGTAGCATACTAGTTTTCTTAAATATATGGTTGTTTTTTAAATATTTATTTATTTATTTTAGAGAGAGAGAGTGCACAAGAGTGGGGGGAGCAGCAGAGGGAGAGGCAGAGAGAATCTCCAGCAGACTCCCGACTGAGCAGAGCCTGAAATGGGGTTCGATCCCATGACCTTGAGACCATGACCTGAGCCAAAACCAAGGATTGGATGCTTAACCGACTGAGCCACCCCGGCACCCCAGAATACATTTTTTTTAATGCAAATCTATTTTGTGCACCTTAGAAAAATTATAAAATAGATGTAAGCAAAAGAAACTTTTTAAAAAATTGCAAATCCACTTACTTATCAGATATAATCACAGAATTATTTCCTTCCATTATGATCAGTTTGGTGCATATGAGGGGTATGTGTGTATATGTGTCTGTGTGTTGGTGTTTTTTTGTTGATGAGTGTATGCATAAATTCATGCTCCTACCTGTATATGCCATGCAAATTAAGAGCAATTTATTTTTGATATATATTAGCTATATCTTTAAGCCTAAAATATATATAATGAGCATATTTCCAGGCCATTAAATATTTTTTCTATAATAGTATTTTTAATACCACACATTATTCCATTATACGATAGGCCAACATTTATTCAACCACCATGATGTTACCATGGAAGATTTAATTTGTTTGCTTTTTTTTCTTTGCTGTATAAGCAATGTTGCTAGAAAAACCCTTGTGATGGTATTTGTAAATTATTACTTACATCTGTACCACTAGTCACCTGAAGTGAAAAATTGATAATTAGAAACCTGTACATTCTTAATCTTTTTAAAAATGTATTGCATATGGTCAATGCAATGTGTATAAATTGGAATTTATACACCTTCAGTGCTATGGAAGCATTTCTATTTTCCTCCGACCCTTGACAACACTGGCAGTTAGCTTTTCTTTGTCTTTGACAGCTTGATAGAGAAAAATAGTGTATTATGGCTTTAATTTGCATTCATCTTATGATTGCATGTGTGCAGTTTTTACATCTATAGGTCTTTTGTGAAATGCCTGTTTCTATTTTTTAAACTTTTTAATCTTTTTGGGTTATTTATGTTTTTCTTAACACTTAGCAATAGATCTTTATAGTAGTATAATAAGGTATTAACATAATAACTCCTTGGGTTGAATATATGTTATAAAATTTTTTACATGGAAAATAATATTTTTCCATTTCAATTATCTATTTTTTTAAATTAATTTAAAGAAGTTTTAAAAAGTGTTATATTATTATTCTATATTGTTCACTCCTGATATTATAGAAATACTTATCCTATATTTGTAAATGCATTTTCATTCTTTGATTCATTCATTTTTGCATTTATATATTACTCCATCTAGAAATTTGCATGTGAGTAGATACAAGAGGAGATGCTATTTTATTTCTTTTTCTAAATATTGGCTATTTATGCCAATAATGATCATTGAAAAATCCACCTTTTCTCTTACTTTAAATGGCTCTTTACCACATTACTTCAGTTACTAAAACACCGCAATGCATTTTAATATATGCTGCCATAAATTTCAGTGTCCTATATGGGCTTTTCTTTTTAGGAATTATTTTGGATATTGTTTCATGTTCATTGATTCACTTCATTATACCCAATACTAAATTAAGCAGAAGTTTTAATGAATTTGATTAATAGGAAAAAATAAGTTGGAGAGAGGTAAGATCATTCTGGGGTTTAACCTTTATATAAGGACATTGTATGGCTCTCCATTTGGAAGACCTTTGAGTATGTGTCTGTGTGTGTGTATGTGTGTGCAGGCACGCACCCCTGTGTGCATGCACCTGTGTGCGTGTGTGGGTATGTGTGTATATTCCTCAGTAAGCTGCTGAAGGATTCATTGTTGGTTAAGCAACTGATATCCAAAGATACAATTCAGTGATTTCAACTATTTTTCAGTTATCTTACATTGGCTACGTTACCAATCATACCTATAAATACTGAAGTTTGGTCTTTAATATTTTCTTGTATTGTGTCTTTTTTTTCACCTGGGAAACTCATAAAGTTATAGAGTAAAAAATGGGATGGAAAACACCCTTGTTTTGTTGTAGACTTTAATGTACATGAGTGCCTCTATTCTGATATTTGCTGTTGGTATTAATTATATATTCTTTATCATATTAATATTCTTCTGTCCTTATTTTATTAAGAGAATATTTTAAATTAAGAAATGAGTTTTGAATTTTATTAAATGTCTTTTAGTCTTCTTCAAGGTGATATTATTGTTCTTCTTAATTAAGGTAATAAAGTATATTAAATTTTAAAACAATTTTGTACCATTCAGTTTTGCTTGGAAAAAATTTTACATAGTGTGGATTATATTCCATAAAATTTTATTTATAATATTATATCTGTAATACATTTATGTACCTCTCTATCAAGAAATTATATTATTTCATAAATACATATACACACACATATCCAGGCTTTGGGAAATTGATTGGGATATTTTCCCAAAACCTAGGTATTTTAATTATTATTTGAAATTGTTTCTTGAAAACTTGGTAGAACTTGCTTATAATAATATCAACCAAATTAGTGTCTATTTGATTGACAGTTCTTGTACATATTTTTTCATATCAGTCAGAGTACATATCAGGCTAATGTGTTCAAATGGCTTAACACAATAAACATTTAGTGATCATTCCAGTCACTGTGTAATGCAGCATGTTGGGGTTGGTTCATCCAGAGACCCATGTTCCTTCCATTCTGTGTTTTTGTCCTGTGTGTCCTCAGAATTACTAAGTTAAGCTAGCTCCTAGGGAGACAGACACCTGTCTGTGGGAGGTTATTATGGGCCATTTTGTAAGTGATTCACACCCTCTCTGCTCATTTCTGTGTGATCAGAAAAAAGAGCATAGATATTTATAAGCACTAATGTTCTGTGTCAAATGTATTAATTTTAATCACTTATATTTTCCAGGAAATAGTGTAATTCTTTAAGATGTTTAGAGGTATTAGCAGATAATTGTATGGATTATTTTTTTATTTGCTGTTTTTTGTCTATGGTTAAATCCTTTTCTTATGTTCCTTATCCCTGTCTTTTCTTACTTTCTACCTGTCTTTTTCTTCTTCCCTTCTATGTGTGCTTGTCTCTCCATGTTCCCTAGCTCCCTCCCTCCCTCTTGGTCTGTCTTCTTCCTTTTTTTCTCCCAACATTTATTAAGTAAATAATATGTCCCTGACTACAGAAAACAACAAGACTGGCTTATCATGTCTCCCTACACAGTATCAAGCACTGTGCCTCTCTCAATTTAGACATTCACTAAGTTGTTGAATTGGACTTGAACTGAGTCAACCATATCCTGGGTTGCTCTGACAGCCTCACAGTTGTTTGTCCTACCTCCAGTAATATCCCCAGTATCCTGCAAACACTGCCAGATTCACATTCCTGCAACATAGCCTGGTCAACTGTATCTTCCTGCACACAAGTGTTCCAGAGCTCCCCCTTGCCTCTCATATTAGGTAGTTGTAGCCAGACTCCTCACCTGCACAAGGGCTCTCTATTCTGAAGTGGTAGCTTTGTTTCTCATTACTCATGCATCCTTGCTTTGTGTTTTAACCAAATCCAGACCTCATCTTAATACTTATATTTGTGCTGTTTTTCAAATTTACAATATACTGTCATCTTCCTCAAGAGAATTGCTAAGGTAGTTTCTTTGCCTGAAATGTCATTGTGTTTCAGATTCTGTCTCTTATTGGCTTGCTCATTCTTTAAGGACTTACTGTATCTTTCCTGAAACAGATAACTAAATGGACTATCCTCCCTCTTTTTCTCACAATGGCACATAGCACATTAGAAGAGATTCTGATCAGGGAAGAAATTTATACTAATATCCTCTGCAGCCTGATCATTCAAAGAAGAAGCATACATTTTGCCAGCTTTCTCTGTTATTTATATGCCTTTTATATGTCTAGAATAAGCCTAAAGACCAAACCAAAGCATCTATTTGAAGAATAGACTAGAATCTTAGATAAAACTGATGGAGAGGTTGTTTTGCCAGACCCAAGGACACAGCTTAGTTTTTAGGAGAGGTGCAAAAATTAAAAACATAAGCTCTCATAATTCTTTCTGGGACTTCTGACTCTTAATTCCAAATAAAGAAGAAAGAGTTTAAACCAACTTTTTGATAAAGGGCATCTACTTAACCCAGAAGAAATTTATGATGAGAAAGGCAGCATGGTCACAGACCTCCTTCCTAAATTAAACGGTAATGTCCATTTCTAATAAAAAAAGGTTTATATTTTATTTATACTTGGTATTTCAATAGATCTAACATAATTTCCAATTTAGATATGGAAAACTCAAAATGAGCAGAAATTACAGCTTAATGCCCGGGGTAAGAAGGAAAGGGATTCACCTTTTTACAATTCAATCAAATGCAGAATAGGAGCAGTTAATAATTGTAGAATATGAATAATCAGATAAGACATTTTCTAGTGAAAACTCATAAATTTTATTTTGGGACTACATTAAAATTCAGTTAAATTTTAAAATCATAGCATATCTTGAGTCACTTTTGAATAGTTGCTGTATCTATAGAAATCTATTTTAGAAATATGCAAGTACAAATTATAGAATGTCAGCATGCAATTTGATTTTATGTGCTTTTCTGCTAATATAAATAATGAAGCATGCTGAGAGCATTCAGATACATTCAGCTGAGTATAATTAAAATACTGAGGTGTAACATGTTAAAAAAAAAAAAAGAAACAAATTAAGTACTAAAATGAAGTAGGTAGAAATACCAGCAATTCAAAGCGATAACTATGTTGTGATTACAGTATTGTGAATAGACTAAATCTAATATTTTGGTTTAAATGAAATCAGTGATAGCTGGAAAGTTAATAGAAGCAGTGTCTTTATATTTTCTGTGAATAATGGAGAGGCTTCATTTCAGGAGCATGCATTTTTTTTGCCATCTCTGGAAATAAGTCTCCATGGTACTCTGAATAAACATTCTCACCCAAATGGAACAAACTCTCTGATGAAATTGGCCACTGGGGCCTACAACAAGTAATTAAAATGGGATTTGGGAATCAGCTGGGTTTTTGTGTTCCACACTTCCCATTGGGTTAGCTGAATGAGGGCAAATCAGCTTCTTCAGACCATGTAAAAACCACAGTTGAACTTCCTGCTGGTCACCACTAATTATACGGTGGTTGTGACTGCCCACTCTAGGCTGAAGGCAAACTTTTAGGTTTTGTTGTTGCGGCCCACCAAAGGACAACTGTTTATTTGTGCTTGCTCAGGCCAGTTCAGAGTAAGAGATACTGATATTGTTAAAAGAGTGTTCGGTTAACTTTGTTCTATTCTGTCACATGAATCACCACCTACTTTAGTCCTTCTCTGTGATGATGAACCTCTGGGTTCCTGAGTAACCTGTTTTGTACTTTCCTACCTCCAGCTTCATCCCAAACTCCTAGTAGTCGATTAGGATTTATGAGAACTGATAGATAAGAAATTGGGAAAAAGAGGATTTCATTTTACACTACCAGTAAAATACCAAATGTTTAGAGTTTGGAGAAGAAAGTATTGAAGCAAGTGGATTAATCCTCCCCATTGGAGCAGACTCTGCTTTCTAAAAACTTCAAATTGGGGGCTATGATTGTAAAGTCGGAGCTAGAATCTTAGTGGTGTAAACACAAGACTCTGCATTTTGGCCTTGTAAGGTTCACTTATCCCTGGACCTAAACCCTTCCTCTTCTTTGAGTAATCCTTCGTTTGTCTGAATCATGTCCTTAAGTACCTTTTTTTTTTTTAAAGATTTTATTTATTTATTTGAGAGAGAGAGAATGAGAGAGAGCACATGAGAGGGGGGAGGGCCAGAGGGAGAAGCAGGCTCCCCGCCGAGCAGGGAGCCCGATGCGGGACTCGATCCCGGGACTCCAGGATCATGACCTGAGCCGAAGGCAGTCGCTTAACCAACTGAGCCACCCAGGCGCCCCCCTTAAGTACCTTTCTGAGAAAGGGTGGATGGGAAGCAGATTTCCTCAACCCTTACATATATCCCGTATTAGAGATAAACAATGCATTCCCCTGTTTATCTAGAAACACTGACTGGAGTTGTCTGTGGACTGACGTTCAACTACCACTTGTGTTAAACTTCCTTGACTCTACCCATCTTCTTGGAACTTCCAGTGCAAGTGATTCATACAAAAAAAAAGTAATATAAAACACAATTTAACAAAATGCCATGTGTAGAGGAGGACCACATGGACTTTGTCATTATAAACTGTGTGACACTCTGGGCTCCTCATCTGTGTGAGCCTTAGTTTTCTCATCAGTGTATAGATGAAGTTGTAGATAACCTAGAAAATTTTTGTGAGAGCCACACAAAGTGCAGGTCAAATACTAGCACCATGCCTGGTACGAGTAGGCAGTCAATAAATGACAGTTAATATTTTGCTCCTGTGATTTGAGATTAACAAAGGGGGCATCCAGCTTCCCTTCATATCATGAAGTTTTCACTACTCTCTGATCTAGCTTCTTGTGGTTAACTGGAATCTATGCATGATTTTAAAAAATTCCTTGACTAGTTAAATTTAAAATTTAAAACAAAGCTTCCCTGGATGGATAAACTGGAAAACACTGAATGCTGAGAAGTCTTGAAATAATCATGTTTACCTTTGTTTACTCAGTGCTTCCCAAACATATTGACAAAGGAACACATTAGTGTGTGTGTGCACAACTCTATTAACAAACTGCATGTGGGATGTTAAACCTAGTGACACATCACACGTAGAGAATCACTATAGTTCATATGTAATAGAAGCCTAATAATGAATGGTTGAATCTGTGCATGAAAAAAAGATGCTTTTCTTACCCTCCATCTAGGCTGCTGATGCAGAATGTCTTCTATGCTTCAACCATTGAAATCTTACCTATTCTTCTTCCCAGATAAAGTGCCATCCATTTGCCTTCAGAGAAAGGAATTTCTCCTCCTCTGCATTACAGAATATACTATCGGTATTTAGTATTTGTTTTGTTCTATAATTGTCTGTGTATGAGTCATGATAATGGCAGCTCCGTGGAATAGAGGAGCACCTTTGTCATTGGTTTTATCCCATTCTAACAAAACCTGGCACAGATCTGGAAGAAATCTGCCATGGTGGATTTGCACCTTTTAATCTTGTTCTTCTATATGCACTGTACTTTCCTGTTAGCATCCATGGTTTTATTGCCCAGAAAGACACTCAAAGACCCCTTGCATCAGTAGAAGAACAAAACAGCAAGTGAAATTAACCAATTTCTGCAGAACTCATAAACATCCTGAATGTAGGTCACACTCACTGCCTGATGTGCTGTGTGTGTCATGTTCCAACAAAGCAGCTGCCACGAGTAGCCAAACTCCCAGAAAGGAGCACAACCCCCAAAAGAGCAGCCATTTGGAAACACATTTTCATTGACAATTGGGGGAAGTTGGGCATTCACTTAAGAAAAAGCCATAATTCTGTAAGAAATGAGCAATTTATGCACATTATAATCAAATTTATTTTTATATCCAGCTACTCCTACATGTGGCATAATTCAGTCTGGGAAATCATGCTAATTAGTTAGAAATCCATTACATTGTAAGTCTTGTAGCATATGCAAATGCTGTTTCAAGTGTTCTCACCTCCGTAATGCATGTGCTTTTATTAGAATGCATTCCTGATGTGGGCAGTTTGTCGGTGAACCCGGCTCTAAAGTGCATTGGACCGGAAAACATTCTCACAATACCAATTGATAGCACAACTTTTCATGCGCTTTTTAATGCATTATGCTTTAAAACATAAGAACAATTCCACTTGTCAGAATAGTGTCCAGAGCAGTAAACTCTCCAAATAAAATAATAATGATGATAGTAATGTGCTATGTTCTAATGGTCAATAAGATGTGCATCTTTACTGAACTCAACACCTGGGCCTGCCCTTCACAGACAGTGAGGAAGAGAAGTGACCCCCAGAATAAGAGTACAAAGACAGAGTTCCACAGGCAAAGACACTGCTTGTGGGTCACGCTGGTCAAGTCACTAAACTTTTAGATGCTACTCTTCTTCCGCTGTAACTAAAAATAATATAACCACTCTGTCTTTCTCACAGAGCTGTTGTGAATTTAAACTACGATCAGGATGTAGTTTTTAATTTAAAAAATTGCTCCAGTGGGTTACTCTTAGATTATTAAAAATATCCTAGCCCCATTAAAAAGTAAAGCTAATAATAAAATCTCTATTAGGACATCATAAACTGTACATTAATTATATTTTGAGATAACTTATCAATAACAAAGTCTAATTGAGGAACAACTACCTGATAAAAGATTTCTGATGAGTTAGGGCTTTAGGATCCAAAAGTTAACAGGCTGGAAGGGTGAATTTGGTGAGATTCACATATTAGATCCACATTAACAACAATAATGGGAAAGGCATTCCAAAGAAATGAAGATGTACACCTTCTCTTCCCTCTCCAAATACCACCACCACCACTGTCCCTTGCAATCCCCCCATCTTCCTGTAAGCCCAGCCCCAGTGATTGGTACCACAGCACCACCTAGCAAAAGCCATAAACCAGAAACTCAGATTGACCTTTGTCCTTTCTATCTGCCTTTCTGTCCAGTCTAGCAGAACATCCCATTAATTCTGTACCCTAACCATCTTTAAAATCTATCCCTTCACCTGTGCCTTTTTCTTTTTTCAAACAGGCTCCATGCCCAGTGTGGAGCCCAATGTGGGGCTTGAACTCATGACCCTGAGATCAAGACCTGAGCTGAGATCAAGAGTCAGATGCTTAACTGACTGAGCCACCCAGGTGCCCCTCCTGTGCCCTTTTATACTTTCTCAGGCCATGGTCCTATTTCCTCAAGAAGTCTTTTATCATCACCTAATGGGTTTCTGCCTCCCGGGCAGTTTCACTTACAACCAGTCCCATCAATGCCGTCAATGGTTTTCTAAGATGCAATTTAATTTTAAATTACTTTTAAATTTTGAGTGTTTTATTTTTTATTTATTTATTTGACAGAGAGAGAGGGAACACAAGCAGGGGGAGAGGGAGAGGGAGAAGTAGGCTTCCCGCTGAGCGGGGAGCCCGATGCGGGGCTCGATCCCAGGATCCTGGGATCATGACCTGAGCCGAAGGCAGACGCTTAATGACTGAGCCACCCAGGCACCCCTAAATTTTGAGTGTTTTAAATGGCTCCAAGGAGCCTCTAGATAAAGTACCCCTGTGAATAGTCCCCATATGCTTCTCCTACTCCTTCTTTTTCTGCACAGGCTATGCACCCCATCTGTACAGGTATGATCCCATAATGGCTTCCCTGGATTTACCAAAATGTCCATGCTCTCTCACACTTTAAGGCTTTTGTGTAACTTAATTCTGACTAGAATGGTTTCGGTCATCTCTAATCAGGTCAGTTTCTTCTTTTTCTTTCAGTTTTCAGCTAAAATGTTCATTATTCTGAGTAGCATGTCTTTTTCTCACCAATACATAGTTGACTTTTCCTGTATTCTGGGCTCAGTCTTTCAGGAAACTGGGCTTTTAGGGAAGATGGTATCTCTTTCCCTACCATTCTTTTCCCAGAACTGGGTATGAGTAGGTATTTATTTTCTTGACAAAAAATTTATTTTCTTGACTAAAATGAATGAATAAAGAAGATGATCTCAATTAAATAACAAATTTAAATCCTTTTCAGAATGCTCCTTCAGCCTGCTCAAGAAGCTCAGTGATGTCAATGGGAACTTTCAGAATATAATAACACCAGTTCTTTAGAAAACATTGTGAATTCACTTGTATTGTGAGAAAGACCTCTGAAAACAAGGCTCAGATGTTACATCTGTTAACTGGGTTCTGAGGCCCCATCTATGGAAACAACGTGAAAGAGGAAAAAAAGGAAACCCTCCCTACCCCTCCTTGCCCTACAGATATATCCATCACTATCTTCAAAACAAACAAACATACAAAATACCATCACTTACAGTGTATTTTTTTTAATTGAACAGTCTAAGGATGATCTGTCAATTCTCGGATTTTAATAATAAAATAATTAAAAATTAAAGCATTAGAAGTGCCCTTCTGATCCAATTGAGGAGTGTATAATAAGTCATTATTCCTTTCCATCTTCATAATCTTTGACCTTTGAGAATATATGCAATCTGAACATCGCAAAGAACTTGTCCTGCAGGAGTTAATTAAGCCTTGCAAAGTCCATTAGAGATAAGCATTTTCTGGCCTCATGTCTTAGTTTCACTGCTGAGTCCTGAGAGTTTGTACACTCTTGCTGTCAGATACTCAGGGTGGGTCCTGGCTTGGTTGAGAGAAACCAAACATGCAAACACTGTTGCCCATGTATATCCACATTTTCTTGGTTAATTCAGGCCAACTCTGGCTGACAACTTCTGTTTCTTTCAGTTAATTCAATCAAGAAGAATTATGGGTGACTATAGCTGGTGACCCATTACCTGCACAATGTAAATGTGCATGTGATTACAGATCGGAGATAATAATGGCTTAAGAAGGAATCAGCATCAGAGCCCACCAATTAGGATTCTTTTCTCTAGGTGACCATGTACATGAAAATTAGCCATTTATTCTGTGTTTCAAGACTACAGCAAAGGGTCATTCAAACCCTCAGAGTATTCCCTTATTTGCTGAATAGATCCTGAAATCCCTCTATTGGGGGGAGGAAGGAGAGAGACTCTTCCTGCAGTGCAGATCATAGGCAGGAACTTGCTCAAGAAAACTCACTAACTCCACTCACTATACTAATGATGCTCCTGTCCAAGAGTAAATTTTGGGATGGCAAGGGGTCAGGAGCATGAAGAATATGGGGAATGTCAGAGAAAGGGGAAAGGCTCAGAAAGGAGATTCTGGTAGCTGACGACATATCTCTTGATTGTGTTCCTTCAGGTCTTAGAATATGGAATGTAACTATTAGCCAACATGTATTTACCTTGTTTGTAGTTCAACCAGGTCTACACTGCACTCAGTTCTGAGCAAGGAACAGAGAGAGACATGAAATAGAATGCATGATGCACATGCCCTCCGCTCTGTGAGGCTTGCAATCTTTCTGAGTGCACAGCACTCTAAGCAGCAAGACAGCACTGAAAGACTGAACAGTATGTTATTTATTTCCCTATTCATTTATTTGACACATATTCATTGAAACTCTTCTGAGTAGGAAGTACTTTACTGGGATCTCATGCAGAAATTGGATGCAGATACAAATAAAACATGGATGCAGATACAATAAAACATTTTAAATGAGTGTTCAGTTTAGAAGGGAGGTAACTGGGAGCATTCATACCAAAGCGCAGGGATTTGGAGAGCTGCAGGTTAGGAAAGGAAACCAGGAATAAGAAAGCAGTCTAACATATGTGGAGGATAAGCTTGTAAATCTTGCCCCTTTGGGTTGGGCCATTGTGGTATCAGATTGGGAAGGGAGGCCACAATTTTCCAGAAGAAAACAGAAGTGTCTCTTTTTTTTTCCCTCTTCAGTGACACATGGAAGTTTTACAATTCTGGTTTTGTTCTTTTGATTACTAAGTGGTCAGTGTTTCTTTGTTTTTTGTTTTATTCATGCATTCCTTCAAGTACTGACTCTTTTCCATCATGTTTTCAGCATGGAAAGATCAAGGACTTTGGAACATGTGTTTGAAATCATGCTTTGGCACTTAGCTATGAAAATGTGGACAAATTAAACTCTTAGAGCCTTAGTTGATTACTCTGAAAATTAAAAATATGTGTGTATGTGTACATGTGTTTTTAGGCTTTGTGAACATTCAATGAACTATTACATAGTTTAAAACATAGTAATGTCCTTGGTGCATAATTTGGGATATGAAAATTGTAGGTATATCTGAATCTTACCATCAAAGTCATTGTAATCTACTTGGGACAACAAGATGATTACTTAAAAACACAGGGAGTGAATGAAGGGCTGGAGAACATCAGGGCTCATAATCAAGAGTGATGATTTTGGATGATCAGTGTAATGTTATCACAAAGAGATTGGCCTCTGTCAAGAACATGGCAGAAGGAAAGGCAGGGAAAACTCTATGGCTCTGTGTCCATCCATATAGGCAGATTCTGAATCTTAGAATAGGGCTTGTTTTGGGCGCCTGGGTGGCTCAGTTGGTTAAGCGACTGCCTTCGGCTCAGGTCATGATCCTGGAGTCCCGGGATCGAGTCCCACATCGGGCTCCCTGCTCGGCAGGGAGTCTGCTTCTCCCTCTGGCCCTCCCCCCTCTCATGTGCTCTCTCTCATTCTCTCTCTCTCAAATAAATAAATAAAATCTTAAAAAAAAAAAAAAAAGAATAGGGCTTGTTTTCATCATGTTCCCCCCGCCTTTTTGGGCTTGATTTAGATTTTAGATAATTTCAAGGTAGTTTTGGGGAAAAAATATTTCTTTTCCTACCCTGTATATGCAACCCCTTGACCCAACTCAGGGGGCCTGAGCCATTGAAAATGTGTATCAAGCTTTTAATAACAAATGCTGCTACACAAAGATGCTGTGTGGAAAAAAAAAATGAGTGCCAACATATTCTAGACCAAAGTGTTCTCAGCACCTGTGGCTGCTTTAAAGCTCAACACATGAACAGAGTATTACAAAATACCATTATGTCTTTTTTCCTTGTCCTACTCCTCTCGTCTCTCTCCTTTTCCTCCCTCTCTTCATTTCTCCCTCTTAGCAAAAGTGTATTTTAAGTCCATGTAAATTCCAAAACCGGAAACATCTATTATCAGATATGTTCCATACTGTTTGGGCACACCTTAAAACCAAATATATAAACATATTAAGTCATGAAACAAATCCACTAATAGGAGTCATTTGCATATTAGAACTATCCTTATATTTGCAAAGGACAGTCTGTGAGATTGCCTATAATAGGAAGTTTTCCCAGCACATATAAAATGTGAGTTCCTTTTCAGTAATTTCTATGTATCTTTTTAGGAAGACATCTGTTGTGTGAAAAAAGACACACCTGCATATAGAATTTCAAATGCCAATGTAATAAACACTTATGAATAACTGATGAAAGAGAAAATATATTCTAGGCCACCATATTTCCAGTCTTTCATTCTTGTTATCAGAAGAATTTTTAATAAAATGCCTTACATTCAGTATCAATTCACAAGTCACTTTCCTATTGTTTTAGCAAGCAGGACACTTCTCCAGCTTTCAGCTCAGAAGTGAATGATTCAGTGTGACTTGTCCTTACCACAACTGTACATTAGCATAAAACTATTATTCAAATACCTTGAACAAAGGTTCCTAATCTTCAACAAATGGCATACACCTAAATGCTATTTTTGACATCTTAAGGAATTAATCAAGATTTCATAGGTGTCTAAAGATGCATAGGTAGAATGGTTTTTTAAAGTTTCCTTTTCAGTCAGAAGTAAATTGCTGACTCCTCACTTCTAACTTCTAAGAAAATTTGCAAACTGAACAGTAAGTGCATGCCTTAAAGTCTAAAGACTTATCTTGGAATATGAAATGGTTGCAGAAGAAAAAAGTAATTACTTCATGCAGATAACTCCATTGGATAATCCTAGGTGGTTGATCTGGAGTTATGCTAAGATAGAAGAATTGGGCTCTGTTAGGGAAATTATAAAATGAATTTAAGAAGGGATAATAAGAAAGGCTATTTTGGAGTTTAAAAATAATGAGTTTGATCTGAACATAAAGTTTTGGATGTTAGAACTTGAATCCTTGAGGCATAGATCAAGTCAGTTAAAATTTGCATATGATGGAGTAATCTTGGGTAAAGATGATGAAGGAATCAGATTTCTTTTTTGGGATAGGCAGCATAGCATCTGCCTGAATCCCCATGATGACTATTTCATTTTCTTTGATCTCTGGGTCTTCCCAGGTGATGTCTCTGGGTACTTGGAACACTTGTCCCTGTCCTCTTCACATGCCTGATTCCTTTAAGTGGCTAGGAATACATTTCTGCCTCCTACCACCTCCAACTATGATTAGGTCAGAATCCATGTAATGGGCCCCAGAATATCCCGTATTTCCCTTTCTCAGCACTTTATTCACTTAAAATTATGTAAGAACTTATTTGTAATTAATGACACTGTTTTAGATACCTGCTTTCACTGCTGACAAGGGCTGTGCATGTCATGTACATCATCATAAACTCAGTGCCTGGCACAGGGTACCTTACAGGGACATATGAAACTTTGCTTTTTGACCAATTGGAGGAAATTCAAAATTAGTTATAGACATACACTTATTTGAAGAGGGTATTTTTCAAGGTCAGTGATCTCTTGGCTTCTCATCACTCTTATTGGGAAACAGTAGTAGTAACAGACATTTAGCCATCACGGAGAAAGTATAAATAATAAGGTCCTAGCTATCCAGGCTTTGGGGTTAAAAATAAAATCAGGTGCATTCACATCAAAACTTCATTCCATCCACCACTGAGTCAATCAGGTTAGGAGGCACTTTTCCCAGGTTTGCTGATTTGATGTGGGAAGCCATTCCACTTGAGCATCTCTCCCTTAGGATGTGTCTACATGCAGTAGACACAGTGCCTGGAGAGAACACTTGAGTACTTGCTCTGGTGTGAAATTGCCCTTTCTTGGCCTTTGGCTTGCCTTTTGCTATGCATGAAGCTGCATTTTATTTTATTATTTATTTATTTATTTTTTTTTTTTTTAAAGATTTTATTTATTTGACAGAGAGAGAGACACCGAGAGAGGGAACACAAGCAGGGGGAGTGGGAGAGCGAGAAGCAGGCTTCCCGCAGAGCAGGGAGCCCGATGCGGGGCTCGATCCCAGGACCCTGGGATCATGACCTGAACCAAAGGCAGACGCTTAACGACTGAGCCACCCAGGCGCCCCTGAAGCTGCATTTTAAAGTTATACCAAGAGATAATGTTCCCTAGATAGCAGCGTAATCTGGGGATCACCTTCCGTTAATGGTGTTGCCCAGTTACTCTTAAAAAAAAGTCAGCAGCCCATATGATAGAATTTCCTTGGTTGTTAGAATGTTTTTCCTTTGCTACACTTTAGTAAATCTAAAGAACCACAGTTCTTTTCTGATTCATCCTTGGTTTAGATCTGCTTTGAAAAAAATGATTATTTTCTTAAGGTTCAACTTTTATTTCCTTATTAATCAGTTTGAGCTTTCCCTTCCTTAGACTCCCCTAAGCTAAGCTTCCAATCTTAGACTCTGTGAATGCCTCTGTTTTAGAAAGCAAAAATAAATGCATGGGTTCATTTCATAAATGATTCCAGAAGAATGCTCTCCTTAACTTTTATTTCAAATAGCATTTAAGTTTTGCAGCTTTGCACAGAGATCTCTTCAAGGCTGTTTCTTTTACTGAAGATGATGAAGTTTTTAGCCTTAAACTCTAGTGATCTCTTCTTAAAACATGGTGGAAGGACACCATCAAGAAGGGTACACTTGGCCAAATCTCATCATCTGAATTTCCTGCCATTCATAATCAGGCTTATCCGCCAGTCCATAATGCTCAACACTTGCTCCCATTCTCCAGCCAAAGGAAATAAGTGTTATAACTTGAAAAGAAAATGATTGACATTTGTTGATGAATTTCTATCTCTTTGGTGGGTTTAGGGTAATTTCTAAAGGTTGTCTGACAATAACAAAAGTTTTTGTAATCTCTCTGTACAAGGATTTGTGTTGTGCCATTTTATGAGCCATGCTCAGGATATATAGGAAATGCAGCCAATGACCTTTTACCTGTATAATTTCAGGGATGAAAAAGACTTTGATAAATCATTTCCCATTTTTCTTCCTTTAAGTATGTCTAATCCAGATGATATAATCAATCATGGTCTGAAAAAAAGTATAAAAAAAGAAGATGTAACCATCTCTGGTTAAACTTAGTAGTTCTGTTTTTCTTACAATTTTAAGTTCATGTTCCTTATAATTGATCCTAATGAGACTAAAATGGACTGCCAAATTTTAGAATATGAGATAGTAACGTTTAGTGTCATATTGAAACCCTGGCAAATGCTTAGGACAAGGGCAAGAAAAAATAAATATAAAGATTAAAAGGAAAATAAAAAGTCATTATTTGTAGATGATCTGATCATGTACATAGTAAACCCAAAAGGACCCTAAAACAATCATTAGAACAGATAAGATAGTTCATCAGTCCTCCTGGCTTACAGATCAAAACATGAGAGCCAAAAGCCTTCCTTTAAAATAGCATGAAATAAATGAAAAAAAAATACAATATAAAAAAACCACAATAAAGTATTTGAGAATTAATCTAACAAAGAAAGAAAACCCTTGGGCGCCTGGGTGGCTCAGTTGGTTAAGCGACTGCCTTCGGCTCAGGTCATGATCCTGGAGTCCCTGGAT
>NC_138378.1:107762402-107783436 GCF_054177405.1 Leptonychotes weddellii
AAGAAGAAGATAGCAGGAGGGGAAGAATGAAGGGGGGGAAATCGGATGGGGAGATGAACCATGAGAGATTTTGGACTCTGAAAAACAAACTGAGGGTCCTAGAGGGGAGGGGGGTGGGAGGATGGGTTAGCCTGGTGATTGGTATTAAAGAGGGCACGTTCTGCATGGAGCACTGGGTGTTATGCACAAACAATGAATCATGGAACACTACATCAAAAACTAATAATGTAATGTATGGTGATTAACATAATAAAAAAGAGAGAAAAAAGAAATTCCGCCCCCCCCAAAAAAAGGGATTGATAAAATGTTGGTTGAAAAAGGGAAAAAGAGAATTTTAAAAAAAAGAAAATTAAAAAAATTAACTTTGAAAGACTAAAGAATCATGGTAAAAAAGCCATGAATTCTATGTGCTGTATTCCCCTAGGGCTGCTGTTCTGCCATTCTCATTGATCTGTAAACTTGGTCTTGGCTGGCTGTTCTCGCTGATCTTCTGGGGGAGGGGCCTGTTGCCATGGTTCCCAAATGTCTTTGCCGGAGGCGGAATTGCCCCGCCCTTGCTGGTCTGGGCTAAGTAATCTGCTGGGGTTTGCTCTCGGGAGCTTTTGTTCCCTGCAAGCTTTCCGTACAGATTTGGAGGACAGAGTGAAAATGGCGGCCTCCCAATCTCCACCCCAGAGGAGCTGAGAACTCGGGGCTCCACTCCTCAGTGCACCCCCAGAGAAAAGCAGTCAATTACTCCCATCTCCCCAGTCTCTGGCTGCACTCCGTACTCACCCAGCCTGTGACCGAGCATTTCTATCTCTGGCACCCGACCCTGTGTGGAGTCTCCAAACCCAGCAGATCCCTGCAGTGTGCTCCCTTGATGCCCCTCCTGGAGGAGGAAGGTGAGTCTCCCCGGATCTGCCACTTGTTGGGTCTCTGCTGGAGGAGCAGTGGCCCGACTGTGCCGCAGATCACGGTTTATGGCAACTCCGAGCTGAGAGTCCCGTCCTCGGCTCCGTCTCTGCAGCCGGCTTCCCCGCTCCAGTACCTGGGAGCTCTGCCGCACTCAGGCACCCCCGGTCTTTCTGTGACCCCGAGGGTCCTGAGACCACACTGTCCCAGAGAGGGTTCCACCCCCTGCTTAGCCACCGGAGTGACGTCCCTCAGTGGAGCTGACTTCTAAAAGTTCCGATTTTGTGCTCTGAGGCTCTATCACTTGCCAGAAGTGACTGATGGAGGCCCCCTCCCCTGCCGTCTATCCTCCCAAATATCGCCTCGGATTCACTTCTCTGCATGTCCTACCTTCCAGAAAGTGGTTGCTTTTCTGTTCAGAGAGTTGTTGCTATTCTTTTCTTTGATCTCCTGTTGAGTTCGTAGGTATTCAGAATGGTTTGATCCCTAATCTAGCTGAATTTCTGGGACCAGATGACATTTAGGTCTCCTACTCCGCCATCTTGCTCCACCCTCTAGTTGTTATTTTGGCATGCTCAAGAACATATATAGGATATAAGCAGAGGCTGGGATATAGTCTGGTTTACAATTTATAAAATCATTTTGTTTGCTTTGTGGATAAAGTGGTTGAACTAAGGGCAACCTTTAGGTGTAAATAGGGAAAGGAATCAAAGGCTATTGTTCCAGTTTGGGAGAAAAGAGAAGCTGTTAGATTATTTACTGACACATCCTCTTGACCAGATATAGGCTGGTTCCTAGAAATACAGAGGCAAAAAATAAAATTTGTACTTTCAAAGAGCACACTGCTTATTAAGGAGGTTAGGCATGCACAGCTGTGATACACCTCTGGTGGCTGATATAGATACAGTGTTGTCAGAACAGGAACAAAGACTGAGTGAATGAGAGGATACCAAACAAGATGCATTGGCCTGAAAACTACACAGATAACCTTTGAGATCCTTTCCAAATATGGGATTCTATGCTTATACTGAAGCTCTCACAAAACTGTCTTTCATCCAGTTTTGACTATGACAGATAAGGGTTGTGGGATCTACGTTCTGCATGGCCATGAGGAATAGGGAATTTGATACATCACTGGATACTTGAGAAACAATGATTCTTTCCTTATGCATGAGCCTGATAGTCCAGCCCTAAAGCTGAAAGAGCCCACTGTAAGACCACTTAGAGACAGGTGCATGAGAGAGTAGCTCTTTCTTAGGAGCCAAATCTGAGGCCGGGACTCCGGAGTCTTTACTGATCTAGTTCCCCTAAACTTCTTTGAGTTCATTTTTTCTTACCTGAAAATAAATACAAATCTCTAAGAATCTAATGCTGGTTCTATCCAAGTCACAAAGGTGCTGGGATGATCAAGTAGTCCTTATTGCAGGAAGGCTTGGAAACCCATTTGAAATCTATGGAAAAGCAAATAGCTATGTAAAAGAATAAGAAAATGAATGGATACCTGAGAGTCCTTGTTTTTATTTAATGCTCAGTTAGAATAGGGCCAGAGTTCTAGCTAGACATCACATTGGATTGGCCACACACAAAGAAAGAATGACCTCTCATTAGGGTGTTCTTTTTTTTTTTTTTTTCTCAGTGCCCTCAGATAAGCATGAGTCTCCCTGAGGGAGTGGAAAAGATAAATGGAGCATGAAGACAGAGTTAGTCTTCCTAGCACAGATCACCAGTATTTCTTATTGGCAAAGAGCTTGAAATCATTTATGTTAATTTCATGCCCATGCCTGTGATGGGAGTGCACTGCTAGATTCATTTCATAGATTAGAAACCCAAAGATGGTAAAATCTAGTGGCTTACACTTGGTTTCACAGTGAATAATCACAAAGCTGGAGAAAGGACTCCTAGGTCAGTCTGTGGTTCTACCACCTGGGACTCAAAGGCGTCCGACAAAATGGACTCAATAATCTCTTTTAACCACTCATGAGTGCTTTTAACAGTGTAGAGCTTTCTAACCATTGAACAGATTCTATTAGGAATGAATCTATATTTTTTTTCTTTTGGGGGTTGCTTCCTCCCATCCTTTTTTTCAGGGAAGGTTTCTTAGAAGAAGCTCTACCACAGTATATGAGTTTAGTAAAAAAGAAGAAAATGGAGTTAAGGCAGATAAAAATAGCAAATGAGAAATGAGGGTATGGGCAAACGTTGTTTCACTTCATCTTTGGGAGAAGAGTATGCAAGTTATATTAATGACACTAGAGCCTTGTCTCTGGCTGCATTATCTTCTGATTCCCATGGCCCAAAATGTGAGTGGAAAAATTAGGCTGCCTGGTCAGGATGGCTATTTAGAGTCAGCTGTATTCTGCCACAGGTTTTTGTGGGGAAAACTCAAACCATATAAAAGACATTTGGAAAAGGGAGGTCTGAATGGTTGGATTACTCCTTTTGCTGGGTTGAACAGGGTTTTGGCAAGTTTTTCCAAAGTACATTTTTAAATATTATCAAAAGCTGTCAAATTATATCTGAAACACCAGAAGAGCCAAAATTATCTAAAGAGAAGCTCCTACTATAAACACCAATTCTTGGGGCACGTGGGTGGTGCAGTTCGTTAAGCATCTGACTCTTGGTTTCGGCTCAGGTCATGATCTCAGGGTCATGAGGTTGAGCCTTGCATCGGGCTCTGCTTGAGATTCTCTGCCTCTGCCTCTCTGCCCCCCACTCTCTCTCTCTCAAATAAATAAATAAAATATTTAAACACCAATTCTTTTATGAATGCTTAATTCTGCTTTCCTTAAAGCATTTGCATAAAGAATGGTAATATTTTCAAAATGTGAACTATAAACTATGTAGAGATAATGCCACCTGAAAGCTCTGCACACAGTATGTGGGCAAACCAGCTATAGGACAATAGGGCTATATAGACATGAGTTAACATAGTACCCTGGGACTGCCTGCCCTTAGAAAGGTCTGATTACAAGGTTGGTCCTTGACTAGTGTCTGGGAATTTGGCTGGTAAATATACCTACACTGACACAAAACTTACCCTAAATTGTAAGAGTGTTTCACTGTGCTTAAACTATATAAACAATCAGTTTGTTTCTGGGAGTTTGGAATTTTGGTACATGCTAGACAAGAAGGTGCCCATGTGATCAGCCTTCTAATAAACACCTAGGACATTGAGTCTCTAAAGTGTGTCCCTGGTGGATAACATTTCTCATTTGTTGCCACACTCACTGCTGGGATAGTTTGTTAAGTCCTGTGTGACCCTGTTGGGAGATGAATCTTGGAAGCTAGTACCTGGTTTCCTCTAGACTTCACCCTTTGTGTCTTTTTCCCTTTTTTTGCATTGGGTTTGTGTCCTTCCACTTGTTATCAATCTTAGTCCTGTGTACAACTATAGAAGAATCCTGTGAATACTTATAGCAAATCACAAACCAGCAAATCTGGGGTAGTCTTAGAGTTCTTTAATACAGGACTCCTCTCTGAACATCTAAGGACAAGGCCACTCATTTTCTTTTCTTAAGACTACTTTCCTTCCCATGTGCACATTTTAGTTCAAATTAGATAAATTTAAAAGAAATAGTAGGCCTGCAAAAATCAGTGTCCCATTTAGACATTTTCTCAAATTTCTAGACACATCTGTGTTTTCTCCAATTTCCATACCTCAACGGCAGCATGCATTTTGTCTTTCATGACAATCTACTATAGAAGTGACAGAAGTTGCAAAATCCCATGAAAATACACACACACACACACACACACAGATAGAAAGCAATTCTCATATTCTTATAGTATTTTCAGCTCAGTTGAGAATAAAACACTGTAAAGTCTTACAAGGATGCCTGCTATCCTGAGATATGAGGCCAGATTGGTTGATTAGAGAGGTTTGAATCTCAGGGTGCTAGAAACAGGCTTCTAAACCTTTCCCCATTTTCATTGGGTTTGAAAAAAAATGAATGTGAATTACAGAGGTTTGATTCTGACTATGGAGTCAGGAAAGCATTCACAGAAATGAGATGCTTGAGGCAGTTTCAAACACACAAAGGACATGAACATTTGTAAAGCTCTTACAAACCCAGGGTTTTGTTCCTAGAAAGTATCATGAGTCCCAGTTCTGCATAGCAGGGGCTGTGATGTAAGAAACCTAGGCCAAGATTTATGGATCCTCCTTCCAACTCTAAATTTGCAGGTCCCCACTGTCATTTGTAGTGTTCTCTTTGTGCTGGAGAAAATGAAGTGAAGCTAATGGCATCCTTTGTGTGGGCAAAGGAAAGTGATATCCATGCATACAAAGGGTGTGTTGGAGTGAAATATTAAGAGCAGAGACCTTCTTGAAATCATTGACTTTATGGGAGAAGGGATGTGCTGCATCTTGGTTCTCCTGCAGAAACAGAGAACCTTCACACTCCATGTCAGAGTGGTCCTGCTCTTCTAGTGTCAATAAGTCCAGTACAGGACCATGATACTTAGAATAGACTTTGCCCCCAAAGCAACAAATTGCATCTGCAAACCATTTGCTATCACTGATTGAAACTTGTTATCCTATGTAATTCCATTTAGTTATGAAAAATAAAATAACTGGCCTTTTTAAAGAAATGAGAATATTTGTCCAAAAGTGATCTTCTGTGATCTGTTTAGAAATTTTATCAACAGTTCTGACAGTTATGTGAAATGATATCTCTGGGTGCGCCACTGCACCAACAATAAGAATAATTTTTTTTCTATTAGCTCCTACAATGAGCAGCTTTCTCCAGAAATGAAAAAAGTATATTAAGCTCCCATACTTCCATGGAATTTTAAAAAGCTAAATATGACTTCATTTATACTAAAAGTCTTTAATTTTCACTGGTGATAAAAATTGAATCAATGGATTTCAGTGCAAAAAAGAAAAAGAAAAAATGTTTTCTTTCCAGCTATTATAATTATAATTCCCACCCAGGGTATAATGGTATTGAACTCTGCTAGGTAATCAAAAATATTAAGTCTGTTTGCATAGTTTCTTTTAAGATTTAGATTTCTGTTTATTCAAAAATAGTTCTTGTCTGATTATTTGCATAAAATATGGAGACTAGATATGTAATACTGCAATATAGTTTTCTAACATTTCAACAGTTTACTCAGCTTATCTTTAATGCCTCATTACAAATCTCATCAAGGCTAATTTATTGGGTGTCTTAATGACTTTATTTTTGTAAATATGATGGATTGCAAAAGCATTTGTGTATTTCGGTTATTTCCAATTTTCCTTAATATGTTGCACTCACAATTGACATCTTTGTGATAACTTCACATGGAGGTATCCCCCCTCCTATGCAGATGTTGATAAGGAAATTAGTGGATCCTGGTGGTAGGATCAAGGCAGATCTTTGTCATGTTTCTCCCCTGTTTTTATCTTCCCTCTGGCTTCTTGCATCCAATAAGTGTCCATATATAGATGTCTCTTGGACATAATGCAGACAGTAGCCTCGGGAATATGCCGTGAATCAAGCAAACCGCTCATTTAGTGAGAAGTTTTAGCTGATGAACTCATTTATCATGGAGAAGTTATAAAAATAATCCTTTCATGGGAGAGTCTGCCATTTAGTCAGATTTGTAAGTCAGACCTGTAAGTCAATTTTGCCCCACCAAAATTCTCCTACATTAAACCCCATCTCACAACTATGCTGTGGAGGTTTGCCTTTGAGGAAATCAGAAGCTACCCAATGAGAGAGGAAGGATGATCTGGTTTATTCCCCCAGTACATCTGAGAAGAGGCATGAGGACATGGCCATATAGTGCATGGAAGAGTATTTTATGTCTGACACTGTTAGCCAAAGAAGCAAATGTGCTGAACAAAATAACTTTCTGGAAACTGTTATCTTTTTTCTTTTTCTTTCTTTCTTTTTTTTTTTTTTTTTGACAAATATTGCATAGTAGGGCTAAAAAAACTAAGTCTCAAAAAATCCAATTGTTATTGACTATGGGAGTGCTAGTTTTGCAAAGAGATGACATTTATGATACCTTCACTAAATATTATGGAAACTTTTAAGCTTTAGAACCAAACTGTGACCTATGAGCAATGTCCTACTTCCTTAATAGTATGTTAAATGTCAGTAAATCATTCTGATGGTGAATCTTTGGAAAACTCTATCATAATAATCAAATAGTCAAGTAATCTTAACCAGGCCAAAAAAAGGCGGGGGGGAGATGGAAAAGAACAAGAAGTGAAGGGTAAAGGGAGGTAGTAAAGTCAGGAGGAAAGAGAGCACACTAAGAAATGAAGGTAGGAGTGAATTGCTAAGAATCCCACACATTTCTATGTCTAAGACTTTGTGTGTAAGGCTAGATCATCTTGATGAATGTAGAGTGTGAACAATTGAAATAAGACCATTGAAATAATCACTTATTCAAAGTAACACCTTGTGAAAGATATGTAATTATCAGCTGCAGTGCCACCAAAAACCTCCATCTTTTCAGAGCTTATGAAATCGCTTCAAATTAAATCCTAAAGGTGAAGATTATGTCTAAATAGTCATCAGATTTGATAAACATTTAGTTCTCCCAGTTTTGTGAGAGGGGCTATGGAGATAAAGATGAATATAGTCTGATCCCCTTCCTTGAAAAATTCAGAAGTTAGCTGAGAAACTGACAATTAGGTAGCAGGACTAGACTCAATCCATCCTGACATACTATGAGAGAAAAATAGGAATACAAGTGGGAAATTAACTAGCTGAGAGGGATTTCATGTCGGTCTTCTTGGAGGTGCAGATGACTGATTATGAGGAACTTGTATGCCATGCTACAGGTTAAGAATATCATCCAAAGAGCAATGGGTAGTGCTAAAGGGAAAAAAAAATATTTTTAACACCTGTTAAAGATGGAAAGGAAGACTTTATTCAAGAAGGATTACTGCAATAGGGTTTTTGTAGTAGGGGAGAGATTTATAGACAAGAAGCAGTGTAGGGGTCAGTGGATGGAAAATTACTAAAGGGAACCATCAAGGCTTGGGAGATTCTTGGCTAGACCCACTGAACAGGAATCCTGTTGGGGACAGGCCAGGGTAATAAGATACCAAGATGGGGGATGCAGAAGTTAATTCAGATATCTAGGGCCAGAGACTCTCTAAATTGATCTGTCAGGATTCTTGCTAAAACTGGATTCAACTGACCAAGGACAGAGCCATGAGTCAGAAAGAAGCCATTTATTTCTAGTAATTTATTACATTATGCAGTGTTGTAAAATTAGGTTCCAATTTGGAATACTTTTGTATTTTTGTGCTCTATCTGAAGTTTTATTTGTTTTTTGAAAATTTCACCAAAGATAAATAAAATGCTTTGAATTAAGTTTAACTTTGTTTTAGAAAAGTGTCCTGTTTGCAGAACACTTACGATCCGGCTAAGGAGAATCCTTTTTTTTTTTTAATTTTATTTATTTGAGAGAGCGAGAGAGAGTAGAGAGAGAGACAGCACACAAGCAGGGAGGAGAGGCAGAGGGAGAAGCAGACTCTCTGATCCCAGGACCTTGTGATATGACCTGAGCTGAAGGCAGATGCTTAACCAACTGAGCCATACAGGTGCCCCCTAAGGAGAATCCTAAATACAGGCAATTGGTCCTCGGCTTTTAAGGACCACCTATCCTAATTGAACTGATATATACATGTATGTATATATGTGTGTGTGTGTGTATATATATATATATACATTTTTTTTAAATTCAGTGGTTTGCACAAGTGTTACTTTTTAAGGTAATACCTTCATGTGATTAATAAAAAAGATAAAATAGTACAAAACTACAGAGTCATTCTGTAGAATGAAAAAGTCATTCTTCTTTCTATCCTTTTTTTCATTGAAGTATGGATAGCATGCAATGTTATATTAGTGTTTCAGGTTTACAACATAGTGATTGAACAATTCTGTCTACTACTCAGTGCTCACCATGATAAGTGTAGTCACCATACAATGTTATTATAATATTACTGACTGTGTTCCCTTTGTTGTACTTTTCATCTCTGTGACTTATTGATTTTATAATTGGAAGTTTGTACTTTTTAATTCCCTTCAACTATTTCATCCATACTGCCAATTCCTCTTCCCTGGCAACTACCAGTTCTCTGTATTAATGAGTTTGTTTCTCAGTTTTTTGTTTATTTGTTCATTTATTTTGTGTTTTAGATTCTAGATATAAGTGAAATCATACAGTCTTTGTCTTTCTCTGTTTGACTTATTTCACCTAACATACTACTGTCTAGGTCCACTCATGTTGTCACAAATGGCAAGATTTCATTCTTATTTTTATGGCTGAGTAATAATATTCCATTGTGTCTATCTATCTACACACAGAACATCTTCTTTATCCATTCATCTACTGGTGGACAGTTGAGTTAATTCCACATCTTGACTATTGTGAATAATGCTGCAGTAAACATAGCGGTGCATATCTTTTCAAATTGGTGTTTTTGTTTTCTTTGGGTAAATACCCAGTAGTGGAATTATTGCATCATATGGTATTTGTTTTTAATTTTTTGAGGAACTTCAATACTGTTTTCCATAATGGTTGCCATCAATGTACATCCCCAACAGAAATGCATGAAGTTTCTTTTTTCTCCACATCCTCATCACCACTTGTTATTTTTTGTCAGAGAAGCCATTTTAAAGTTGGTCAAGGATAGAGTTTTTGTCAGTATCTACCAATAATTATTGATAATGGTACAGAAATTAAACTGGAAAAGACAAATACTGGAAGTTGAGAGACCAGTTAGGAGACTAAGAGGCAGATCAGATGAGTTTTGTCCAGGAAAGAATGAATTAGAACCCAGACCATGTAAAGAATAGTAGATAGAAGAAGCAACGAGAACATTGAAAACAAGGATAAGGAAACATTGAGGAGGTTAAATGAATAAAACATTGATTTCTATATACTTTGCCATTTATACAGTGCCTGGCATATAGAAGGTGGGTGCTCCAAAATATTTATTAAATGAAAGAACAAGTAGGTCATGTTATATGTATATTAGTGTTAACATTGTGGTTTCATTCCTACCTGGCCATCCCCGAATTAGTCTTAAATACTGGATGGCATCATAATTACCCACCTTCCTAACTCTGATTATAACCCATTAATCAACTCATGCCTAGTCATGACTGGTATATGAGAATATTTTTATTGCATATCCCAGGTATTTGATAATAGCAAATAGTTTGCATTTAATTCCTTAAATTAAAAGGAAATACTTTCCATTTAAAAGAGTATGATAGATAATTAGCAGGAATTATGTTCACACTGATAATCATTCAAAACTTTTGTCTAATCTCTGAGAAAAGAGTCTACTAAATATGGGTCATTAAAAAAATTCTGGCTCTGTCATTCACTAGCTGTATGATAGCTAAATCTCTGTGCCTTAATTCCATCATCTATAAAATAGACATAATTATACTTATTTTTCAGGATTTGGGGGAAAATTAAAAGTATTCCTATTTATAAAGTGCTTAGCAAGTGCCTAACAGAGAGGAGGGGTTCAAGAAATTAAAATATTATTTCATTCAAAGTCACCAACTAGCAATGATGACTAAGTAATTAGTGGTGCCATATTCCTTTCAGTTATCAGGTAAATTTCCCTATTGGAAACTGACAAACTCTTCAAGTTTCCCACATAGTAGTAAATGTAACAGTGGCTGGTAAACATTCTTTCGGGGAACTGGGAACTTCAGCAGTCTCAATGACTTCCTTGACGACTGACACTTTCTTTGGAAAACAAAGACTTTTTAGAAGAGTAAAACATTATGGACCAAGTATAAACTTACATTCACACAGAATGAGTGCAGTAAACACTACATTATTTATCCTCCCATTTAGTCATGAAATAGTCATTCACTGAGCTTCTATCAGATATCAGACACTGTTCTAGCTACTCGTTTTACATAGGTTATTGAGACACATCTCCTGTTCTCAAATAATTCACAATCTAATAAGGAGCACTGGAACATAAATAGTTTATTATATTACAGAGGAATTAGAATTTTGTACAAAAACTTGTAGAAGCACAAAGTACTCTCTGAATTATTCTGACAATGGGGTCATGAAAATTTCAAGCCATGGGTTATCCTTAAGGATCTAGTTCTCAGAGAAGGAATGGAAAGTGTGAGTGGCTGATAATAGCTATAAGGATAAGCGCAGTCTTTCATGTCCTGTTTTTTTTCTTTTTTTAACACTTGTCACTTTTTGCTTGTGTCATGCCACCCTCTCCCAAATGTACATGATTATATGGTTACAACACCTTATATTTTGTCACTCGTGGTGACCCTTAGGTAGAAAAAGTGGCATTGATGGGTCCAGGTCCCTTCCTTAGTCTTTTGTGTCTGTACTATTCACCTGCTGCTTTTTATATGGAATATCTTTTCTGTGCACATGCCCCACTAATACAGACTCTCCAAGTTCCTTTGATCTAACCCTTAAAGATCAATTTGTGACTCATTTCTAAGTCACTTTTTATGTGTGTTTCTATAGGGTAGGTGAGCACAGAATCCTGCAGAAGGCAGACATCAGATGGAAGATGGGGATAATTTTTGTCTTTCCTTATGAAATGGGAGACAGAAAGGGAGATGCTTTTGTCGCCCACAAGGTGAGCTGGACATTCAAAAAAATATAAAAACATTTGCAAATAGTGAAAGTTTGACTTCTTCCTTACTGATTTGGATGCCATTTATTTATTTATTTATTTATTTATTTATTTATTTATTTATTTATTTATTGTTGTCGTCTGATTGCTGAGGCTAAGAATTCTAGTACTATGTCAAATAGTAGTGATAAGAGTGGACAACTCTGTCTTGTTCCTGACCATAGAGGAAAAGCTCACGGTTTTTCCCCATTGAGGACATTCTAGTATTATGTTACATAGTAATGATAAGAGTGGACATCCCTGTCTTGTTCCTGACCATAGAGTAAAAGCTTGCAGTTTTTCCCCATTGAGGATGAAATTAGCTGTGGGTCTTTTGTATATGGCCTTTATGATGTTGAGGTATGTTCCATCTATACCTACTTTGTTGAAGGTTTCTATCAAGAATGGATGCTGTATTTTGTCAAATGGTTTTTCTGCATCTATTGAGAGGATCATATGGTTCTTATTCTTTCTTTTATTAATGTGGTGTGTCATGTTGATTGATTTGCGAGTATTGAACCACCCCTGCAGCCCAGGAATAAATCCCACTTGATTGTGGTGAATAATTCTTTTAATGTACTGCTGGATTCAATTTGCTAGTATCTTGTTGAGAATTTTTGCATCCATGTTTATCAGGGATTTTGGCCTGTAATTCTCATTTTAGTGGGGTTTTTGGTTTGGGAATCAAGGTAATGATGGCCTCATAGAAGGAATTTGGAAGTTTTCCTTCCATTTCTATTTTTTGGAACATTTTGAGAAGAATAGGTATTAACTCTTCTTTAAATGTCTGATAGAATTCCCGTAGGAAGTCATCTGGCTCTGGACTTTTGTTTGTTGGGAGGTTATTGATTACTGATTCAATTTCTTTGCTGGTTATGGTCTGTTCAAATTTTCTATTTCTTCCTGTTTCAAGTTTGGTAGTTAGTATGTTTCTAGGAATTTGTCCATTTCTTCCAGATTGCCCAGTTTGTTGGCACATAATTTTTCATAATATTCTCTTATAATTGTTTGTATATCTGTGGTGTTTGTTGTGATCTCTCCTCTTCCATTCATGATTTTATTTATTTGGGTCCTTTCTCTTTTCTTTTTGATAAGTCTGACTAGAGTTTATCAATTTTATTAATTCTTTCAAAGCATCAGCTCCTAATTTTATTGATCATTCTACTGTTTTTGTTTTATGTTTCTATACCATTTATTTCTGTTCTAATCCTTCTTATTTCCCTTCTTCCTCTTCTAGATTTAGCCTTTATTTGCTGGTCATTTTCTAGTCCTTTAGATGTAAGATTAGGTTGTGTAGAGACTTTACTTGCTTCTTGAGGTAGGCCTGTATTGCAATATACTTCCCTCTTAGGATTACCTTCGCTGCATCTTAAAGGTTTTGGACTATCATATATTCATTTTCATTTGCTTCCATGTAACTTTTAATTTATTCCTTAGTTTCCAGGTTAGCCTATTCATTCTTTTTATTTTATTTTATTATGTTAATCACCATACATTACATCATTAGTTTTTGATGTAGCATTCCATGATTCATTGTTTGCCTATAACACCCAGTGCTTCATTCAGTACGTGCCCTCTTTAATAGCCATCACCAGGCTAACCCATTCCCCCCACCTCCCTCCCATCTAGAACCCTCAGTATGTTTCTCAGAGTCCATAGTCTCTCATGGTTCGTCATCCCCTCTGATTTCCCCCCCTTCATTTTTCCCTTCCTGCTATCTTCTTTTTTTTTTTTAACATATAATGTATTATTTGTTTCAGGTGTACAGGTCTGTGATTCAACAGTTTTTCATGCTCATGGTTTGGAAGAACAAACATTGTTAAAATGTGTATACTACCCAAAGCAATCTACATATCTAATGCAATCTCTATCAAAATACCACCAGCATTTTTCACAGGGCTAGAACAAACAATCCTAAAGCTTGTATGGAACCACAAAGACCCTGAATAGCCAAAGAAATCTTGTAAAAGAAAAGCAAAGCTGTAGACATTATAATTCCAGGCGTCAAGCTATCTAACAAAGCTGTGGTCATCAAGACAGTATGGTACTGGAACAAAAACAGACATAGGTTAGTGGAATAGAATAGAAAATGCAGAAATGGACCCACAACTATATGGCCAACTAATCTTTGACAAAGCAGGAAGGAATATCCAATGGAAAAAAGACAGTCTCTTCAACAAATGGTGTTGGGAAAACTGGAGAGCAACATGCAGAAGAATGAAACTGGACCACTTTCTTACACCATAAACAAAAATAAATTTAAGGGGCACCTGGGTGGCTCAGTCGGTTAAGCGGCTGCCTTCGGCTCAGGTCATGATCCTGGGGTCCTGGGATCGAGCCCCACGTCCGGCTCCCTGCTCAGCAGAGAGCCTGCTTCTCCCTCTCCCTCTGCCTGCCACTCTGCCTACTTGTGCTCTCTCTTTCTCTGTCAAATAAATAGATAAAATCTTTAAGAAAAAAAACAAAATAAATAAATTTAAAATGGATGAAAGACCTAAATGTGAGACAGGAGACCATCAAAATCCTCAAGGAGAACACAGGCAGCAACCTCTTTGACCTCAGCCATAGCAACTTCTTACAAAGCATGTCTCTGGAGGCAAGGGAAACAAAAGCCAAATGAATTATTGGGATTTCATCAAGATAAACAGCTTCTGCACAGTGAAGGAAACAATCAACAAAACTAAAAGGCAGCCTACAGAATGGGAGAAGATATTTGCAGATGACATATCTGATAAAGAGTTAGTATCCAAAATCTGTAAAGAACTTCTAAAACTCAACACCCTAACAACAAATAGTCCAGTTAAGAAATGGGCAGAAGACATGAATAGACGTTTTTCCAAAGAAAACATCCAGATGGCTAACAGACAGCTGAAGAGATGCTAAACTTCACTCATCACCAGGGAACTACAAATCAAAACTAAATGAGAGATACTACCTCACACCTTTCAGAATGGCCAAAATCAAGAACACAAGAAACAACAGGTATTGGCAAGGATGAGGAGAAAGGGAGACCTTCTTACCCTGTTGGTGGGAATGCAAACTGGTACAGCCACTCTGGAAAAAAGTATGGAGGTTCCTCAAAAAGTTAAAAATAGAACTACCCTAGGATCCAGCAATTGCACTTCTAGGTAGTTACCCAAAGGATACAAAAATACAGATTTGAAGGAGTACATGCACCCCAATGTTTATAGCAGCATTGTCAATAATAGCCAAACTATGGAAAGAGCCCAAATGTCCATTTGTCCATCTACTGATGAATGGATAAAGAAGAGGTGTAGAATATATATATATATATTCTATACACCAATAATGAACTATATATATATAACATATATATATAGTGGAATATTACTTGGCCATCAAAAAGAATGAAATCTTACCATTTGCAATGACATGGATAGAGTTAGAGTATATTATGCTAAGCAAAATAATTTAGAGAAAGACAAATACCATATGATTTCATTCACATATGGAATTTAAGAAACAAAACAGATGAACATATGGGAGGGAAAAAAAGAAAGAGGGAAATAAACCATATCAATATCTGCCACGTCTACTGGTTTTTAGTATATAAGCTTCCTTAAGTTGTGACTTACTTCTTTGTTGCTATGCTTTCCAGTGAAATGCTGACTCTGAGGCCAGGAGGCAAGTTCAGTTCATTTTTTACCTAATTGCTCCCTCTCACTCATCCCTACTGATATCAAAATAAAGTAGGATTTAAAGATTTGTTTGTTTGTTTGTTTGTTTATTTATTTATTTTAGAGGCAGGGAGGGAGGGAAGGGGGTGTGAGGGAGAGGGGGAGAGAGAGAATCCTAAGCAGACTCTGTGCCCAGTGTGGAGCCCAACATGAGGCTTGATCCCATGACATTGAGATCATGACCTGAGCCGAAACCAAGAGTCAAGACACTTAACTGACTGAGCCACCCAGGTGCCCCACAATGCAGTAGGATTTATAATTCAACTTTCATGAAGGCAAGAAATATTGGACTTGAAGACGTTAGTATCAGAGACTTGAGAGGTGAGGCAGGGAGGGCTTTGGCAGGTAAAACAGGTAATCAGGAGGAGATCTGAGGGGAAAGTAGTAGGAAGGGTAAAGAGAAGTTAAAAGTGAAATGAAGGGGACTAAGAGCTGGAGACATTGGCCCAGGCAAACTGAAGCCTGGGAGGTCACCTGGAGGTGGTAGCTGATATATATGGTGCACAGTATCCTGGTGGGTGGGATCCAGTGCTAGACTGAGAGTCCAGATGGGAAGAATGTGGTGCTTACTGGAGAGACCTGACCTAAGGGCAGGATCAGTGTGTGGGAGCCATTCTGCAAAAGTATTGGTAAGAGCAAAGCCAGTTTCTATAGTTAAAATGGTGAGGGTGGGAAGTGAGAGAGAGAAGAATGGAGGCAGAGGGACCCACATTACTGAAAATGGAACTGAAAGAGATGAGGAAACCTTAGCCTCCAAGGAATAGTGAAAAGCTTTCTTCCTGGGACTGGGGTCCAAGTCCAGAGCCAAAACTGTTGCCAGGCTGACTTGGTGCTAGACTGTTCAGATTCTAAATGGGGAATTCCTCAGTTCTCCCATCCACAGAACAGGATTGGTTCTCAGGCCTAGAGTAGTGTTTAGCATGCATATGGGAACTAATGGTACCAGTATGTGATTAAAGAGCTGTGGGAGAGATATTAGGTGGTTCTCTATAATAAAATCCTGATATACATCTGGTAAGGACGATGGCAAAAGTGATCTTGATTCTCTGACAATGATGTCTGTATTTATCCTGCTCAGAAGAGACCCATGCAGGGAAGCTAATAATGAGGCAGTTTTACATTTTAGCCCTAATGAAGATCGTTGCAGGATGGATCCCAGACACAATCAGAGAGGCTAGGAGCTCCGAGACATTTTGCCACCAAACACTTATTTTCAGTTTGGGCAATTGGTCCCATGAAATAAGAGCTAATTCCACTCTGCCAGCTTTCTATAGACTTCAACATCTTATTCAATTTCAACCATTCAACTTATGTTCTCTTCCTTTTTCCTTATATTATTTTTATTTTAAAATTAAAATTAGTTTCCTGGTTAAAGTTAGTCTTGGACTAAATCCTAGAATTTTTAGCACTTCATACTCAGAGGTGTGTTGGCTCTAGCTCAGCTGTTTTTCTGAGAGTACCTGACTGTGTTGACAAGAATATTTGGAGAAGCTGCCCAGGCTGCTTGAGTATAATTGGCTAATATATTTCAGAGCTCTGTTTAATGGATATTACATAGGGGACTGCATTTTCTGCGGTTTTCTTCAATTTGTGACTTAGCACTCATAACTAAGGTGCTTGCCTCTCCCTTTGACTCTCTGCTACTTTTTATTCTTCTTTTATATGAGATCCAGCAAAGAACAGGACTGGAGGGACCTAGCCCCTCCTTTTAAAGTTCTACAAATAAAGGATAATACTCTAGTCCTTAAGATTCCCCAAATCCCCTTCCCCACCCCCCACTGCCCCAGCCTCCTGGATTCTTTACCCTGGGAGTATAGATCTGAGCTCTAGTCCTGACTCTGCTTTTAATACAAAATGGAATATTGAGCAAACTATTACCTCCTAAAAGCTTTTTTAATGTAGAAGAGAGGAGGGGAAAAAAAGCAGTGGGAGGAGCAGAATTGATCCAATTAAAATGCTTCTAGTAGATAGATGATAGAGTTATCTGTAAAGCAAATGTTAGTTCAAATTTTGTTTTAATTTCTATTTATTGACTGTTTATTCTGTGGCAGGTTCTGAGCTACACTCCTTATATACATTATCTCATTTAATCTTTACAGCATCCCTATGAAGTTGAAACTGTATCCTCAGGTTAAGCTTGAGGAAATAAAAAGAATGAGTAATGGCCCAAGGTCATCATACTGTAACAGAACCAGATATTGAAGGTGGATCTAACTCCAGTGTTGTGTCCTTCTTGACTCTGTGTCATATGTCCAGTTGCCTCAGGTATTCAACTTCTTTTTGCTTCCTACTGTGCTGCAGATAGAAACATTATGTCATTACATAGGCAATACCCAGAGATTGTCATGATGGGCCAGAAGAAAGGAAACAGGTGAAGGAAGATAAGGAGGTAGAAAGAACATTGATGTGGCTGGAAGTTGTGATTCCCAAGGAGGAATCCAAGAAACCCATTGCTTAGTGAGTCTTGTCATGTGATGGTAGGATTTATTAGTTACAGCTGTAAGATGGTGGGGGAGGCAGAGCTATTGGAATGAGGCTACAAATGACATTTTGGCTCTGGCCCATTTATCTGCTATGACAGGACTTTCATCAACAGTTAAAGACACAGAGAGTACAATTCAATCTCATGAAAGGAAGATGATGAGAAGGTCAAACATTGGCTTAATAATCCTGAAATTTGCCAAGATTCTAGGCCAAAAGACAACCTTAATTATGAGGCATGAAAGCAAGGTTGACCAACATGGTAGATGACAAGTGGAAAGATGTGTCAGAGCTCCCCTAAATTCACTATTAATAGGCATTGCACTAACATAACCCTACTCTCATCAGTTCGTGAGCTGGGGCTGGTAATGTGCTATTTGTCTCATCCAGTCTAGTTTAGGAAGGCAGAGCTTCTGTGAGTTTTATACAAAGATACAGTTTGTATCTTTCAAAGAATTGGCCAATTTCATCTAAGTTATCAAATATATGAGCATAGAATCATTCATAGTAGTCCTTTTTATCTTTTTAATGTATATGGGATCAGTATTGATGACGCTTATTTTATTTCTGATGTTGGTAAGTTGTATCTTCTCTATCAGTATTCTACTTTGAGAAGCAGACGGAGGCCAGGGCTGATGCATTGCTTCAGCTCTGTGATGGGCTGAGGCAGGCATATGTTAAGGACACTGTGTTTTCATTCTCTGTGAATCAGTACAGACTGCACATAATTTGCAAGGTGAAGAAAGAGAAGAAATGGAATCCAACCAGAAGTAAGTGATGGTGAGAAACAAGGGAGTGTGAGGTTTTAAAAAAACATAGATGGGTGCCTCAAAGCTGTAAGTAGGAAGTATCATCCACAATTCAAGAATTTAGGCATCAGGCTAGTTTAGAGATAGTACTGAGTAACCCTAAGAACCTCTAAGGAATACCCAGCTTTTCTTCCTTAAGGTGTTATAATGAGACTTTTTTTTCATGCAGAACTCTATGGTTATATTACTACTTTGGGGAAAACACTTGGGGACAGGCATCGTGTACTTTCTGTATAAATGTTGAAAAGTCCAGCAAAAGCTCATCTTATACTGAGTTCCACAGCAGAGGAATAACTTATTCTAAGATTTTATTTGATCTTTGGAAAGGTCTACAAGTTTGAGAAATATTTGAGTTACAGATAAATTGACTGAGGTCCAGAAGGGTTAAGTGAAATTCCTGGTAAGAGGATAAGCTAGGCTTAAAACTTGTTTCCAAACCCCAATTCCAGTGTTTTTTCTACAGCAAACACAGTTCATCCTCAAATTTGCATTCTTGAGCATATGTTTTTGCTTCCATCAAATATACATACATGAATTCTTGCTGAACCATCCAATTATCTAATCTACTCCCTTTACTCAGGATAAAGGCATGCTGGCAGAGGCTATAAAGGACTGTTCAATGCTCATGTCAGTCATACTATAGTAACTCCAGGTGCCTCAAACCTCCAAGTGACAATCTCTAATACAGCACCTTTCAAACCCACCAGAGAAATGATGCATTAAGGATGCAAACCTGAGTGACAACCTGGAATTAAAGTTAACATTCAGTGAGTATATATATTACAATAACCTGGGACTTTAAAAGTACATATTTGTCTGCTATGTCTGTCATGTTAATAACCAATTTTGTCAAAAGGATTACCACTTACCTTTTTACCAAACACTTAATGTAATGAATTCCTTATTTTTTGTGATACATGTTTGATCTTAGTATTTTGTTTACAATAGGTTAAAATTATAATGTTCTATGACTGACTAGATGGCTTAAATTAAAACTGATTCAAGTTCAAATTATATAGGAATAATATATGTATACATTTGCATATAATACATGTGTATGTAAGTGTATATATCTATTTTTATAATTATACATATTAAAATAATATTTATATATATTTTTTATTTGGGGAATTTTTATTGAGCATCTTCTATGTGCCAAATGCTGTTATAGACACTGAAGATACAGCAGTGAATAGGACAAAGTATCCTATCTTAGGAAGTTACATTCTAAGGCAAGGCAAGGCGGGGCAAGGAGAGGCGAGGTGAGGTGAGGTGAGGTGAGGAAAGGAAGAAGGAAGGAAGGAAGGAAGGAAGGCAAAACGACAAAAAAAAAAAAAAAACCCAAACACAAAAAAACAACAAAAAAACCAACCCCAACCCACAGGATAATTTAATGCAATGATACATACTCTGGAGAAAATGAAAGCTTATCTAGAAGTATGAAAGTTTAGATGTATAAGAAAGCATCTTCTAGTAAGTCACACCTAAATATATATTTTTCAACACACTGTTGATCCAGTAGAAAAGTAAAGAAATGAAATATAAGAAAGACCAAATCAGGAGGAGAAAGCAAGAACTTATAATCCTCTGGGGGATTCTGTTTATTCTTGATGACATAACACTTGGAAGGTTGGGACAACTACATGAATCTAGATGCATTGAAGGCCAACATTCTCAGTGACAAAATATAAAGCATAAATGCACACTATAGTGGAAGATGTGTGAACTTGCACCCCTTTGGCACACAATGTCTAAGTGAAAACTTTTTTTAAAGAAAAGAAAAAAAATATCTAATGAGAATTCTAAGCAAAAATCTTCTCTTTGAAATTTTGAGGCTTAGAATTAACATTCTCCCTGCCTCCCAACCCACTTCCAAAAGAAAATGTAATATAAAGTGACTCCAAATGGTAGTCCTTTAGGCATTAGTCAGAAACAAATTATTATCTTTGCTGGAACAACATATTTTAAACCTAGATTTCATCTCAATAAACTCTCACAGAGTTCCAAAGGACATATGTTCACAATAAAAAGTTATTAAATAAATCATGACACTAACAATCATGAGTAAGAAATACAGAAATAACTAATTACACAGTCAGGACATTAAAGACTTCCAATTTGGAGATTATCAGTAGATTTTTTTTTTTTAAAGCTTGAACTCACAACCTTGAGATCAGGACCTGAGCTGAGATCTAGTCAGATGCTTAACTGACTGAGCTACCACGCACCCTGGTAGAGTTGATATTTTTAAAGAATTAGAGGCTATTCCAGAGGAATGTTGAAAAAGAAAAGCAAAGCCGGCAGCATCACAATTCCGGACTTCCAGCTCTATTACAAAGCTGTCATCATCAAGACAGCATGGTACTGGCACAAAAACAGACACATAGATCAATGGAACAGAATAGAGAGCCCAGAAATGGACGCTCAACTCTATGGTCAACTCATCTTTGACAAAGCAGGAAAGAATGTCCAATGGAACAAAGACAGTCTCTTCAACAAATGGTGTTGGGAAAATTGGATAGCCA
>NC_138378.1:107783936-107799258 GCF_054177405.1 Leptonychotes weddellii
TTTTTTTTTTAAAGATTTTTATTTATTTATTTGACAGAGAGAGAGATAGTGAGAGCAGGAACACAAGCAGGGGGAGTGGGAGAGGGAGAAGCAGGCTTCCTGCCGAGCAGGGAGCCCGATGTGGGACTCGATCCCAGGACCCCGGGATCATGACCTGAGCCGAAGGCAGACGCTTAACGACTGAGCCACCCAGGCGCCCTTGTACAGTTCCTTTTTATCAAAAGGATAATGCTCCCTACTCCCCAGTACCTAATTAACAATAAATAATGTGTGGAAAAGGTTGAGAAATAAAACATTCATAGTGAGCATTTCATTATGTGATTAAAGATCATTAGATGCATTAACTGCCGTACTAATGAATGCATTGTTAATTACTTGTTAGCATTTTGTCCAGGCACATTACTTAGAATACTGCTGACTCTTGTGAGGAGATATGTTGGCAGTAAAAAGTGGAAATATTGGGCTACTTTTAGAGAAACAGCAAACTTATGAGTTTCCCCTAATCTAAGATGATATCAATATTCCTTTCTGAATTATTATGCAAAAACCACCAATGTTAGTTGACTCTTGATATTTAGAAGCAGAGGTGTGTTGATCTTCTCTGGCCAAAAAGATGAATCTCTTTATGTGTGTTATGCATTATTCTAACCTAACTTTAACCCTATTCTTTATTCTAAAGGATGGAGTTCAAAGGTTGATGATACCAGGTTTCAATATTGCCAAATCCATGAGTGGACCACTTAGGGGTAATATAAGCTCAAGTGTAGAAAAACCCATCTTATCCAACACATATAGAACATTCGTTTTGTTCAACAGTCTGAGAAATTTTCATTGTTGAAACATGGTGAAGTAGATGATTACAGCAGATGCCTAACCACCTCCCTGTAACCAACTCATCAGAATAATTTCGTTCAGCGCTCCATTTGTAAACATACTGAGCAGTGTCCAGGCACTCTTATCTCGTGGCCTGCAGGCTCCGCACCGCTGTTCCCATGCCTGTCTGCTCCTGCCACTGGTGCGAAGCTTATCATGAGTCAGTAAATATATTTATGCTAGTTGCCTTTGCCATTGTAATTGCATAACTCAATTAAATATTATGTAAGTCAATGAGCCATGAGTGCAATGGAGAAAATGTTTCAGATTGTTCTTCTGGGAAGGTGAGGTGCTAAAAAAATTGTTGTGGAATTAGGTGTGGTTAGACAATTACAAATATAGAGGAAATTTTGTAAAATTTTAGAATTCTGGGCTCAGGCTTTTTAGAGACTTTGAATTCTCACTCCCACTTAAAGATGCCAAAAAATGGAATTGTAAACCATGCATCATAAATGCGGCTTTTATAAGAAAACTATGGAACTCTAATAAAAGGACCTGAACACAAAGAAAAAAACCTTGGTCCTACATCATAAGCATTGCTAATGAATGTACACTTATATATGTTTAAGTGAAAATAAGATTTTTAAGCAATGAACATGTTTTATTTTTTCTAATTTTTTAAAAAGATTTTATTTATTTGTCAGAGAGAGAGCGAGAGCACAAGCAGGGGGAAGTGGCAGGCAGAGCAGGCAGAGGGAGAAGCAGGCTCCCTGCTGAGCAAGGAGCCTGATGTGGGGCTCGATCTCAGGACTCTGGGATCATGACCTGACCCGAAGGCAGATGCTTAACCGACTAAGCCACCCAGGCATCCCACAGTGAACATGTTTTATAATGATTCTCTGATTTACAGATTTTTTTGATTAATTGTCCAGTTACTGACTCTGAATGCACTAGATAGAAGAGCTTTGATTGTATATGAGGAGTGAAAAAAGGAGTGTACAATATGTTTATAATATAATCTAACTTCAAAAATATACATCCAAGCATGTATATCTATAAAAAAGGTTAGATGAGAATATTAATATTTAATGTTGGGGGGATGTTTATGCAGGTTTTTAATTTCTTTGTTATATATTTCTATATTAAAAATTCCTATAATTCATTGCCATTACTTTTATATTGAGATGCTAAACAACTAAATACTTTTTTAAGGTTTTATTTTTAAGTAATCTCTACACCCAAATTGGGGTGCAAACTCACAACCCCAAGATCAAGAGTTGCAAACTCTACTAACTGAGCCAACCAGGCACCCAACCACTAAACGCTTTTTAATGCACTATGTTTTTTGCTCTTCTCTCTCTATCCTCATATCTCCACCAGGGACATTAAGCCATTCCTGAGAGTGAGGCTGGTCTGGGCTGCTTCCAAGATGACACAAAGGGACTTCACTGCTGAAAGACCCCTTTTAATGTGTCTTCATTCACATGGTCTCTTCTTGGTCCCAGGGACAATTTAGAGGTAGTTGATGTGTGTTCCAGAGATACAAGTGCTCCCTTTCCTGTGTTTTAGTGAGCCATGATCACCATATCACCATGGTTTAGCTGAGTAGGTGAGGTTGTAGAAAAGTGAGGCATTTTGAGTCGCAGCAACATTTGCAAGCATTTCAAATTGGTGATAGTTTACATACTTTATCTCCTTGCATCCATGTTGTGAAAAATAATTTATTTTAGTTGAACCTGTACTTTGAAGTGCACATGTGGGTTTTTTTAAGTCATTGTTGAATACATAGGGGAAGAAATGACTTGTGTATTTATGTCAGGAGGTCTAAGCAGATATAAGGTGAACATCTACCACTAATGCTGAAAACTCAGAGTAAAGAAGATGAAACTCCAGAAGGGTCTTAAAAGGGGATAACACAGAGGCTTTGTTACCTTGAGCCCACGACTCTTGCACCATAAAGCACACAGGGAACCAGAGCACTGAAGGCAGCATGCAAGGCATCCAAATCTCTGCCCAGAGTGTTCTAAGAGTTTGCCAGTCACTGGTACATAACAGATGGATATGTGGTTATTTTCAGAATGTTTTGTCTGATTATGTTTACATCTGAATTTATTATTTCAATTAGATAAAATTTGGTTTAATCTTACTTGTCCTGTGATGTGTTGGCATTTTTCTTTTGTAGGGCTCTGGTAACATTTTTTTTCTATGATGCAATATCATCATGTCTTTGTGTCACATTGTCTTACAATCACTGGATAGATCAGAGAAAACAAGAAGAGTGAGGTCAGGAGTCTAGGCAACCTCACAGTTATTCAATCTGTGCTCCTTGGAGATGCTAACGCTGTCCATGGGACTCCTCACCACCTCTGTGTGGGCTGCCCTCTGCCGCATCAGTAGGTTGTGTATGAGAATAAAAGTGGTACTTAAATGTATTGAGCATATATGAATACATAATTTACATATGTTCTCTTAGCATAATCCTCACAAATGAGAAAATTGAGGCTATGTGATCACACAACTAAGAAGGGTGATAGCCAGTGTTTGAACTTAGTCTGGTTGTGAAGGTTCTAAGAGACTAGTTGTACATTTGAGGCGGTTGCTGCACCTGTCCCTTCATACAAAACTGGATTGTTCACACAGGGTGCAGAGAACACAGAAAAGTCAACCATATACACCAACCCTCAACTTGGGATCTCACTCTCCATCTGTTCTACTCTACCACCTTTCTTGGGTCTTTGACTCTACATATTAGCTCTTCTTGTTTACAGTGAACTATGAAATATACTGTCTGGTATTTTTTTGGTATTTTTTTGTTTTTCTGTTTAAAAAATAACAAGGTATAATTTACATACAATAAAATGTACATATTTTAGGTGTACAATTCAATGAGCTTTGATAAATATGCATAACCATTCAACCATTATCCTAATCAACATATAAAACATACCCATTACTTCCAAATATTCCTTCATGCCACTTTGTAGTCAATCCCCACACTCCAGTCTCAAACCTTCACTCTGATGTCTAGTGCCATGAAATGGTTTTGCCTAGTGTAAACTTCATTTAAACCAGAATTGTAGAGTGTATACTTTTTGTCTGATTTAGTTGACTCAATACAATGTCTATGAGACTCAAGCATGATGTTTCATGTCTCATTTTTATTTTGCTCAGTAGTTTCCCACTGTACAAATATATCTCAATTTGTTTACCCATTTTCCTATCAGTGGACATTTAGGTTTTCTAGTTTAGGGCCATTATGCATAAAGCCACCATGAACATCCACATAGAAGTCTTTTTGTGGACATGTGATTTCATTTCTCTTGGGTAAATACCTGGGGATGAAATTAAGTCATGGAGAATGTATATTGTAAAATTTACAAGAAACTATGTGCTGTTTTCCAACATGATTGTACCATTTTACATTCCTACAAGCAACACATGAGGGTCCCAGGGCCAGATTTCACATCCTTGCCAACACTCAGTATTAGAAATTATTTTTAATTGTAGATGTTCTAGTTGGGTGTGAAGAGGTATCTCATTGTGGTTTGAATTAATATTTCCCTGATGTCTTATGATGTCCAGGCACTTTTCATTTGTGTATTGGCCATTAATATGTCTTTTTGTTGTTGTAAAATGTCTGCTCAAGTCTTATCCTAAAATAAATGAAAAAAAAAGTTGTCAGTGTTGAGTGTTCAGAGTTCTTTATATATTTGGGATTCAGGTCCTTTGTCATGTATATGTATTGTGTTGATTTTCACCCAGTTTGCACCCCCCCCGCCGCTGCTGCCCGCCCACAGTGAGCATTCTCAACTCCTTCCTCCCCTGAATGCTCCCCTGCGTAATGCACTGGGATGTGCTAGCAATACTCAAGAGAGAGGTACTTGTTCCAGGGAGCATCTTGTGGCCACAAAATCATGAGCCCTCCTCTTGTACCTCTTTGTCCTCCCCACTAGGAATCTGACATGGTCTTAAAATTAAGTGTGTCATAAATATTTCAGATCCCTTACTTCTTTCTCCCTTTACCTTATGATTTGCTCCTAAATGCCAATGATCAAATGGTTCCTATCTTGAGGATTTTGTGATGATATTTGATTTTTTAATAACTACTTCCAATCTGGTGACTAATACCTCTACCAGAACACATAGTACATTTCAGTTCATTTATGCAGCATACCTGTAATAAGGGGAGATGGAGCCATGGAATTCAGGAACAATAACTTCAAATTTAGGAAGCGATTGGTCTGGTGAGTAATATCAGATTTGGCTGTATTTTCCGAGGTGGTATGTATGGTGCTATAAGTGAAAATGGCATTTTTAGCAGGAGGTTGAGGATTTTTTGGATGCCTGAAGAAAATGAAATTGTCAGTTTGAAGTAATATAAACAGTTTGAAGTTGAATGATCTATGCAGCTTTCACCAATAGCAAATAGCTTCTGGTAGAGGATACGGTACAATGTAAAATGCAGGATATATTGTCATTTTTATTACAATACAGAAGCAATGGCAAAACATTCTGGTGTGCTGGAAGCTGTTTCAATCTGTCCTAGGGTTTGCTGGGTTTCTTTGCTCCATGTCCCCTCTGCTTATATCCACAGGTAAATAGGACCAGTTCCCACATGAGCATCAAGACTAGTCTTAGTGATGGGGCAAGAATTCAGAGCCCATGAAATCCCCAGATGGATCCAGGTCACATGGGACAGGCTTTGGATGTCAAAGTAGAAAGGCCTAACATAGTGTCTTTTTAGGTTCTATCCTCATTGGCCCTCAGTGGGTACAGAGTATATAGCGATTTCAGCAGAGGTTTTCTATGGACTATCAAGCTGAACTGGAAAAAAAATAAGGAATTTCCAAGTTTCTTGTAGGAAACTCTGAATGCAGTGGAAGGATCTGAGATGATGATTGGTCCCGAAGTCATAAAACATATTGCATGGAATTCCTAACCTCTTGAGACAAGGGTATCACTGTTCCTTGTATTGTATTTTAATGAATACTATAGTGCATGGAGAGACAAAGAAAACATAGAATCACTTTCTAAAAGATGCATAGTTTAACATATTCCATATTGGACTACTTCTCAGCTTAATAAATTGTAAAGCATTGTGATGCTGTGAAAATAAAAATATTTAGTTCTGATTGTTACACTTCATATACAAAAGGGCTAGAGGATCATGCAGGAAGCAGTGATGAATCATGCAACATTAGAAGTGCAAAATTTCAGCTCTTACCTGAACCCAGAGTATTAATGCTTGTGTTTACAGTGGACTTGCATCTGCATGAAGAATGGCCTTGTTTCAGCAATCCTGACATCTATAGCTGCAGTTGGGCTGCATCTATTATATATCCTCCATTTCTTTCTTGACTGATGCCTTCAATCCTTTTGTCACTGAGACAGAAGAATGTCACATTAACCTTCTGTTTCACTATGATAACTGTGTTTTGTTTAGAATGCAGCACAGTTACATAAAAGCAACAGTCTATTCACAGGCTTGTTGGGGGGTCATTAGTAGCTTTGGTGGCCATAATTATTGAATGATCCATCATCTTGAAAGCCTTATACTCATGGTTCTCCTTTTATGTAAATCCTCAGCTGCAAGATATGTTTTTCTTGAATTGTAGAAACCAGTCTATGGCAGTAGCTGTGCTGTCACCCTCTATGGAGAAGGGACAATCCAAATGTGGTATAGCACATTGGAAATGACAGCCAGAAAGTGGTGTCCGGGCTTCTGTTCCACAAAAAATAAATAAATAAATAGATAGATAAATAAATGAAATACAATAAAATCAGACAAGCAGGTGAAGGCAGAGATCCCCCACCCTAGGTACACAAGAAGCTTAGTAAATAGCCATGGATCAGGGGAACTAGTAAGTCATCTTTTTTTTTTTTTTAAAAAAAGATTTTATTTATTTATTTGACAGAGAGAGACACAGCGAGAGAGGGAACACAAGCAGGGAGAGTGGGAGAGGGAGAAGCAGGCTTCCCGCCGAGCAGGGAGCCTGATGCGGGGCTCGATCCCAGGACCCTGGGGTCATGACCTGAGCCGAAGGCAGATGCTTAATGACTGAGCCACCCAGGCACCCCTAGTAAGTCATCTTGATAGACAGAACCTTGCTAATAACCTGATTACCTCACCCATCTCCCAGAGAAACATCTGTGGAGAACCTGTGGGGGGTTGGTCCTCTGGGCTCTTTTAGCCAGAAGGTTAGCTGAAAAGAATCTGTAGTTTCTACAAGACAGATCTAACAGTTATTTAAACCAAAAATTCATGGATGGGAGGGGGGAGGATTAAAATATTTTAACAGAAGGTAAAATGTATTTCCCGAGTTTACAATGTAGAATCTTAGACCTTCAGAAGTTCTAAAATAAATGTCCTTGAATTTAGACTTAGTGTGCCTTTCAGAGATGAAGTTAATTATGTCTCTAAGAATAAAGATTTATCTCATCAGAAACACTGGAATGTTTCTCACAACTTGTAGTTGTTTTGTCAGTTATCATGGGAAGAAAATGTTATTGTAACCTTTTATTTAAAGTAAAGCACATCTTTTTAAAAATTAAGCTTTCTGCAATTTAAAAAAAATATATTGTTATTTTTTATTTTCACTAACCCAGAATGTCAAAAGTACTGAACCATAACTATAGATTTCAATCTGTGGAAGCTTATTTGTTACAACCTGCTTATTCAGATATGAGGTGGGGAAGGCAGATCAGCAGGCAGGGCTGGCCTGGGGAGGGGCCCTGGGGATGGTGCTGCTGGACAGGCTGAGAAGTGGCACCATCTGTAAGAGGTGAACTCTGGAGAGGGTGGGCAGGGGAAAGCAAGGGAAGAGGCAGAGGAGAAAGAAAACTAGCTATGGAGCTAGTCTGGAACTAACCAGATCACACTGGCATCTCTGTCTCCTGAAGGTACCAGGCTAATCCTGATTTTCCACTAATGTACAGTTCAACAAATGTGTGTGTGTGCCAGAATCTATGCTGGGTGATTGGGATACAAGCATCAGTTAAACATGATTTTTTTGTTCTCAAGTTGCTCAGAGCATTTAAGGATTACAAACATTAACTAAATATTTTCATTTTCATTTTTCCTGAGGTATTATTTAATTTTTAAGTTTGTTATCTTTGCATAGGTAATAGATGTGTATTGGAGAAAATTTTGTAAAAATCAGAAAAAAATATTCTTGTTTTTTGCATTTTGATTGCAAGGTTTCTGTACCTTTTTTAATTTTTTAATTTTTTTAAAAGATTTTTATTTATTTATTTGAGAGAGAGTGAGAGTGAGAGAGACCACAGAGGGAGAAGGAGAAGCAGACTTGTCACTGAGCAAGGAGCCCAATGTGGGGCTGGATCCCAGGACCCTGAGATCATGACCTGAGCAGAAGGCAGATGCTTAACTGACTGAGCCACCCAGGCGCCCCTGTACCTTTTATAGGCAGAATTTATTGATACATGTTTTGGTGGTGGTTTTCTCCTTACTCCTCCCTTAATGAGAGATCTTTACAAATTTGTCATTCTAGGTCTAGGGAGAAATAAGCCTCTGTTTCGAGTGAGGCTTTCTTGCTCAGAGATGCAGTGGAGGCCGGCCAAAGTTATAGCCCACAGGCAAACTGTCAATACCTGCCCACTAATTACTGAGTAGACTGCAGAATTAAATAATGATCAGAGAATAACATGTATTAAGCAAGATGTGGTCAGGAGGACAGAAGTCACTCTAGAGGGGCGCCTGGGTGGCTCAGTTGTTAAACGTCTGCCTTCGGCTCAAGTCATGATCCCAGGGACCTGGTATCGAGCCCTGCATCCAGCTCCCCGCTCTGCGGGAAGCCTGCTTCTCCCTCTCCCACTCCCCCTGCTTGTGTTCCCTCTCTTGCTGTGTCTCTCTCTGTCAAATAAATAAATAAAATCTTAAAAAAAAAGTCACTCTAGATATTTCAAGCAGGAAGGATTTAATATAGGGAATTACCTACTTAAAAAATTTTGCAGAAAACGTAGGGAAGTCATGAACTAAGGTCAGTTCAAGCAGTTGACTTTGTGGCAGTCAGCACACGCAAGACTTACAGGGACTTCCACACATGATCTCAAAGACCCCCAGTCCCAGAGGGGGTGCTTCATAGGAGCAGACCCACAATGCTCTGTGAACCCCACTTTTGCCTTCTGCCCTCTCCTCTACTTGGAGGCTGAGAAGGGTGGCTTCTCTTTCTCTTGTTTTTTTCAGTTTTGTCTAGGTGAGTTTCATTGATGGACTCTAAATTTGAACCTGTGAACCTGAGAAAGGTACTTTCCAGACCCTGCTTGTATGGCTTAGGGCTGTGTGTGTGTGTGTGTGTGTGTGTGTGTGTGTGTGTTTTCCCCTGGGGTATATGCTGAAAAGCAATAGACAATCTCCAGCATATAATAAAAATAGAAATAATAAAACTAACAGGTACAGAACATTACCTCGTTCTAATTCCCTTGCTAGGGATTTTACATGTATTCTCATGGGAGCTAGGCGAAGGGGTCATTAATATTTTCCTTGTTTTATGGGTCAAACTTGCTGAATTTTAGAAACATTCAGGAAATTTATCAAAGCCCCACCACCACCATGTAGCAGAGTTGGCATGCAAATACAGGCCTATCTTTTTTAAACATCACCATTAGTAAATAGGTGAAACTTTTTTTAAGATTTTATTTATTTATTTGACAGAGAGAGACACAGTGAGAGAGGGAACACAAGCAGGGGGAGAGGGAGAGAGAGAAGCAGGCTTCCCGCTGAGCAGGGAGCCCAATGCAGGGCTCGATCCCAGGACCTTGGGATCATGACCTGAGCCGAAGGCAGACGCTTAATGACTGAGCCACCCAGGCACCCAAATCCAGGCCTATCTTATTCCCAAACATGGACTGTACTTAACAATGTATCTGGCTTCTACTGTTTGATCAACTAATGTCACAGAGAGTTATTTACTTCTGAATAATTAGGTGCATTCTATATTTATCCTTTGCCATAAAGCAGAAATTAAAAACGGTAATTCAGAGAGTTCATCCATCACCCAGATCTTCACACCCTTTCATCTAGCCATTTTATTCCCTCAAAACCTTATCTGTGCTTTGGTTGGTAGAAATTCCCCCAGGTTTTTGGCTGAGCATTGAGAAATTTCAAGTTTCTAGTGCTGTTTCCACTTGGTAACACTTGTGTGTGTTTTCATAAATGTTACATCGGGGCCACAGCTGAGAGGTATTCACAGATCTTTTCAATAAAATATATGTCCATTAATAGAGATATGCATTCAGGGCTGCAGAGAAGGAAGGAACATGTATTGTATATCTTTCTATTGTGCTAACACAGTATTTTAAAAAAGTATCTCATATCCTGCTGTTTTTATTCAAATAACATGGTCACTATATGCATGGACAGTAGAAAGAAGATGCTTAGCCATAGGGAAGGTAGATATTAGCCCTCGACCACATGCTGCCCACCTACCTAAATTTTCTGGGCTTGGTTCTTCAAAAGATAAAACAATCTTTTCATACGTGAGATTGTAGTTAAAGAACAAATGGAATAAAATAATCTAAGGATTATGTACAGTTATTAAAGTTTTAAGAATTGCAATTCTTTTGCCTACATTATCTCATTTGATCCTTTTAACCAACCTAAAAAGTAGATAGAACACATAATATATCCTTATTTACAAATGAAGAATCTCTAGTTCAAAAGGATTAAGAGTGACATAGTGTGTTTAGTTAATGCTTGCCTAAATTTATCTCCCATGAAGTCAGCATTGTGCAAGAATGAAGTCTCTTGCAACCCTTGCTCTCAAGTTTTTAACTTGGGGACACATAACTGATACACATGATCTGTGAAATGCCAATTAAATACAGAATATGGTGTGGCAAGCTAGATATGTAGAGTGTTCAGATGAATTGTGCAAATATCCAGTGTGGAATGTGTTTGGAAAAGGGACAGAGGCATACAGAAAAGCATTGTCAAGAAAGTTCCCTTGGGGCTCTGGGCAGTGGATAGGAAGCAAGTAAATGAGATGTTGGCCAGAAACCTGTCATGGGTATGTTGCCAAGGCAGGAGAAAAGACCTTTCCCTAAACTTCTACTATACTCTAGAAATCACACTAGTCATGACATACATTAGTTTTCCATTTAAAACCCATAAGAGACCCATGAATTAGGTAAAATAGTTCCTTTTAAACACACACACATACACACATACACACACACACACACAGAAATCAAGGACATGGAGTTGAAGTTACTATTCCAAAATCACACAATTTTTAGGTGGTGAGGACAGTATTTGAATGCAGTGTGTCTGACTTTGAAGTCCAAACTTGGGACTTTCTCTTGCACCAAACTAGCAAAGCAATGACTATGCTCTATCACTTCAGTTGCCCACTCATTTCTCTCTCTCTCTCTTTTTAAGATTTATTTATTTAGGGCGCCTGGGTGGCTCAGTTGGTTGGGCGACTGCCTTCGGCTCAGGTCATGATCCTGGAGTCCCGGGATCGAGTCCCGCATCGGGCTCCCTGCTCAGCAGGGAGTCTGCTTCTCCCTCTGACCCTCCTCCTTCTCATGCTCTCTGTCTCTCATTCTCTCTCTCGCAAATAAATAAATAAAATCTTTAAAAAGAAAAGATTTATTTATTTATTTGAGAGAGAGCAAAAGGGAGGGGCAGAGAGAGAGGGAGATGAAGAGAATCTCAAGCAGACTCCCCATGGAGCATGGATCCCAATGTGGGGCTTGATCCCACAACCCTGAGATCATGACCTGAGCTGAAACCGAGTCAACTGCTTAACCAACTGAGCCACTAGGTGTCCCAGTTGCCCACCCATTTCTTCAGCAAAGGTTTAGACTTCTTATGTTCAACAGGATAATCTTGCTTTTCAGAATCTTAGGTGAATGACAAGACCCCCCAAAACTGATAGCTGGGTAGCTGTGTAGTGCTTTTCATGTCACTGACCAGGTACACTGCCAGTATACTAATATTCCATTTGGGGATCTCCTATTTTAGTGAGGTCTTCATAGGGTTTAATCAGGGGATTTCCACCAAAATCATGACTAGAGGCACATTATACAACCTAGAGGCACATTATACAACACACCCAAATCAGTAGAACCTCCTGTTCCCCTACATAATCAAAGACATTTTTGCATACTTTATAATGGGAACATGCTTTTCCCTCTCAGGTCCAGAGTCCCAAATCACAGGGCAATGGTGGTAGAAATGACTTGGACATGAATTTAAGGTATAAAGTACCATCTGTTTTAAGCAGTTAGGATAAAGATAATGTGAGAGACAGTTTCCAAGATAGATGGTTATTGGAAGACAACATTTGGTTGAGGAATTACTAAAACAGCACACCTGGGTCATTTCCAATCTACCCAGCATCCTATGACAGAAGGAGAACAAAATGGTGTGACAACAGAAATGGCGCCATTTTTTAGCCCGGTGGTGTAGCTCAGGAAGTGCGGTCTGTTGCTTTACATGGAGAGGAGACCTCACAAGGCATCCCCAGGCATACTCTATGAGTCTTGGGTAAATAACACCAAGAGCTGGTCAGAATGCAGCCATCTGCCTTCGGCAGCCCTGAGCCCCTGTCCTCCAACAGCATGAGATCAGCTTTCAAGGTGTTGGTACTGGACTTCAGGCATGGAGCTTCTGCATTTTATGACAGTGTCCACAAATATCTTCGAAAGAAGATCAAATAACCGAGGGTACCCAGTTATTTAGGTATCCTAAGTTATACTGATCTGAGCCGTGTTAACTGCCCATTGTTCCATATTTGTGCATTCTCATTTCTTGCCTTTTTTGGAATTACAGACATGTAAGAAGATCTTATTTTCTTGTTTGGTTGTTCCTCTTGCATTCATCCCCTCTGGTATTAAATTATGTGTGTAATTCTTTATCTCTGAATTCCCCAGCATTGGTTGACCTCTGTTTAAAATACAGAGACCCAAGGTAAAATGGCCCTGCAGATCCAAAACATCAGGCACACACAAGCCGTTTTTTTCTTTTGCCTTGGTTAGATGAGAGCTTTTTGTCCACAGCCCAAGTGATTCCCGAATGTCTGCTCCCATCTCCTCTTGGCAATGTCTTTATGATGAAGTGTCCACTTTCACCAAACCCTTGTGGTCCCTGCTGCTCTGCTTCCCATTAACCGTGTGTGTTTCTGCTTGTTTGTCTCCAGATGTATTCGTTAGCATTTTTCCAGTTGAATCTCATCCTGCTATTTCTTGCTCATATTGCTAACCTCTCCAGGGGCCCATATGCTTCCACAGCTCTTGTGCCAAAATCACAGAGCATCTTAATACAAACCTTCCTTCAACGTCTTCACACCAGCCAAAACCACAGGCTCAATGGACTGCCAGTCTGATTTACAACCAGTTCTGCTGCAGCATAATAGGACAGGCACCAGGTTTGGAGTTGGAACATAACCATGCAATTTCCTAGTTCTGTGACCTTAGGCAAGGTGGTTCCACCACTGAACCTCGGTTTCACTCATGTCCATTCTAAAAATGGTAACCTTCTTGCATAATTGGAATATGAGATGATGGTTGGTAAGCACTTCCTATGTTCCTTGGCATATTAGGTGCACCTCTCTGTCTCCAGTGATAGCAGAGAAGAGCTGAGATTGTTGGTGAGCACCCAAGGAAAATGAGATTGTGCCACAGTCAAACAAGGCTGGGGCATTAGTGAAATGACTGCCTTAAAAAATAAACTGTGAGGGCAAATTGGTTAAAAAAAATGATGGGCACAGAAAACTGACATTTGGGACAATGTCCTCCTCCTAATCCTTGGATTTCTGCTTCTTGTGGACAGGCTTCTAGTTCCCTGAACATACTGTGCTTGTATACACCTGCATGCCTAATTAGCATTATTTTTCTATAGAATGCCTGTCTTTTCCCACATTTTTCCCCACCTACCTTGTATTCAGCCTTCAAGAGTCAGACCAAGTATCCCCTCCTGCAGGAAGCTTCCTTAACCTCCACAGACTGAATTAAATACTTATACTTCTGCACTTCCATATTAACCTCTGCAAATATCTCAAAGCACAAATCACATTACTGTGATTTGGACTTGCCTGTCTATCTCCACACTTGTCTGTGCACTTTTGTAAGGCAAGGGCTATATTCTACTTTTCTCTGTATTCCCAGAGTCAGAATTGTGTTTGAGATACCAAACAAATGCTGATGAAGGCATGTGTGAATGAATGAATGAACACAGTAATTAAAAAAAAAATTCCATCATTTTCATTCAACTTTGGCTAACAGCCATCCAGAATGATGATATTCAGACTTGTTCTTACGATCCGAGAAAGAATAAGCTCCACTGAAATATCCTGCCCAATGGCTTTCCACACCAATGCCATCAGAAGGAGCACTTGCTATGCCCTCTTTCTACTGCCAGGAACAGAGGAAATCAGATTATTTTTCCTCTGAAGCTGGTTTTTTACTGTTTAATAAGAACAGGTCAGAAATCGAGGAAGCCAAGCAGTTAAGCTCATTTAACCTTGGAAGTCTTTCTAATATCTAACCCTTTCTTTGGAACATTCTTTCCCAGATCATCTCAGGGTTAAGAGTGGGCTTCTTTGACCATCCTTTATAATGTGGCTCCCCATCTCTCCACTCTCTGTAACAGTATCAAAGTCCATTTTCTTCCTATCATTTATAACTTTATAAACTTATCTTGTTTACTTACCTATGTCTTTTCCCATTATTCTGTGTCTCTTATCCTAGGACTCTAGGTCTCAAGAGGACAGAGATTTTTTTTGACTTAGTAAGTAGTTAATAAGTATTTGAGGACTTACTGATTCATTTCTCATGCTGTAATGTTTCGCTTATTCTTTTGCTTATTCATTTAATAGTTATCAAGCACTGACTGTGTGCCAGGCACTGATATAATAGGGGTGATGTGGTTAATTTGAGGGAAATTAACTTGGAGGGTTTATAATGGGGAAGGGCCATCTTTGAAAATCAACTATCTCTGAAATTGCAAGGTAGATCAGTAACATAAAGTAATGTATGAGAAGTATGTATTTTCCAGAAGTCCTTATTTTTCAACAGATGGGGGTACAGTAAGGTAAGAGCAAAGCTAACTATGTAAAGACATTCCTACCCAGCATAATTCCTGGCTTACAGATGAGAGGTTGCCTGCACAATCCATTTACCTACTTGTCCAGGCTACCCCCTAATCCCTGGGCAAGTATTTAACCTGAACTGGATGATAAGCCCATGGGAAAGATCAGAACCTCAAGCTATAGATTCTTTTTTTTTTTTTATTCTTTTTTTTTTTATTCTTATGTTAATCCCCATACATTACATCATTAGTTTTAGATGAAGTGTTCCATGATTCATTGTTTGTGCATAACACCCAGTGCTCCATGCAGAACATGCCCTCCTCAATACCCACCACCAGGCTAACCCATCCCCCCACCCCCCTCCCCTCTAGAACCCTCAGTTTGTTTTTCAGAGTCCATCGTCTCTCATGGTTCGTCTACCCCTCCGATTTCCCCCGCTTCATTCTTCCCCTCCCGCT
>NC_138378.1:107799358-107822767 GCF_054177405.1 Leptonychotes weddellii
CTTGTAGGTCTTGAATTATTAGGCAACGAGGAGTTAATAGTCATTTACCGCAATTGACAGTTTTTGCTCTTTTAAATTACATGAATCTAGAATGTAACCATGGATAAAATAGAAAATCAAGCACTAATTATCCATCTCATATGTGCTTTCCAAAAAGGTGTTTTTCCCTCTGGAGGTTAGGAAAAATACAAAGGAAATTTTGAAGTCAGTAGCTTGAGGAAGACATAGCATTCTGTCTTGGAATGGAATCTTAAGGCAGGAGGCCATAAATATGAATGAAAAATATAAGAATCAGAATGAATGCACTTGAACTTGGGTGATGTTCCATTGTCAGAAGCTACTTGAACATCTGAGAGGTGGAACAGAGAGTGACAATCAGGTGCTATCCAAATCAGGCAATGCCATGCAGAGCTCTAGCCAAGTAAGGAAAGGAGAATGGGTCCTTCACTTCTGGTAGTCTAATGATCAGAGAAGTGAATCTATGGCTCCTGATGTGGAAGAAGTCAGTGACAAGCATCATGAGTTACATAAACAATTTAGGACCTACATTTTAAGAATTTCATTTTATTTTTCTATATATTCATATTTATAGACATACACCACACACATACACACACACACATGCTTAAAATAAAGTAACCACACCTAAAGAGACTCTTTTTAAAAGACAAAGCCAAAATTATTTACAACCTTTATAGAGTTCTCATACAGGTACCAGATACAAGGCCAGCCAACATGGCGAGGGAATTTTAATGTCAACTTATTTTATCTCTCAGTGTCTCAAGTTCTCCCTTCCTTATCATGGTGCAACCATTATGAGATCAGTACAGGGAGGGACATATCCAGAAGCAGAGAAATGCTGCCACTCAGAGAGTCTACTCTTATAGCTGCCGAGACAGGACATTATCCCTAGATTTGGGCTACTGTATGTCTACTTGGGGGACCAGGAAGACTCATCCCCCTATGGGGTGGAGGGTGATGGACAATGGTAAGAGTTTATCCTCAGCCAGTCCTTCCTATGTTCCTAGCCACTGGCTACATCCTCCTTACTATACTTGGTCCTCCATTCCCTGCCGCTCTCCTCAGGATTGCTCCTGGTGTTTAATTCTTAACCCAGAACCTTAACAGGACATAAAACCAGGGATAGGGTAGAAAATAAGGGGAGAGACCAGTGACTGCACTTTACAATGAACTTCATTCACTCAGCTGATACTCACCAAATGCCTATTTTGTGATAGGTACTGAGACAGTCTCAACATTAAGGGTTGCTTAGGCCCTGACCTTTAGGACTCAGTCTAGGGAGGTATATAGAAAAATTACTGGCCAACTATAATGAAATATAACTATCTCAGTATTGAACCTGTCTCTGAATTAGATTCATGCAAGATATTTGATATAAACCCAGATTTCTTGCGTCCCCACCCTGCCATTTATTAAAACTAGGCCTCTCAGGATGGGACCTAGAATTCTGTATTAAAAACACAAAACATTTTTCAGGTGATTCTGATGGCCTAGTTCAGACTTCCTTTGGGAAACACCACTCTAATAAATGTATGCATGATGGACAGTAGATAAACAAAAAAGTGGTGCTTTCTCAGTCTCCTGCTTCCTCATAGTTTCTCCTTCAACATCTTTGACTTTATAGGTTTCACACTTTCTATGCTTAAGGAAATTGTTTTACTTTTATTTGCTATCACTAACAGAATGCCTCAGAAGGGTGGTTCCTTTTGTCTGTGTAATATTAGAAAAAAATTACACTATGTACTACATATCTGTAGAAAAGTCTTTGACTTTTAGGTACTATGGATTTCAGCTCATGTTTTGAGCTTAATAGCAATGTGCTTTAACACCTGGTCTGTGATATATTTTGGAATGCGTTCAGGAGCCTGCTACTTCCTATGCATAATTTAAAAATATAGGCGCCATGTGTCTGTCGTTTAATGGAGGAGAAACCACCAACTGCAAACTGACCTTGCTTGCTCTTCCATTCAAGTGCTCTAAGTTAATTGTCACTAAGAACGAAATAACATTTTATGAGAGACCATTCCCTGTGATCAACCCCAAAGTCCTGATCTCATCCCCTGCTAATTGACTTAACCAAGATCTTTTTGATGAAGATATTGTGTAAAACTGGCAAGGAATTTTCTCTCTGAAGCTCTGTTGACTCTCAAATTGAAAGTTTCAGCAGAAAGAAATCGATTGTGTCACTTTTTTTTTAATACCAAGAAGCATTTAATATAGATAGAGCCAAAACTGCTCTTAAAAATCTGAATGCCTTGGTTTGTACTTCTTTGCCCTTCATTTGGAGAGAATCCATGATCTAGGTGGAGCCCTATTTTTCCATCTCTAACACAAGCATAGCTGCATTCATATACTTAAAAGAAATTTTGAGAGAATAAGAAAAAGAAAATGACATCAAATCTTCTGATTCTGACACCATTATCACCATCACTACCACTATAATTTGCCCTACCTAATAGTTTAGAAATTGTGAGTCTGGCCATATGGGCATAATTCCATTTCTTTTAAGACATTACTCCTATAATTCAAGTTATAATAAGTCTCTGAAGGGGTAAAGTTTATGTCCTACTTCTTTCCTGTTTCTCCCCAGCATAACCTAGAGCCTGAATTTGCTTAGTAGGTATGTAGCATCCACTTAATAAGTCTTCCTGATCCTGTTTGCTTGGTTATGATTTTATATTTCAAAGCCTTAACTTTAAAATGTGCCATTCCATAGTTCACAAAGTCTACCCTCATGCAACACCTCACCACCCCAAGAGACCTCATATGGAAGGAGATGTGTCATAATGGTAATATATCTTATTACTATCCTATAAATAGTAATACTATTTATTGACTGTTTACCAGGCATTATACCTAAGGAGCAGGTGCTAATTGCCCCCAATTTTACAGTGAGGAAATTGCAGCATAGCAGTAACTGTGACTTGCCCAAGATAAGGTTGAAAATTCAGGAAATCTAATGCCAGAACTGCCATCCTAATCACTACCCTCTCTGAAGCACAGGTACCATGTTGCCCACTCACTTCTCCAGTACTTCCCAAGCCCTAATTAAATAGTATATTTCTGAGTTCACTAGTTTTATATGTTGAGTTTTCACAGGGTATTTCAAAGAAAGCTATTATGTACAATAGTACATATCCCATTATGTGTTCATAAAGTGTCCTTTCTAGAGCATTTCTTAGGCTTCAGGTAATATCATAAAAACTAGTATTTTCATTCAAATATGATATCATTTAGAAGAAAATGCAAAGAAATGCCAATACCTGAACATATAATGAGTTTCATTCAACATTTAGTGCAAGCTAAGCTTTGCGTAAGCCACTGGGTTTGGACTGAGTTACCTTCGGTTAACAGTCTTTGTGGCTGAATATACTGATGCTCTAAGTTAACTAAGCTGTGATGATGCTGTCATGTTTACTGGCTCTAAGACACTGTAGATAGCAAGAGGCACCATTATTTTATGTACTATTAAGAAGAAAAAAATACAATTTTTAACTATTATGACATGCAACAAATGCAAGATGAGTTTCATTTCAGACATCTTAAAATATGAAAATATGCATCTAGGAATTAATTAAATGTAATTACCTTCAATTCTCTTGTGAAATTGCTAGTCTTAAACTTTTATCTTAGAAGAGAAATAATTCAACCTCTATAGATAGAGTCGCTGTTGAGAAAATGAACTCTGGATTTGGACTTCATAGGTTAGAATCCTGATTCTACCTCACATAAGCTGTATGATATTAGATAGCTTACTTTCTGTTATTTATTTTCAGTGTTTATAAGTAGCAATGAATAATATTATCTACCTCATGGCATGGTGAAGATGACATGGGTAATTCACATAAAATTGTTTAGCACACAATAAGGTTGCTTGGTGCAATATAGATATTAAGTATTTGTAGTTTACAATCAGATATGAAAATAGTAAGGAAGATCATGAGTATTTTCTTCAAAGGTGAAAAATGACCAATCTTTGAAGTTCCTCCTACCAAAAGGAACTCTTCATTTCTCCACTCTTTGAATATGAGCTTGGCCATATGAATTTCCTTGGCCAATGGGAAACCAGCAACATAATACAAGCAGAGGGGTACCTGGGTGGCGTAGTCAGTTAAGTGTTCAACTCTTGATTTCCAATCAGGTCATGATCTCAGGGTCATGGGATTGAGCCCCACTTCTGGCTCCGTGCTCAGCATGGAGTCTGCTTGAGATTCCCTGTCCCTCTCTCTCTGCTCCTCCCCCTGTTCATGCTCTTTCTTGCTCTCTAAAAATAAATCAATAAAATCTTTAAAAAATAATACAAGGAAAAACTTGAAAAGTGTTATTTTCCACCATCATTTGAATGAATTACTGGATGATGAGAGACATGTAGGCATCACTCCAGCTGATACAGCCAACCATTGGACACGTGAGAGAAACACTACCCCATGTCCACAGCTTGCCAAATGCCAGACATGTGTGTGAGGCCATTCAAGACCAAGGAGCCCTCATGTGACCTGTTGTCTGACTATAACTGGATAAATAAGCTCAGGAAGTTATAGCAGGAACACTGCCTAACCGAGCCCAGCCCAAGTTGTTGATCCACATTATTGCCAGCTCTTAACAATTGCTATTTTAAGCCACAAAGTGTTAGAATAGTTGTTATGCGTCAAACCTAACTGATACAACTACAGAGACAAATATTTCCCTGTGCCTGTTTTTTACTGTTTCTTTTTTTATACATGAAGAAAAGTCTCATTGGACTTATTGGTCTAACTTTTATTTTTAAATGAAGGTCAATATGTATAAAATCCTACTTTAAGTCTATTAAATACTTTAGCAAGATCTGAGAACCTTTCAAACTTTTTCATTATTTTTTGTGGTAGAAATATTTCAATTCCTTTGGAGTTATAATTTTTAATTTTGAAGCATTTTCAGTAGTAAATAGATATTTCAAATAGAGGCATACCATAGTTTCTCAACATCTCTGACTTGGAGTGCTTTGAGAAATAATAATAAAAACATGGGGCATGTAGGGAAGCATCATATTGACAGTTCATAACTTAAACATGTCTTTGAGATTCTGCTTGTTTAAGGTTTTTTCTAAAGTAATAACAGGTCACTTAAGCCTGGTCACAATTAAAAATAAATCCACAGGAGAACCTTGCCATGTAGGAACAATGCAAAGTCCCTGATGGTGTCAAAAGAACAGCAAAATGAATGTGCAATGAACACAGACCCCAGAAGAAGTATGTTTAAAATGCTAAAGGTAAGCTCTCAGAAGACACTGCCCCTCTGGTACCAACTTAAACAGCTCAATCTTTCATTACCCTTGAGAAGTCAAATCAGTCTTTTCCTGAAAGGCCTGAAAGTCCATGGAAGACGGGAGAATTGTATGCTCCCCTTTTAAGCAGGCCAGCTTTAGTGAAGTTACAAGATGAGGCTCATTAAAAGCATTTTTTAAAGTGTATTAAAACCCACTGACCTCGGGGCACCTGGGTGGCTCAGATGGTTAAGCGTCTGCCTTCGGCTCGGGTCATGATCCCAGGGTCCTGGGATTGAGCCCCATATCGGGCTCCTGGCTCAGTGAGGAGCCTGCTTCTCCCTCTCTCTCTGCCTCTCTCCCTGCTCATGCTTTCTCTCTCTCTCTCTCTCTGTATCTCTGTGTTTCAAATGAATAAATAAAATCTTTAAAAACAAAAAACAAGATGTATCTTTAAAAAAAAAACAAAACAAAACCCACTGACCTCACAGTAAACAGGACTGGACAACAACAAAGCAGCAGTATTATGTCCAATTTGTTGTGTGTTTGCTATTGAAAAAAATTCTATGAGATTCATTTTGGAAAATGTATGTCAGCATTTGCAACATTTCATTAATGCAGAAAACTATTCCCTGAAATAGGGTACAGCTTCAGAAGTGTCTGCCTTGGTGTCAGTTTTATTTTCTATAGAATTTACTACAATGTTCATTTTATTTAAAAAGATAAAATACATTTATGTGGAATTATTCTTATAATTGTGGAATTATTATCATCAAATTATTATTAGCAGACATAGTAGTAGTACTAGGGGCATGTGAAATTATTGTGTAAACATGAGTTGTTTTCTCCACTAGAGAGTTACTTCATGGAGGATAAAGCTGTGCCTAATATACTTTGGACTTCCCTCACTTTCCCCATCCCATGTTTTTTTATACATCCTTGTCCTGTTGCAGGTACAGAGTAAAGCCCTTTCCAGCAGGTAAATTTTCTATGTTTGCATATGTGCTTTTACAGCATATGTTTCTTGCTTCTTTTTCCATCTTAATGGCCAGCACAAGGCTAAGCATAAAGAAGGTAGTTAATATAACACACTAGCTTTGAGGACAACACATTCTCTGAGGATGATAATGCCAGCTAAGAAATGAGTTGTTTTTTATTCTGAACATTCTAGATTTTAATGCATGTACTGAATCAAAAAGAATACCTCCTTCTGGCACCAATGACTTAATTTGAAATTATTAAGACTCCTTTAATAAAAAACTAATTTGAAGAACTCTGGGAAAACTAGGAGACACAAATTAGGAGTTCTTTCACAATTCGTTTTGCCTTCTAACATTGCCAAATGAAAATTAGCAAGGAATTTTCAGACCAAAGCTTTATGATTATTGAATAATTAAGGAAAGGAAAGATCTGAAAATCTATAAGATTCTTCCAAGAAAGCTTTCTACTGGTCTATGAACCATCTCACTACTTGTTTGTTTTTGATTTCTTACCAGTGCAAAGAAAGTCATGTCTTCGTGTTTTGCACCAAAAATAGGTTAGTGATAAGACAGTTTCCATCATACTTATACATGTTTTTGTAATATGTCATTAAATATTTATATACCCATCTCTTCTACCCATCACTGAGTTATTCTAGAATGTATACTTCTACCTTTTATCTTTTGTGACTGGCATAGTACCAGTAGCATAATGCTTCAGTTATCTATTGCTGAATAATAAAATACCCCCAAATTTAGTAGCCTAAAATAACAGCAGTTTCTTTTTCTCATGATTCTGTGAGTTGATGGGCATTTCTCTGCATTCTGTTGGGAGCTGAGCTGTGGCTGGAAAGTCCAAGATGGCCTCATTCACATGTTTGTCTAGCAGTGTTGGCTGTTGGCCTGGCAGCTCAGTTCCCCTCCACATGGTCTCTCTTCTTCCATTAGTCTAGACCAGCTTTCCTAATGTACGGTGACTAGATTCCAAGAGAATAAAGCTCAAGCTGCCAGGGTTCTTCAAGTTGGGCCCAGAACTGGTACAGTGTCCCATCTGCTGCATTCTATTAGTCAAAGAAAGTCACAAAGCCAGACCAGATTCAAGTGAAAGTGAAACAGAGCCCATCTCTGGGATGGGAGGGAGGGAGGAGGAGCAAACCAGTTCCTGGATGGGAAGAATTGTTGGTGGTCATCTCTGAAGGCAATCTTCATTAGTTTTTTTAGTCTTTAATAAATATTTGTTGAATAAATAACTGAGCAATAGGAAAACCCAGTTAGGATGACAACCAAATTGAGAAGCATCAAATACTGGACAGAGAACATATTTTTTTTTCTTCCTCTTTCCCTTATTCTCTTCCACCTTTCTCTTTTTTTTTTCATTCATTCACAAATTTTGAATAATGAATCTGCATTTGTCTGAAGAGAATGAAGTTACTGACATTTCAGATAGAGGGACTCCCCTATTCAAAGAAGTGGGACAATGAAATTACATAATGGGTCTGAAAAACAACAACTAATTGGATGTAGCCAATGAAATGGGATGTTTGTAGAGGAGTGGAGGGGCATGACGAGAATGTGTGAGGAGCTTGTATATTACAGAAGGAGATTAACATCTGTTCATTAAGCAATGTAGAGTTGAAGGATTAGAAGTAGGATTACATCATGAACATCATGGTGAGTCTTTCCAGTACATGTCTAAAATGGATTATTTATGGACTCTAGTGAGAACAAAAGTCATATCTGCCTTATTCTTTGCTAGGTCCTCTCTTCTTAAAACTCTGCCATAATGTACCTACCATATGCTAGGTAATGCTAAATTAACTTAAGAAGAAAGTTGAATACTTGATGGTTAAGTTAATGAAGCTATCATGTGCCAGATTGTTCAGAAAAAAACTGAGTATGAGGGAGCTCATGCACAGGATTTTTTGCCATTAGCTGGAGCCCTAGGTGATGAACTCTGCATACAGGCTTTGAAAGCCATGATGAAGATGAATGGATTAATGTGAGATCTTGTTCAACTAACCCTTTCACAAGGAAAACTCTTTGCATAGATCACATTACTTTATTTATTTTATACCCTAGACATATTCTAAAGAAATATTTTCCTATTTATTTACATAATTAAATGTAAGTTGCCTCTATTATATTAATTCATTATTTTACTATGTCATAAGTATTTCATTTTTGGCATTTTACTTGTTTGCCTTATCTCTTTGAATTTTGGCCTACCTGGAATAAAGACTCTCATTATATACTATGCTTACATCATGTTATGATTGGTCTGGAGGGAATGATGGCTAATAGTTCACCTTTTCACATTTAAAATTTTCTAGGCATAAACCACTTTTATGTACATAATTTGATTATAATATTGATCCCCATTGCAACTACATGAACTTGGTTGTTTGGGTATTAGAATCTCTTTTACAAATCAAAGGGGGAAAAAAGTGAAGTTTTGATTGTTCAAGCAACTGCTGGTATAGAACCTATGCATTTATTCTGATTTCAGAGAAATTACTCACAATGAACCATATAAATAGAGCCAAATAAAAGATGGATTCAGTGAAATTTGGAACAGACCTGAACTACTTCTTGTATCTGACATCTGGGTTCTTTGCTCCATGATCTGTGGCTTGCCAATTTCATGTTTCTCAGCAATTGCTTACTTAATGCTTCAAGCTGAATACCTCCTGGGTGACCAAGACCAAGAGCAGTAAGAAGTACATATTTCTCCTTCAGATCACCTGACCGTTATGACCACAGGCCAAGTCCAAATTTACATCACTCTATAATATACAGGAGTGCCCGGTTACCACGCTTCAGCATGCACAGGGCTCCAGAAATGCCTGTGGCTCTGCCTTCAGGATCCCAGACAGCCTTTGGACACAAGTTGGAGAGCAGACTGTGGTTTTTAAAAGACCATCCATATGCATTTGGAGCCCATTATTCAATAAAGTGAAAACAAATTCCACTGAGTATTAGAAAAAATGTAAATTTGGCTCGGATCTCCTTATAGATTGTCACTTACCCTGATCAATAGAATGGTTATACTTAAGGAAGTGGTGGTAAGAAGATAAAATGATTTTTTTTTTCAAAAATTCTCTCTTCTCAAAAGTGAATGATTTGTAAATGAGAAATGAGGAGGTACCTTCCTGAGTTTCATCAAGGATGTACAGAAAGAATAAACTCAAGTGGGCCCTTCCTATTATCATTCTTGCTTAAATCTCTTTCCTTTTCCTCTCCTTACCCTAGTGTGTTCACTTTCACATTTCCCACAGCCTTACTTATTCTTTTATTTTAATCATATGGATGGACCCAGAGTGCTTTTTAATTCAATATATTCAGACATAAATTCATTCTGGAGATACTGCTGGGTAACATTGGAATGCATTAATCCTAGTATTAACCTGTCTTCCCTCTGTCTTTTTAGTATCAAGAATTATATTGTGAATGAATTCATGATCACATTTCTAAAGATGTTACTTGGGAGGCTGATCAAGTTACTTGTAGCTGTCTGAGTATTCAAAGTTGTAGTTTTAATGCCCTAGTACTGGCCATCTAGACATGAATTACAGGCTCCATATACACATACTCACACACCCAAACATAGACACTCCTTTACAAACTGGCCATTACTCACCCTGATTTCTCATTCACAGGTAATGTTATGTGATGTCAGTATGGATTGCTTATTTCCACTCCTCAGGTTTTCACTGAGAGAGATTTTCCCTTACACTTCAAGCTTCTTGCCCCATTCCCTCACTTACTCCTTTAGGAAAAAGGGAGTGTATTATAACTAGTACTATGGGGAGCAGAAACTAAAGATGTGAAACCAGATGCTCCCTTTTTTCTCTTTGGGATGTGCTTGCTTGCAGAGAGCTTATGCTTTGGTCTGTCCTTGGGCATGTGGTGTGTTAACCTGCAGGTGAGACCCATGGTTTTGTGTAGTGCTTGCAATGTGATAATTTAAATTCAAGGATGTAGTGTCACCAAGTCTACCTGGTTAATAGTCTTAAATCCATATCCTCCAAGCTAGACTTTGAGAGCCATATATGTGATATATTCATCTCTATCTTCCTTCATTTTTCTTTCAGTGTGATCAGACCTGGGATAGAGAGGCAAGGGTGCAATTGATTAGTCCCCTTGAACTCCAACATCTATGACTGAATTTTTCCTCTATAGCTAGTTGTCAGGCTCCTCTGAATGCCTTTCTACGTGATGAGAATGATCTCGTTATATCCTCTTTTGCTTCAGTTAGTAAGCTCATATTAATTCCCTCCATAGAACTAGAAAGAAAAGTACTTTGCCTAAGACATGCATGATGGTGAATAACATAACCATAACTGCTGACAAATACGAACAGTACTGTGGAAGCCCAGAGGCATGCAATTTATTTGGAATTTTCCTATAAGCCACTATTTTTTCTTGGATGAATGAGAGGTACCAGAATAGAGTGTGATTGTTCTTAATTTTTTTTCTTTCATCAAGAAAATTTGTTTGAAGATTTATTTTAGTCCAATACGTAGAAGAGATAAAAATGATGCCATCATAGATAAAGTGGGGTGAAAGTCTACAGTTAGATACTACCTCCTTTTCCATTATGATGCCTCCATGATACCCTTAGAACATATGGCTGGAACTCATTTTTAAGACCAGAGGAGAAAGATCACTGCACTGAAAGTCGATCACATGAGAATTTATGTCCATAAACACCTCAGTGAACAAAGAACATTTGAACTGGTCCATTTATTTTCTCATCTCCTGTTGGAGACAACTGGTCTCTTAAATGCCTCTGGCTTACAGAATTAAAGATAATATTTTTAAAAGTAGATGACCCAATTTCTAAATTCCTATGGTATCACATTTCAACATTCCATTCTTTAATTTTCTACAGTGTCTAGAATAGTACACCTGGCACAGAGCTGATAGTCAATGAATGTTTGATGACTGAAAGAGTGAATGAATGAGTAAATAGAAAAAGTTGATAGCTGTCCTTAGGTGCAGCAGAGTGCAGGAACCAAGCATGCAAAATGCAATAAAGAATCTCATTCAGAAAGTTCTTTATTGACTTTTCAAAGATCGGAAATCTATAGACCTAAAATTACCTTCTCCATCTTCAAAGGCAAATTTTCACAGAGAAATCCCTGTCTGTTGAAATATGCCTCGGGCGCCTGGGTGGCTCAGTTGGTTAAGCAACTGCCTTCGGTTCAGGTCATGATCTTGGAGTCCCGGGATCGAGTTCCGCATCGGGCTCCCTGCTCAGCAGGGAGTCTGCTTCTCCTTCTGACCCTAACCCCTCTCATGTGCTCTCTCTCTCTCTCATTCTCTCTCTCAAATAAATAAGTGAATAAAAAATCTTAAAAAAAAAAAAAGAAAGAAATATGCCTCTCACCTGCTGAAAACACCTGCTCCTGATAAATTTGGCTTCCTTATCCTGTCAAGGCATTGTGAAGAGGCTACCCATAGGCTTCCAGAGCAAAACAGAAATACAAGGAAATAACATGGTTTCATTTAGGTGGCAAGAATGCTTCTTGATGAGAAAAATTCTTTTTCAGGTGTATTTAAGTTTCTAATTTCAACCACCTTTTTTCTTTTCCTGTATAAAATAAATACCAGGACTTTAAAAAAAATAAATATTGTCTCCTCACCCCCATCCCTATCACCTTGCACTTCTAAACCATAATTATTGACATTTATAGGAAGACTGTGAATAAGAGATTTGTCTAGCATAATTCTTTTATATCTGTTGCTCCTAAAATGTGTGCTGAAGTGCTCTGGAGCATTATGGCAAATTCACAGGGGCATTTTAGGATAATTTAAATTTTGGGGTGAAGCAAAACCTTTGTTGGACATTGCCCAAACTACTACTTCAAAATAATTCACAGTTTCAATATTAGATTGAGCTACTTTCCTTTAGATGATGTCATATCTTTACATGACTGGGCTTCAGGAGGTTCCTATAAAAACAAGGTACACAGTCAGGCCTCAACACTTCTAGGAGTTGTAACAGGGATTAAACCTAAATGGCTCTTTCTTATGAACTGGTGAGCTACTATTTCCCATGTGACACCTAGTTACTGTCATTCCTAATCATGGGAAAGAAGAGTTGCACAGAAAACTTAATAGGGAGAAAATTGATGCTCAGCTCCCTAGAAATTAGAGAGCATGTACCACAGCCAGTGTCTACTACCAAAGGGAGAGGCTGTAGGTAAAATATATAGGAAAAATCATGCAGAACATTGTGTGAATCCTGCATGAGCAGTAGTGCTTCAGAAGTCACTGGGAAAATGCAACACAGAGATTGGAAAAGGACATAACACACAGTGTGCCTTCCGCAGAGTGAGGCTTGAGAGGAGGACCATGGTGTTGGGCATCTCAATGGCTGCAGGTTTAGCACGCTGGGCAGGAAAGCAGAGAGCACCATGGAAGGTACCTCTCTCCATGTTCATGAGGAAGAAATTCCTCACTTGGTTTGCAAACAGTGAACTTACCAGGAAAGCAGAATTGGAAGGAATAAAAGGAACATATTAGGAACATATAAGAGACTCCACCTGGGGACTCCCAGAAATGCCTGAGGAGACTTCATGGTGGGGGGTTGGGAGTGTGCTATTACATCAGCAAGTTAGGGTGATGAATATGTTAATATGAGCACAATTATGTCCACAAAATGCTGGGTATGGAAATTTTTTCTTTTTGCACATTCCCATTCCCAATAGAACGTATTTCTTCCTCTCCTGTGCCTTGTCTTTTTACCATTAACTGTAGAGGTATAGAAGCAACACTTCTGTAAGGCCATTTCACTTCTGTGTCCATATGTCTGTCTTCCTGATTATACTGTAAGCTCTTTGAGGGCAGGCATCATGATCTTTCCTGTATTTTTCTTCACTGAATACAGTGCCAGGAAAAAGAGCGGATGCTCATTAATGCTCATTAACTAGAACTGAATTGCCTCGGCAACCTTAGAGAGGACTGGATGACTGAAGTATTATTTTCTAATTTGCAACTAAGAGGCAACTAGCAAGCTTCCTCATAATCAAAGAAGTGATAACTATCAAAGCACTATTAATCAAAATGTGTTTTATTTCCTACCAGGCTTTACTCATTAGGAAAATGAGGGAGGGGATTTATGTGCAGGCATAAATCAAAGTTTGTGATGCTAAAAGAGTCGCATGCTGCTAGAACCAGACAAATGACCTCCAGTTTAAAAGAAGCAACATTTAAACCTCTCTGTGCACAGAATTCTTTCCAAGAACACTCAAGCTTTCTGTAACTATGGAAATGTTGAAACAAGACGTAATATTGAAGAAGAGAGATTTACTTACACATTGGAGCCTTGTTTGTATCTTTTCTATGTAATTCCAAAATTATTTGGGTTTTTTTCTTCACCATGTTATTGAAGTGTCCCTACAGTTTACACACATCAATAATAGAACTAGGAATTGTGTTGGAGATAAAAATAAATAAAAATTGCTTTCTTTCTATTGTAGTTATGAATAATGAATATTCTTCTTGTTGACTAAAACTTCACCATACTGCAGGAAGGAGCTAGGGCATCATGATATGGAAAGACAGGCAAAATCTGCCCATGCCTGGGAACTAGGTGTGAATCTCAGTTATCATTGGATGCCATGAGTATATTGTCTGTAATGGTGAACATAGTCCTGCCTTTGGTTTTGCAACTATAGCTAGAAAGGTTACTGGCTGGAACATCTCTTACTTGAGACAGAAGTGGGGGTAATCAATAGAAATGTAGGGAGAAAACCTGATATGGAATATATGATCTCTAACTGGGCTTCAGTTTTTGGATTCTCGCCTATAAAACAGAAGGGAAAGGAGAGTTTTGCAGATGTCTTAGGTAGCATAGATAATTCTTTTTTTTAAAGATTTTATTTATTCATTTGAGAGAGATAGAGAATGAGAGAGAGAGAGAGAGAGAGCATGAGAGGGGGAAGGGTCAGAGGGAGAAGCAGACTCCCTGCCAAGCAGGGAGCCTAATGTGGGACTCGATACCGGGACTCCAGGATCATGACCTGAGCTGAAGGCAGTTGCTTAACCAACTGAGCCACCCAGGCGCCCAGCATAGATAATTCTTAAGGATTCATTTGGTGGTAGCCTTAAAATCCACTAAAATGTCCTTTATATTCTCAGATGTTCTGCAGGGACTCATGAGTTTCATACTAGTTCCATTTAAGGATGCTTATGAGTTCCAGCCTAGTAACAGTATATTTTTACTATACCACTTTCAGTTTGCTCTTTATACACCTAACTCATTTAATTCTTACAAAAATCCTATGAAATCAGTATTGTTATTATTACCATTTTCCCATGAGGAACCTGAGCTTAAGGAGTTTAAGAAATTTCTCCAGTCCTTCATGTGGTTAAATGGCATAGCTGGATCTTGAACCATATATCAGTGAATGACATTGATTCACCACTAATTATATTGCAACAACCTTCACAGAAACAGAATATGGCTTGTAAAAACTCAACTAGTTTAAGTCATCAGTGAGGGATGATAAAGTCCTTTCTAGATGGATTTGCAGCTTTCTGTGCTAATTCAAATTTCACATTTCTGTCTCTGGGCTAGACAAAGATGTATTCTCTTATTCCAAGAATTTCTAGGTCTAAGGGGAGGAAACATTTCTAAGTTCCCAGCTATGAAAAAACATGAGAATTGCTATAAAGAGACATATACACAATGACATGAGAGGTTCAAAATAGGAGAGATTAGCTCTGAGTTAGAATATTTACTAATTTTACTTGAACTCAACACAGGACCTGGATGGAATACAAGATTTTGACGGGTAGAGATGGAAATGCTAAATCTTATAGGCAAAAAGGCAGCATAAAAAAAGGTGTGAAAGCAGTGAGTGAAGACTGTGGTTCAGCATAGGCTATTTTAGGTAAAGACTTGGGATAGGATATATAGAAAGGAAGATGAAAGATAAGACTAGGATCTTAATAGATATAAAACAAGTTGTTGGATGTAATTTCTCCTTTTCATTTAACATATTCCTGGAATTTCTAACATTAAGATTTCAATTACCATACTTGAGAGAGATGTTGATCAGAAGGGAGTGCATCTAGATTTAAAAAGTTTTTTAAATGTTTAAAGAGACTAATGTCTAGCATATTAAAGGTAATAAGTAAATATTTATTAAATGACTGAATAATCAAACCATTAATGGCTATCTAGAATTTGTGATGAATTTTCAAAATCACTGATTTTTATTGTATAGGCAATATGAATTAAATTTTAATGAGTTTTAATTTAAAGTGGTTCCAAATGTGAATTTTTTCCCATAATAAAGTATGTTCTAATTATTACCAGAGTAGTTCATATTTGGTAATGGCTGGCATTGCTGTTGGGTAGTCCATTAAATCATGAAGTGATTGATTTTCTTTTCCTTTTCTACTTTCAAGGGGATTATTTCTACCAAATATAATTGCCCTTTAGTGAACAGTGTTAGTTTGATGTACTGTGAACTTCCTTGGGGATGATCAGCCTCTGTGAATAGTAGCATTAATCTAGTACAGAAACATTAGTGGCTTGTAAGGATTAATTCTATCTTAAGAACTTTTATGAACCTTGAGTGTACACATGCTCCATAATAACTTGTTCCCAATTTCTCAACTGTCACATCTTTAATTTGGTTATTCACATTGTTTCTTCACAGTTGTTGATTCAAAAATCTGCCATACATTCTTTACATAATATTTTCAACCACCCTGTCTTTCTGAGAATGAAAAATGGATAACAGGAATGCCATTGGTGTTTAAAACACATGCCCTCAAAGGTAGAATGGGTCTTTCGATCTTCCTTCCTACTGCAGCAAATAAATAGCCCAGGTTTTTCCTGATTCAGTTCTGTTTCTTCTATGAAATTTAGGTTTAAATTTTACATTCAGATTTCTAAAACAATTATCACTTCACCTGGGCCTTCCAACAAGTTAATCAGTAGTTGAACTGAGATCATCATCACCTCATCAAGCAATTGCACAGAGTATCTGCTAATTCAGTTCCAGTCAATTAATCTCCAGTGGAATGAAGCTGCAGCAGATGGAGACAGAGGGAGTCTCTCCTATCCAACTCATCATTTGTCCTAACTCATCAAGGAACCAGTGAGCTTTCTTCCCGGAACTTACAGTTGATGCACGAAGACCATATCATTTTCCTATTTAGCATGATGGATTATAAGATTCACAGGAAAATATTTGCAAGGTGTAATGATCATAGGCAGGAAATGTTTTTCTTTATACAGGGCTATTCAACAGCAGACTTGGGATGCCTGTCAGTTTCTGGCAGGCGAATTAAAAATAAATAAATAAAAGGGAAGAATAGTCTAATATTATGCTTGGGATTAATTCTAATTGATCCCAGAGAATTTAGAACCTAAGTCTGGAGAGGTTAACATATGAAGTAAAGCTCCTTAAAAATAAATGACTTTTCTATTGACAGTTTGATGGCTATGACATCTCTGGGCATAATAGCCTTTTTATCCAGAAAGATCCCCAAATTGAATGTGAGGACAGAGCTGAGCTTTTGCTCATTATCATTTGTCGCATCTCAGTTCTTATGGGTGATAGTATTGTTTACTAGCACACCAGAGTGGCTCTAAGCACTTAAGAGAGTATACGTGTCATTTGGACATAGGAAAGCTTACTTTATAACCACCCACTGGTAAATGTTTTCTGGCTGAAGCCCAACATGGACTAATAGGAACTTGGTAAATTAATGGACCATTTACTCTTTTTTAAAATAATTTTTTGTGTTCTCAAGTAAATCTTACATCTAGAAGGCTATAGCATTTGAGGTAGGAGGCATCTACAATTAGAGACGGAGGGAAATGAGCATGCCGATATATCACTGTGGCTAAATTCAATCATTCACTTTTTCACATTTACAACTCTTTAATAATTTTGATTAAACATTTTTTCATGAGGATAATGCTGTGAAAAACCAGAAGTTTGAATGATAGAATTCCTTATTGAAGAAGGTTTAAGGCCATCATTCAATGAACTGTAATGGTTGCTTTAATGTTCGAGGGGGAAAAAAGAGGAATAAAGAATTTAAGCTCCAGCAAAGAAAGCACCATGTCATCTTTCAGCCACTTCCTTGGCTAGCATAGGGCCAGACATACATTAGACACTTGCCCAAAAGCTCAAGGATAATGGTGATGCCAAGGTCATGAGTCTGGGCTTTTCTGTGCAGTGATCCCATTCTTCTCATAGTTATGTAGAAGGAGAACTATGGATGCTTCAGGATAATAATGCCCTTGTTTTAGTCATTAAATCCTTTCTTAACAAGCTATTAGTTAAGGTTGGGGTGGGGGTAAGTGCCTAGTAGTTAATTTGAAGAACTGAATCTTTGGAGCAAGCCAAAAGAATGGTGTAACTTTGTGTATGTTGCTAAGTCTTGCTTTTTATTGCTCTAGAAGGACATTTTGAAAGTTAACAGACATCATGCAGAATCCTCTAAGTGATTCAATTTTTTTAAAGGCAAATCTGTTAAAAAAAACTATCTGATTAATATTCTGCTTTGTAACTTACATAATCCATATTCAATTGCTTAATGAGTTTTTGATTGTCACAATGTTCCCTGTATGTACTTGAAGGTGAATTGAAAACAAAAGTAGTGGGAAAATATAGTAGATACCCAAATGCTACAGAAAAGCTCATATCTGTTTAGGTGACAAGATATATGTATCAGTATTTGATATGTATATAGTATGTTTGAGATATATATTTCTATATTTATTAAAAGAATATCAAGCTTGAAGTGGGATTCAAGAAAAAGTATATAACATGTCTTTAAAGGTTGTATGTTTATATAAACTACCAGATCTAGCCTGAGAAGAAACAATGCATTGATTGTATATATACAGTTATAAGTAATATAGTAGAGATTTTCTCCCAAATCCCTGACATTTTAACATATCCTTAAATAATATGACCCAGTTTTTAGGTGAATTACAAGCATGGTCATCTGTCATGGCAAAGAAAGTCAGGAATCCTCCAATGGACCATTTATAACCTCACTGTACATACCATGATTTAATCATTTAACATATTATACTGTGATTATATATTTTCATGTTTTTATTTCTTATTAGACCTTTGGGTTTTATCATTCTGTTTTTATAGATTCAACTCCTTACACAGGTGCTGTAAAAGAAATGAATATTTATTTGATAATTTATTGGATATTAATAGTGTATTAATTTGCAGAATTTACCCTATTCTTCTGGTTAGTACTATAAAGAAAAAAAAACAGAAAATAAGAACATTTCATTATTTTGAAGACAGCTAGATCAACATTACAAAATTTATTTTTGTCTAACATTCCCCAGCATTAAAATAAGCAAACATTGAATTCCACCAAATATCTGCTAGGGATTTATTTCACAATGACTTGTTCTGGAAAAAAGATGCATTCAAAATTCATATGTTCTATAAAAGCCATTCTGAGGTGGCAGACAACTTGCTTTTTTAAAAAAAAGTATGTCCAGATCCTGTGATCCATCCCTACACTATGATGAAGAACTGAGAGTTACATACTTGGACAAGGTATATACTTGGACAAGAACAACCTTGTGAGGAAAAAAAAAAAAGTGTTTCTATGAGTATGACATGCTGATAGGTTGTCCCTATAACTAGTCAGGCAAAGAAGTCTGACTGTTTTATTTGCATAGTTGAATGTTAGCTTTGCCATCTGGTCATCTTATTGGTCAAAGACAAAGATATCTATAGCTCAGCATAGGATATTGAATTGATCTTGACTGGATGGTTATTGAGTTTCAAAATATTTTCTAGAATACTTGTTTTCAGTTATTCTATTTTAAATATTATTTTATTATAAATTACCTCAAATCATTTTGAAAATATCCACAGTATATATTATGTCCATACAGTGCTCATATCTGTTTAGGTGACAAGATATATGTATTTATAATGATACCTAGCTATGCAATTTTTTGTATGAATATCTAGTCATGAAATTTTGAGACTTCAAGAAACTGTTTGAAATGAAAGAGGTATAGTGGATCTTGAAACATGGTTAGGATTTGGATACACACATATTTATTCAGAATTTTATGTGAGATTGACTGGATCTTCTCTTATTCATGGCAGAGCAGAATGGTCTGTTTGACCATTTAGTGGAGGTATAATAAAGTAGAAATAAAGAAAAAAAATAGGATTACTTATTTAAGTAATCTCTTCACCCAACATGGGGTTTGAACCCATGACCCCAAGATCAAGAGTCACATGCTCCACCAACTGAGCCAGCCAGGCTCCCCCCAAAAAAGAAAATTTAAATACAGACTGGAATAAATTGATTTTAAAACTAGATGTTCTTTGGTATCTTCTTTTGAGGTCTTTCTCAGCTTGTTTATTAACCCAGATGTTTAAAATATTGTTAAAAAAAGGGAAATAATCATTATAGGTAAAGTAACCAGAATTTGGAATTTAATTCTTCTTTGGTATTATTTTTTCATAGTTCCGTTTATATTTGCTATCTAAGACTTTGTCATAAGGTTCTTTCTGACCCTGATGGATAAGTCAATGATCTACCATATAATTCCCATTTATTTAAGGTTATTTCTTAAAGATGGTGTTTATAATATGGTATACATCTTATTTACTCTGATTCCTGAAGAGTTCTCTTGCTAACTTAGTAGCCTTTATTGAGCCCAGAGAGAATTGTTAGTTTAGTGATTGCCAGGCCTTAATTAATTACAAACTGCTTTGCATTACCTGTGACCTATGGATTTATGGTTAGAGAGGAAGTATCTTACAAAGGATCTTTGGGGCAGATGCTAAAGAAATCTTTGGACCTCAGGAAGATATGGAAATAGAAATCCATCTCTCTGTTTTGCTTTTGGGAAGCATGGGTCTTGTCAATGCAATTATGTCTGTGTGTTAGAAAGGAAGATTTATTCTCTGCTTCTCATATTAACATGGGGAAAGTCTTCAGTTAGACTAACTCTCCTGGCTTTTCTCTCCACCCCCCATCCCTACAAGAGGAGTATGTTATCAGACTGATGAATTTGAAAGGATAAAATCACCATGCTCAACTTAGCCCATTCCTTTCTCTTCTTTTGGATCTTTTTGCTATAGATGATACATTATGATCTGCTGTTATCATCCCAGTAAGGGACTCTTTGGCAATACTAAGTACTGGATTCTGGGGAAATAACTTGGCTTTGGATAAATCCTTTAGTTAGGATTGGCCTGTTTGCTATACATGCTAAACTGAAATTCTTTATATTCTTTCATGAGAAAGGCACATAAGAGACTTGGTGTTGTTGGGGCGCCTGGGTGGCTCAGTCGGTTGGGCGACTGCCTTCGGCTCAGGTCATGGTCCTGGAGTCCCGGGATCGGGTCCCGCATTGGGCTCCCTGCTCGGCGGGGAGTCTGCTTCTCCCTCTGACCCTCCTCCCTCTCATGCTCTCTGTCTCTCATTCTCTCTCTCTCGAATAAATAAATAAAATCTTTAAAAAAAAAAAAAAAAAAGAGACTTGGTGTTGTTGAACCAATGCAACTTATGTGTTCCTGAAAGAACATTTTTCTATATTGGAGTCTGGAATTTGTCCAGTTTTGCCAATAAGGGATGAGTAAGTCCGTTTAATATAAAGACAGTGTGTTAACAGCTCTTTTACTGGCAGATCTAAAGTTATATTGTAGAACTTTTTTTTTTTTCCTACCATTAATGCAGGTGATATTTTCATCTCCATTTTTCTGTCTGATATGTTGCACAGTTGTTTCCAATTTCAGGAAAGAAAGAAAGGGGCAATGCTTACCAATCCTGTAAAGCCCCAGTCACATGCTATGCAATAACAAAAATGATGTTAGATAGGTAGCAATCAATTTTAATACCTACTATAAAGTCTATTTCAAGTATGAACATAAGCACACTAGGGATATCTTCTACATGATAAAAAATTCTGGCCCCTTTACAATAGTTGTAAAAAAAAATTCCACTGTAATCTTAATTCCTACACTGAGCTTCCACTGAGACAACTTATCTTTAATTAAAGTTAAGTGTATCTAGGAATTTCTTTCTGATATGGATCACAGATACTGTGGGAACTTGTGGTATGTTGTGTTATTATTCCCAACTGTTTGCTGCCATTCTCTATCACATTTGTCATTGCAGGGCCCCTCCCTGTGGAAGGAATATAAACAACCTTCCACTGATGTTCATCTTGGCCCTCTGGTCTGTTTTGGCCAATAGAATGCCAGCAGAAGTAAAGTAGAACACGTCTGAGAAGTTTAAAGAGCCATCCCTTGATTCCATCATTGCTTCTTTCCTGTGCCTTGAGTATGCATGTCCCAGATGCAGGCAGGCTGCTACTTCAGACTGGATCCCAGCCAATAAAGGTGAGAAATAAACCGTTGTCCTCATAAACCACTGAGATTAGGAGTTGTTTGTTGACATGACACAGCCTAGCACATGGTGGGTGATACAGATTCAACAGTAATCATCTATACACATATTTCCTCTCTTTTCTTATTCTTGTCTATGTCCTCTATCATAATTTGTATGTATATATACTACAGTTCTATATACTATATAGTCCCTTGTATGTATCCATATATTTATATGGACTATATGTAGTCCTTTTCTTCTCCCTATTTTATCTTCCTTTAAATTTCTGATTTTCTGCTCATTTGTGTCTGTTTGTTGGTTTAACCTTCTCAACTCACTTCTTTTTAAAAATGCTCTGTCAGAAATCTGTTCTTAGCCAGAGTTAAAGAAAAAAAAAATCAATTTTCCTAAATTGACTCATCTGGGTGGGGTTTATAACCAACTTACTTTATTTTTGAAAAGGTCTATGAGAAACTTTTGACATTGAGCATTTTGAAAAATCTTACTTATAAACATTCTTTGGTCTCAGCATTGTCACACCATGGAAAAGAAGGAGGACATGCATAAGATTTATATAGCTGACAGAGATTTCTATGTACTGTGTGCAGTACATTTATATTTTCAGCTTAAATCATTGAGTGATTATTTTCTGAAAGAATTTTGTCTTTCTTGGGGGAGGTTGAAAATCATGTCTACTCGATGATTTATTAAGTGAATAAGTAAGTGAAAATGAACAGACTGGTACTGATTTTTACCATAGGCAGCAAATTATGAATAATGATTCTTCCATGCTTGAACTCCTTTGCAGTGATTCTGCAAATAATTCTAGTTGTCTCAGGTTGTTTCAGCCAAGTGGATTTGCATAGGCAGGAGAGGCTGAAAGACAGCAGGTTAGGCTTGAAGCACTATGTCAGGGGGCATGTTAGAATTTTATTAGAAATATGGGCTTTTGTGCCATTTGGTGCCCTGTGTTCATTACTGTCATATCCTTGCAGCTCTGTAACTGAAGGGAAGACGAGAAAACATTTAGGATAGTGTAGAAAATAAACAAATATATGGGTTAAAGAACTTTTAAAATGTACCTTAAAATACCAAAGGTCTTATAATTAAACTGAAGAGATTTAAGAAATCTGTGGAATCTGTCACTGCCTACCTTTATAAATAAATACTGTTGACTGGCATTCCTTGAGAGGAAAACTGCTTCTTTTTTCCAAGGTAGCATTTTTAATATACTAGACTGAACGAAATGCCATTTCCTTTTATAGGTCAAACGCAGTTGAAATTTGGCAATTTCATACTGTTCAAGCAAATAACTTAAAATTTACAATCCAAGTACACTCCATGACAAAATGTCCATTTCTCAATGTGCACATTTGAATCAACATGCAGAATGTGCATTTGTAGATTTATAACTATCAATTTCTGTTATGTCATAAATATTTACATCATAAGTATTTTGCTCCTAAATAACAGAATCTCTAAATTATGGGGTTTCTGTGGGTATGCCATAATTTATTAAAATATCTTAATATTGAACACATAGTTTGCTTTCTTAATTTTGGTTTTGTGGTTGTTGTGATTGTTGATAGTTGTAGTAGTGAACCGAATTCTGTTTGCTTTTGATTTAATAAATTATAATAAAATACCCCTCCCCCAACATAGACCATGTATACATACTACATATGTTGCATGCTTTTCTTTTACAAATATGTCTATGGTTTCTTTATTTTATACCATTTTGCTTTCCCAAAGTATGAATTTAAATAGGATTGCAAATGATTTATTAATCATCTTTTTTTT
>NC_138378.1:107823267-107851352 GCF_054177405.1 Leptonychotes weddellii
TATTTTCAATGACAGCCTAGCTGGATATAGTATTCTTGGCTGCATATTTTTCTCATTTTTGCTCTGAATATATCATGCCAGTCCTTTCTGGCCTGCCAGGTCTCTGTGGATAGGTCTGTTGCCCATCTAATGTTTCTACCATTGTTGGTTACATCTCTCTTGTCCCGAGCTGCTTTCAGGATTTTCTCTTTGTCTCTGAGACTTGTAAGTTTTACTATTAGATGTCAGGGTGTTGATCTATTTTTATTTACTTTGAGAGGGGTTCTCTGTGCCTCCTGGATTTTGATGCCTGTTTCCTTCCCCAAATTAGGGAAGTTCTCTGCTATAATTTGCTCCAATATACCTTCTGCCCCTCTCTCTCTTTCTTCTTCTTCTGGGGTCCCAATTATTCTAATGTTGTTTCGTCTTACAGTATTGCTTATCTCTCGAATTCTGCCCTCGTGATCCAGTAGTTGTTTATCTCTCTTTTTCTCAGCTTCTTTATTTGCCATCATTTGGTCTTCTATATCACTGATTCTCTCTTCTGCCTCATTTATCCTAGCAGTTAGTGCCCCCATTTTTGATTGCACCTCATTAATAGCCTTTTTGATTTTGACTTGGTTAGATTGTAGTTATTTTATTTCTCCAGAAATGGTTTGTCTAATAACTTCCATGCTTTTTTCAAGCCCAGCTAGTATCTTTAAAATCTTGATTCTGAACTCTAGGTCCAACATCGTACTAAGGTCCGTATTGAGTAGGTCCCTAGCAGTAAGTACTACCTCTTGTTCTTTTTGTTGAGGTTATTTTTTCTGTCTTGTCATTTTGTCCAGAGGAGAATAGAGTAATGAGAGAACAAAATGCTAACAGGGTAACAACATCCCCAGAAAATATACTCTAAAGAAATCAGAAAAGACATGAAGCCAGGGGAAAAGAAAGAAAAAGGAAAAAGAAAAAAAAAGAGACAGAAAAAGATAAAAACAAACAAAAACAAAACAAAACAAGAAAAAACAGAATATGATCCAATATGATCAGGCTGGTGCATAGATCAGTGCCACCGACTAGATTTTGGGTGTATTTCAGTCTGTTCGAAGAAAGTGCCTCCCAAAATTTTAAAGATAGACAAACTTATATATGTACAAAAATAAGGGTTGATATGATGAAGGGATGCAATATGAATGTAAAGATGAAAATTATTAAAAAAAGTATAAAAGGAATTGATAAGAAGTTGTTTGAAAAAAGAAAGAAGAGGATTTTAAAAAAAAAGGGGAGAGAATGTGATCAGGCAGGAGACTAGAACAAAGCTATACATTAGAGATTTAGGATATATTTTGATCTGTTAGTAGAAACTATCTCAAAATTTTAAGGAGAGAACAACTTATATATAAATGCCAAAAATAAGGGTAACTACTATGAAGGGATAGAATATGACTCTAAAAATGAAAAACAAAAATATTTTTTAAAAAAGGGATTGATAAGATGTTGGTTGAAAAAGGGAAAAAGAAAAATTAAAAAAAAAAATTAACTTTGAAAGACTAAAGAATCATGGGGGAAAAACCATGGATTCTATGTGCAATATTCCCCTAGCTCTGGAGTTCTGCCATTCTCACTGATCGGTAAACTTGGTCTTGGCTGGGTCTTCTTGCTAATCTTCTCGGGGAGGGGGCTGTTGCTGTGGTTCCCAAATGTTTTTGCCGGAGGCAGAATTGCCCCGCCCTTGCCGGTCTGGGCTAAGTAATCTGCTCGGGGTTGCTCTTGGGAGCTTTTGTTCCCTGCAAGCTTTTGGTACAGCTTTGGAGGACGAGAGTGAAAATGGTGGCCTCCCAATCTCCACCCCAGAGGAGGTGAGAACTCAGAGCCCCGCTCCTCAGTGCGCCCCCAGCGAAAAGCAGTCCATCACTCCCATCTCCCTGGTCTCCAGCCACATTCTGTGCTCACCTGGCCTGTGACCGAGCATTTCTATCCCTGGCACACGACCCCATTTGGAGTTTCCAAACCCAGCAGATACCTGCGGTGCGCTCCTGTGCCACTCCTCCTGGGGGAGGAAGGGGAGTCTCCCTGGATCTGCCCCTTGTTGGGTCCCTGCTGGAGAAGCAGTGACCTGACTGTGCCGTGGATCACGGTATATGGCAACCCTGAGCTGAGAGCCCATGCCTCGGCTCCCTCTCTGCAGCTGGCTTTCCCGCTCCAATACCTGGGAGCTCTGCTGCACTTAGGCACCCCCAGTCTTTCTGTGACCCTGATGGTCCTGAGACCACACTGTCCCACGAGGGTTTCACCCCCCTCTTAGCCACTGGAGCAACGTCCCTCAGCGGACCCGACTTCTAAAAGTTCCGATTTTGTGCTCTGCTGCTCTATCACTTGCCAGAAGCGGCCCACGGAGGACCCCTCCCCCCGCCGTCTATCCTCCCGAATATCGCCTCGGATTCACTTCTCCACACAGCCTACCTTCCAGAATGTGGTCGCTTTTCTGTTCAGAGAGTTGCTATTTTTTTCTTCAATCTCCTGTTGAGTTTGTAGGTGTTCGGAATGGTTTGATCCCTATCTAGCTGAATTCCTGAGACCATACAAAATCCAGGTCTCCTACTCCTCTGCCATCTTGCTCCGCCCCTCCTCTTTCCATTTATTTTTAACTATAATGTTATGTTATTCATAAGCATTAATTTTTTCTAATTTTCAATAGCATTTTCATACAATAATGCCTATAATATTAAATAATTTAACCTATTATGTTTTATCAACTTAAATGTTGATTTTTATTTGGGTACTTTTGAATTATTTTTATATAAGGTCTCATAATATTTGTATATTGTTTGCTTATTAGAGTACTTGTTTAATTTTGTAAAGTTTCATTTTGTATCTATTGAAGTAAAGACTTAGTTTTTCTCCCTATCCACATCTTCCAGTGAGCCCCATTTAGAAGGTTTTTTGTAGAGCACACAAATATACACTGATGGTTCTTGAAATAAAGTCAGTGAGCAAACTAAAAGAGCTCTCAACACCAAAGTTGGAAAAATTTGAACAGCAAGATAAATGAATTAGCACTAGGTTATTACCCAATATATAAAATAAATACCCACGAGCCCATATTGATATAAATAAGTGCTTGAATAAACTTATAAATGGAAGAGAAGAGACAAATTTCCCATGAAGGAGAATTTCAAATAAATTAAAAAGATACTCTACTCTCCAAGAGAGAGAACCTAACTCCCCACCCTTTAAATATGGGCTTTGAATAGTGACTTCCTTCCAAAGAGTAGAGTATGGGAAGGGGAAAAAGAGTAACTTTGCAGCATAGAAACCTGACAAACATTACTTCAAGAAATAGATGATCAAGGTCAACATTAACCATTATAAATCATGTTGATACAATGTATCCTTGACATGAGATGATGACAATGACATTTTACCTCTATTACGTTCTTCCCTAAAACCTAGAACCTCAGTTTCACCAGAAGAAAAACAGCACACAAATACCAATATTGGGGCATTCCACAATATATCTAACCAGAACTTCTCAAAACTCAAAGTCATTGAAACCAAGGAAACTTTGAGAAACTTTCGTAATGGGGAGCCTAAAGAGACATGAAAACTAAATGTAATATGGATAGAATCCTGGAACAGAAAAAGGACATTAGGTAAAAATAAGGAAATCTGAATAAACTATGGACTTTAGTTAATAATAAGGTGTCACAATTGGTTCATTAATTGTAATGAATGTGACCTGCTTGTGGAAGATGTTAATTGTGGATGTGGGATGTATGGGGACCATCTACACTACCTTCTTAATTTTTCTATAACTCTAAAATCATTCTAAAAAAGAAAGTCTAGGGCGCCTGGGTGGCTCAGTCGTTAAGCATCTGCCTTTGGCTCAGGTCATGATCCCAGGGTCCTGGGATCGAGTCCCACATTGGGCTCCCTGCTCAGCGGGAAGCCTGCTTCTCCCTCTCCCACTCCCCCTGCTTGTGTTCCTGCTCTCGCTGTCTCTCTCTCTGTCAAATAAATAAATAAAATCTTAAAAAAAAAATAAAAAATAAAAACGAACGTCTATGCAACTGATGAATTACTGAATTCTGCATCTGAAATTAATGATGTACTATATTTTGGCTGCTTAAATTTAAATTAAAAAAAGAAATAAAAATTAAAAAAGAAAAATGAAAGTCTGTTAATAAAAATAAATAAAGCCAGGAAAATGTGTAAAGTTGAGGTGCTTTCAGGGAAGTTGGTGTCAATTCAATTCTGAATATTTCTTGATCCAGATATATTACCATTCAATATATTTTACATCTTGAATGCAGGGATACTCTTGAATTATCAATGATTGCCTACAAGTTACCCTGGAAGCATTGCATCCAAATGAGTGAGCATTGTCCAATTTGTATTACAATGAACATCTTTTTTAAAAAAGGAGTTAGGTAATTGAAATAATAATTATCCATCATCATTTATTATAGACTGTGATGGGAGCTAGTGCTCCAACCTAGTACACTTAGCAGAAACATGAACTTTTATAAATATTGAATGATAATTAATCAAATTGAAATACTTTGCTCCAAGACATAAACCTTAATTCTTTAGAAAATTAATTGAATTTAAAGTAATATTTTTGTAGGTTTGGGTAACTATTCATTAATACTGGGGGACATTTACAAATGCACGACTTCAAGAACATTTACTAGAAATACAGACTCATAGAACTAGGCGAGATCATCTGCTTCTAGTCTCTTATTTACTCTACAAGGGAGAGAGATCAAATGACCTGGCCAAGATTGATGCATTGTTTGTCACAGAGTGCTTAGAATTTATTTCAGTTTTCCACTGAAGCTTAGAAGTTGAAGCCAAGAGATTTGGATTTGGGTCCTGAATGTGCTCCTCACAGCCTGTATGAAAATAAGCTGGTTCTTTAACTTTTATTTTTCTAGGTATTACTTTTCTTTATTATGAAATGATAAAGATGATGATATAGTAATAATTCCCCAAGTATTTCATAATGATGTTTAAGGTTTCAATGGCAACTTTTATTGAAGGAACTTTTAAAACTATAAAGCAAAATACAACTTGTTAATATTGTTCTTATTTTTATTAAATTTTATCAACTGTCTCTCACCTCTGATTTTCCTTTTCTAGATGGATACATTAATAATTAAGCCAGAAAGCCCAGTCTTACAGAGCTATTAAAATTTATTTTACATATACTTAGGTATGGATAGATTGTACACTTTTCATCAATTTCCATATATCTTTCTCTCTCTGTCTCTCTTTCTTTATTTGCCTATAGCCTGTTGGGTACTTTAATTTGGTTTGCTAGGTTTCATAGTTCTAAGGGTAGAAGAGAGTGCTCCCTTGTAACTTTAGATTGTCTTCACCCTCTCTCCTTCTTATAGTTACACTTTCTTCCAGTGACTTCTGTAATAATATTTCTGCCTGGTTTTCCTTCTACTTCTTTGAACAGTCCATTGCAGTGTTTCCATCCTCCTGTACCTTAGACAGTAACGTAACTTTGAGTTCTATAGTTAGCATCCTTGTCTTTTCATTACACATATTCTTCCTGGATAATTTCATTTAACTTCCATGACACCAAGTTTATAGTTTACATCAATGAACTTCATATTTTGATCTCTAACTCAGACCATTCTCTTGAGTTTCAGACTTATAAAGCTAACTACACACAGATACTTCTCCCAGAATAATAGTCATGTTGAATTCAAAATATCTCAAGACAAAGCCATGGCCCCATTGCCCCCTCTCTTTAATTTCCATAACCTTCCTCTCAACTTTTAACTCATATCAATCTGTTGTATACTTCAGAATCCTGGAAGTTATCTGAAGCATTGTCTTCTCTTAACATTCTCATTTCTAATTGTGAAAAACATCCTAATGAGTTTATTTCCCAAAGAATTAATTAAATCTGTCCCTTTTCAGCATTTCTACATTCTCTGTTTTGGCTAAGGTTTCCATGATATGTCCCTCATACCTTTACAATAGTCTCTTAGCTCAGGTACCTGGGATTCAGGTAACTAACTCCTCCATACAATTCACATTTACCCAGGTTTCTAAATTACATGTATGCCATATGGCTTTACTGTTTAAAACTGTTTGATGATTCTCTGTTTATAACATTATTAAAGACCAAAAATTCCTAGAAAGCAATTAAGGATCTTCATGATCTGAGAATCTTTCTAACCTCATCTTTCTCCGTTCCCCACATTCTATGCTTAACATCCCAACTGAAATACCTTTTTAAAAAGGTTTTATTTACTCATTTGAGAGAGAGAGAGAGAAAGAGAGAGAGAGAGTTGGGGGTGGGCAGAGGAAGAGGGAGAGGGAGAGAATCTCAAGCAGACTCCCCACTGAGTGCAGAGCCTGACTTGGGGCTCTATCCCACGACTCTGAGACCATGACCTAAGCCAAAACCAAGAGTCAGACACCCAACCAACTGAGCCACCCAGGAGCCCTAACTGAAATGCCTCCTAATGAATGTTCACTTTATGTAGGATGTGTTATATATAGTTAGTCTATTGTGTTCAAGATCCAAGTCAATTGTTACTTCTTATAATTTCTTCAAAGTATAGCAGTCCACATCTCTAACAATTTTTCATGGAAATGAAATTAGTTTTTATATATATACTTACATTGCTAAGCTACCATATTATTCTATAAGGTAGAATAGTCATCTACTCCTGGGTATTCACTTGACAAAGTTAAATTAGAAGTTTAAAGTGGTAGAAGATTCCCTTTGGTGTATATCACATAAATGATTGTGAAGTAATTAATAAATATCTAAATTGGTGGAAACTGGTATTTTTTTTAAAGATATTTTTTATTTATTTGACAGAGAGATAGCACAAGTAGGCGGAGCGGCAGGCAGAGGGAAAGGGAGAAGCAGGCTCTCTGCTGACCAGGGAATCTGATGCGGGGTTCAATCCCAGGACCCCGGGATCATGACCTGAGCTGAAGGCAGCCGCTTAACCAACTGAGCCACCCAGGCACCCCTGGAAACTGGTATTTTTATAATTCGAGTATGATCAACTGTCATTGCTTGTCAACAGAGAAGTGAAAAGGATCAGTCAGTATAGGACTCCTTGGACCAAATTCCCTTCCAATAAAAAGGATTTTTTAATTTGAAAATTAATTGAAATACTTTTGTTCTGGGAACATTTATTTAAGTGTTGCTTATGTATTTTTCCTATGATGTCTTCTCAGGAAAACTTCTGGTCACTAGTGTTACCACAAGAAAGTTGTTGTTAAGGTTGGGTCTGCTAAATGAACTCTGTAAACACATTCAGCATCTGGCAGACATTCCAAGGTGAAAGCCAAGCAGATGGCTAATTTAATATAATCTAAGTGACTTTGGATCAGATAAAGCAATTGAATTAACAGCACTTTAACTCCGCATACATCAGTTCCCAGCCATTCCTACCATTTCATTCCAATAGGCACTTCTTCAGGATGAAAATCAATGCTAATTGAAAGCTCATATGGTGATGTTTATGCCTGTAAAATGTGTGGTTAAATAGCATATTAAAAACATGTGGGCATGAATATCAGGATTGGGAAATGGGTTTAATATAGAATAAATCATAATGCCATTAGAGTTGCTCTATGGATTTTAAATCACAAATTGTATTTTATCCATTGTGCCTACTATATTAATCTCAATTTCATTCAGACTCTTTCCATTAGATCCACTGGAATTTATGGTTGATTCATAGTGACTTTCAACTTGCTATCCTGTGGTATAGGAGTGTGTGTGTGTGTTTGTGTGTGTGTGTGTTGATATAGAGAGAGAGACTTTATTTTGTTATTCCATACTATATGTGTTTTTAATATATTCACTGCACTTGGCAAAGTATAATTTAACCTTATTTTATAAAGAGAGATTCATGTACAACAGAAAGTTGTAAATAATTAGTCTCAAGTCACCTTAGCCAGGAGGTAGCAGAGTAATCCCACAACTGGTGACTTTTAGCTGTAGTGGAAGAGCATGGATATAGTAGTTAGAAAGGCCAGGGTTCAAATTCTGATTCTGTGATTAACCACCTGGGTAGCAGACCAACACTGTGCCTATTGAGAGGACTGCATAGCATGGTGCTTGTAACTCGCGGAACGCAATATGTCAGGTGCTTGATAAATATAAATCATTATTGTCAGTATCTTCTCACCATCATCACCTTTAGCATGATAGTCATCCTTTAATCAATGTATTCAATAAGCATGCATTTACTCTTTGCAGAGAGCTATGCTAAGCACTAGTAATAGAAAGCTAATATAAAGGAGGAGAGATAATAGAGCAAAGTGAACAAGGATATGGACTTTGAAGTCAAAGTGCCTGGGTACAAATTCCTGCATTACCATTTACTAGTTCTGTGCCCTTGAGCAAGGCGCTAATGCTCCCTCTGCTTTAGTCCTTCCATGTGAAGATGGAACGAATACCAGTATTTACTTCACAGGTGGTTGTTTTAACATGTTAATATATGTCTAGGCTTTGGACATTGGAATACAGTAAGCATTGCAGAAGTGATAGGAAAACACTAAAATATAAGCTACACGAGAAGGAGATTATTTTACTATTTTGTTTACTACTTTAGAAAGTTACAAATATTTGTTTAATGAAAAGTAAATTCCTTTTGTTCAAGAGACATGCAGTCTAGTAAAGACATTTAGACTCACACAGATCACAATCAAAGTATCTTTTTTTGTGTATGCTAAATAGAGTTATGCTTACACATGACTCCTGCCCTCTTAGAGGGATTTGTGAGAAGCAAGAAAAACATTAATGAAATATGTGTGAAGACTTCACAATTAATTATTGTGCTGGAGGCATAGACTTTTATCTTTGGATAATTCAATGAGAAAAGAGAGAGTTCTGCCTTTGAGTCCGAGGAAACCTCACTGATGGCATGATCTCTCTGGGCAACATGGCCGTGGATGATGCCATTTTACACTCACAGCTCAAATGAGTACAGTCGATGTAAAACCATGCCTCCCTCTACATTGTGCACCACCCTCCAGTTCAGCACATCTTCTCCCATCACTGGTATCTCACATCCAAATGAGAAAAAGGACTTATCATAAGGTAATATAGAAGAGCACCTACAAATATGACCTCAACTCTCCATTCACAGGTAATTTTATTACTTTCTTGTAGGACCTTGACATCTTGTGATATGCAATACTTAACTGAACATTAATTTTCACATGGAAGTTTTCCAAGATGAGGAGCTACCACTGAACTACTCTCAATAATACTTGGACCATGTATGTGCACACACATGCACACATGCACACAAATAGCATCCTTTAAGTATACTTTAAGCAGGAGAGATGATCGCAGTAGAACATGGCTGTCCCATATTCCCTACTAGCATGTAAGCTATGAGAAAGACCACTTTCCAGTTTTCGCTTGGAAATGCCAGATCAAGAGCTTCTAGTTTTAAATGGCAGAATCTTGTACTTTCTTCCTCATGTGTCTGTCTGGGACTCTCCAAGAAGACACAGGAGCAGTCTCTTCATTTATTCCTAGGTATAGTGTTTGCTCTTATTGCTGTCTTCTCCCCTATAACTCTTCCTCACTGTAGGCATCTGTCTGCAGAGACTGACTGTGCCCTCCAGCAAGTCACCCAGGTGATTATCCTACTCCTAACTTCTAAGGCTCTTGGTTTATCTGCTTTATTTTCCAACTTTCTATCTAATGGAGGAAATGCCCTTCACAAATCTCTTGTTTTGAAGTACAGATCTCAGGCAGAGTGCATCAGACCTCTAGATGATACAGTATTTTTTTCTTTATCATACCAGCTTCTCTTTCCCAAACTTTAGTGCTCACTCTCTCAGGCTCTTGTTGCTGTGTTTAAATTTGGGCTCTACCAACTGCTTTATTCCTTTTCTGTGTCTTTCCAAACTCCAGTTGAAAACAAATTTCAAAGTCTTTCCTCCACAATAACTCCAGAACCATGAAAAGCGGGGAATGTGACAGGATACCTGTGTAAATGTCACAGGCTATTTTACCATGGTTACCTGCTGGGAGACATAAGTGACTCAAAGTGGCCACACACTAGCTAAGTCCATCGTACAGGGTACAGAGACATGTTACTGCAATCACAAACACAGGATAATGCAGCACCTCACCTCATGCTCTGTTGACCAGTTGAAAACCACCATTTCAAAAATAGATAAATAAAAATAAAACAAGTTGGGAAAATGAAGGCAAGACAAGGGGGTTGAACCATCCACAGCAGGACCTGGCTTTTAGGTTGAATGTCTGATTTAGCTCATCCCAATTTTATTTGAGCATTTCCTTTTGTAAGCATACATAAAGTAAAAGACAGATTGCTGTGTCTGAACAAATGCATAAGGAAAGAGTAAGTAACAATGTGGGTGAGTCATGTGACCGCATCTGATTTTAGATCCTCTTCAGGTCAAGTCAACAACTTCTCCTTGCTTATAGTTTGACATGTCCTAAAAGTCTCTGCACCATCTGGTGCCTCCCTACCTCTCCTGGCCAACTGTCCAGAGTGCTCATACCGACTCTCCCAGCTCCATCCATGCTGGCCTTCTTCTCATTTCTCAAACATGTGATGCCCTTTCCCATCCCACAGCCTTAACACATGCTATTCCCTTTCAGATCTGAGCTCCATCATTATTTTCTTGGGGAAATGCTACAAGACCCACTGGCTACACCACATCTCATCAAATGCTCTCGTAGCACTAAACACATCTCAACTGTAGTACATGCCACTTTATATTTATCTTGGGCTAACTTGATCAGCATCTCTGTTCATCTGTTTTGCTCACTATCTGTTTCTTCAGCCCTGACCCAAATATCTGACACATATTAGGCCTCAGTGAATATTTGTTGAACAGATTACTGATTTAGATTTTGCCTCTTCTTTTTCTTCTTCATTTTTTTTTTAAACATTTTTGAGCTTTGACTCTGGCCAAGCACTTTCCTGTCCCAGTACATGTATTTTTTCATGTACTTCTGTTACTACTTTAATATTTATGTCCTGGTTAATTAAAGCACTGATAGTCTTAGAAGCTGTAATTTTGGAAACTCCTTAATTGGGGAATGGAGAGGATCTTGATGAACAAAGAAAGGATCACAGATTTTGCAAGATTTAAAATTGATATTTGATAAGCAGGAATGAGAAATGGCCATATGGTGAGCAAAGAGAGGTCAGAGAGAGAGAGAGAGAAAAGGAATCTATACAACCCAGGGGCCTGTGGCCACTGCTATGTATCCTTGGAGGAGTGGATGTGAGTATTTGGGATTGAATAAGCTTGTTCTTGGCCCCAAAATTTAAAGTACCTGTCACTGCAGTTGGCCATGATGAATTAAGTGGAACCTGTTCTAAACAGTCCACCCTGCATATTAAACTTCTCAAATGCACTAACAAAGCACTTTTGGAAGTATTCTAACTAGGTCAGCAATACATTTGCCATATATCACACGAATAATTCTAATGTAATTCATAAGTATCTAGGCTTATGGAAATTGATGTTTTCTGTAAATATTGAAGTGTGAACAACTCTCACTGCCAGTCAAAACAGAATTAAATTTCAGGCTGGGCTCTATCAAGGGAAATAATAGAGATTCATAGATTATAGGGTGAGAGGGGTCAAGTGCTACATATTATCTGGCATAAACAGAAACTTCCAGACTTATAGCTTTTTTTTTTTTCATAGAGTTATAGACAATCTGCTCTCCCTTTGAACTATGTTCCTGAAGGCACCTCAGTGAGATTTTCTGGAGTAAATGATTCTATTGCCTGCTTGAGCTTATTTGAAAGGATTCATCCTAATGCATCCTCTGAGCTTCTCTTTCAAATCACAGTTCATTGCCTTTCCCTGGCCCTTTTGACTGCCTCGATTAACTTTTCCAGACTTATATCACTATGGTCTCTTCAGAAGCCTCAATAACTTTAATATGAAATCATCCAAAAATTTTCACTGAAATGTTAACAGTGGTTAACTCAGGGTAGTAACATTACACCCACGTACACATATCTATTTTTTAAACTTTCTACAATTAGTATGTATTGATTTTATAATGTGTCACTCAATTATTTATTCAGCCAATATTGATTGAGTGCCTACTGTGTACTCTTCAGTCTTCTAGCTGATAGAGATACAGAAGAAATAATGATTGAAATAAATCACCAGAGTGTCATGTGGGAACGTGTCGGGAAGGGCCATGCTGACTCCTGCCATTACATTTCATGTAATACCTTCCAGAACCAAAAGAGCAAAGTCTGTGGCAGGAGCTTCTGGTCTGAAACTTGGGAAAGGAAAGACATAGCTGAGAGGAGAGGAGGCTTTATACTTTATACTTTAGTATAAAGTCTTGAGTTTTCATTTTAGAGTGAAGTTAAAATTACTTCCTGAAGGTGAACTAATCTGCTCTTTTATGTTTTCGGAGTTTCCTGTGGGGTGAAGCACTTAGTGACCTAATTCTTGGCAAGAGTTTGTAATCTGGAGGGATCAAAATTCTAAGAAGGGATGTGTGCTCAGGAAAGAAAAGAAGAAGTCAAAAAGGATGGTTGATCACCACAGATTCTAACAATAGAAAAACAAAAATCTGTTAACTCACTACTATGTTTATTTTGTGTCCCTTTTTTTTCTGGGGAGTTGTTGATATAATAGTGGTATGATACAAGTATTTGAATTTACTATCCCAGATTCTCTAAATATCTAATAGGCAAGAATGAGATCTTTTAAATACTAGATTTAATTAAATATTTATTTGGTGTCAACTGTGTGCTCATCAGTAGATAAAATGCCTACCCTGCCCATAGAAACTATTCAGTTGTTTAAAATTTTTTATATGTGACAGGTAGCTAAGGCATAACATATAGATGTCAGCTGCCATTCTCATGGCTTGCCCCAGGCATCTGTCACTTCAAGAAGTATTGAGGGGTGACCTGGATTCCCAGCCCAGGGCTTCAGAAGGAACATATGGCTTCAGGAAGGCTGTCAAAGATGATTCTCTTGCTGACCCTACTCTTGATGGACTGCTCTGGCTTTGAGCTGCCTGACTCAATAGGAGTTTACCTCTGGTTTGTGCCATAGGACACTTCCTATGACTTATCTTGGGCTAGCCTGGTCCCTGGGAGGATGCCACCCTCCCACACACACATTCAGTTTCAGAATTCCCTGGACATGTTCCTTTGGCTATGCCAGGAAGTGGGAATCATCTTGGAATCCCTCTGTATGCTTTTTGTCAACTATAGCAAGTCACTGTGGCTCATATTCAGGCCCTGACCTATCATGGATGGGCAACAGAGAGAAACTGGGGAATATGTAGGAAGACTCTTATCAGGTGTGCATCTCTACTTTCTTTTGATCCACTCTTTTCTTGATACACTCAACATAATGGAATTTACCATCACAGAATTCAGGTGAGCATGCAAGTATGGGTCCACCTTGAGCTCTTCTTTTTCTCTGGGTCTTATTTCTAGCAGGGCAGCTTCCTCAACTGTGGTCCAAACCTATATTAAACACATTCTACCCACTGTGTTAAAGCAAAAAAACAAACAAGCAAGGCACTTGCTAAGGGAGTCTTCTACCTCTTCTGGCTAGTGGGGAGGTGAGTGGGGGTATAGGGTCACTGGGTGATGGGCATTAAGGAGAGCATGTGATATAATGAGCACTGGCATTACATGCAAAAGATGAATAACTGAACTCTACCTCTGAAATTAATAATATGCTATATGCTAACTAATTGAACTTAAATAAAATAAGTTTAAAAATCTTCATTTTTAAGATTTTTAAGTGATTTCCCATTGCCTTCAGAATAAAATCTTGATTAAGACCCTGGCATCCCCTAACTTTCCAGCTTTTTTGTGTGCCTTCTGCCTCTTACATTCTTGGCTTTGTCCACATGAGTTTTCTCTTAGGACCCCTAAAACTGCCACTTAATTTATATCTCCTCTGTTCTTTTGCACATAAGATTCAGTTTGTCTAAAGAGAACCCTTTCCCTGTGACTTGCTGCCCCACCCTCTAGCACATGTTCATGTCTCGGCTTATACACCATTTCCTGTCTCCAAGGCCATGTGAATTCTTCATGGTCAACATGCCCATACATCCTGTCACATCACACACAAAGCACCAATGATGCTAACCAGCTTAGCCCAGTTGTTGATCTTTCTTGCCAGTTTAGAAATTCAGTGAAGATGGGAACTCTTTCTTTATATCTACATATTCAACAAGAAATAATTATGGATTGAATGAATTGAAAGCCTAGATTTTTCTCTTGCTCTGGAGCCTTTATCTTTCTAGGAAAGAAAGCAAACACAAACATCTTTAATGTATGTCCTACCTGACAAGAAGAAATTCTGATTGTGGACCTAAAGCTTGTATTTACATTATAGGTTGAACTATGTGACTTTTAATACCATCTTTGTGGTATTTTTTTGTCCCTTAAATAGGTTCATCTCTAGTTATATAATACAGGTCAGAAGGGAAGTATGGTTCAGGAAATGGAATTCTGTTTCATGTATTCTTCTCTAGAAAACTTAATTCAAACTGGCCCTTGAATCTTTGACAAAGGCTACTAGCCATTAACACCAAAAATTAAATAAATAAATAAGCAAATAAATAAATAAGCAAATAAATAAATAAATAAATACTGAAATTTACAGATGTCTGCAAGGGACCCATGATCCTGCCCACTTAAGACACAGGGGCAATGAGAAAGTACTTCACTGGCAATTTACCAGTAAGCGTCTTGCAACTTTCCCAAATTTTCTCCATCTGAGCAATCAGGAGTATAATTGGACAGGTGTTGAAAGCTTTCTCAAAGTAATACAGAACAAGATTAACTATTCAGTTATCCTTTATAAACCTAGAGTATCACTTCTTTTGTTTCATAACTTCATCTTACAGAAGATTGTTGTGACACTTTGAACTCTTTATTAGTTTACTACCCCATCATTATTGTCTGTCATTCCACCCATTTTTCAGATGGGAAGACTAAAGTAAAGGATGATTTATTCTTCACATGGTACCAACACTATAAATTATCATGATGTGAAAAATAACAGTAATTACATATTTACATGATTTTTATATAAAACAGAATAACTATGCAAGTATTTTCACTGTACATATCAAAGCAACATCAGACAGTGCTACAGGAGACATAAAACCATATAAAGCAGATATAGTAATTTAAAAACATAGCAGGCTGGATTATTTATTATGGGGGAAAATATGTCCTTTATGACTCACTAGTTTCTGGGTCATTGCTGAGTGACAGTCCAGGATGGTTTGTGTATTTAGCATAATAACCCAGAGTCATCTAATCAATTTGAGTTATTTTTATATCCTCAGGTTCAGGAGTCAGAGAATTATGTCATGCATTTTTTAAAGATTTCAAGCTTAGAATTGAGGTATAAAAGTTTATTATGGATACTTTGTGCAGTCAATAAACATGATTTCAGTGGTAAAATTCAGGCTGGATTGACTCAGAAGCCCTGACATGAGGAGATCCTCCCCTGGGGGCCCCCGGCATTCTGCAAACACTTGTCAGATTCTACTGTAATTGGTTGTACATCTGTCTTCTCAATTAGGCTCTTAGCCCCAAAGAGGAAGAATTGAATTTTCTTCTGTATAACACCAAGCACCTGGAGCATAGTAGGCAATCCATAAGTCTTTCTGGGAGGAAGGATACCCACTTGGAATAGCCTGTGTCAGTCTGCATTGGCTGATTGGATAGAGGCCAAGAAACTCTGAACTTCCAGATTCTTCAAATCTAGTCAGGGATGAAAACCCCACTCTTTTTGTACCAAATGTGGCATGTTTATAGTTAGGTCAATATGTACGTGAAGCATTGATAATTATTCAGAAATTCAGATTGTTAAGAAAAATGACTCAAAACATGGAAAGGATTACAGAAAGTCTTTTCATTGTCCTGCTAGACATTATCTAACAGTCCTGCCAAGGGATTACCTAATTCTCTTGTTTTGTATATTCCCTGTTTGACTTGCTATTTACCATCATTTAGAATAGTTTGCAACTTTGCAAGGATACATGTTACCCTGAAGAAAATGGATAGCAATGTAATTGATTCCAATCCTATAGCAATGGGAATTAATTGCAAATGGTTTTTGACCAAAGATTACAAAATCACTTGTCCTTGATGAACTTAAACTTATTTTGCACCTGGACTAGCAATCTTTCTCAATCTTTTTTTTCTTTTAGCCACTATAAATATCTCCATACCATAATGCTTTTGAACTAGCTTCGGTATCCTGGTGATTTTATCATCAGTAAGCTAAACAGTCTTTGACGTGTACTTACTTTATATTTGCATATAATTTATTATTTTAGCTTTTTGAAAATTATACTTTGACAAAGTAAAATCTATATATAGTTTCTATAATCATGTTTTTAACATACTTTAGTACTAAAAGTACTGTAATACTTTTTTTAAAGTACTAAAAAAAACACAGAAATAACCATCCAGATCCCCCCACATTATGGTTTTGTATTATATTTAAATTTTTTTTTGGAAAAAGAGAGTGCGAGCAAGGTGGAGAGGAGCAGAGAGAGAGGGAGAGAATCTTAAGCAGACTCCATGCTCAGCGCAGAGCCTGATAAGGGGCTTGATCTCATGACCCTGAGATCATGACCTGAGCAAAATCAAGAGTCAGATGCTTAACTGACTGAGCCACCCAGCACCCCTACATTTAATTCTTAAAATATTGATGTGAGAAACCAAATATGTTTAGGGGGGGCAGCTAATTATAGAGTGCAGTTTGAATTTTGTATGCAATTATATTTTTAGGAAAACCAAGATGGATCAAGTGAAGAAAACAGATCTTGATAATGAGGATGCCAGTAGGAAATTGATACATTTGTCAATGTGGAGTGCAGGAAACAAAAATACCAGCAGGCCAGGAAATAAGCCAGTAAGGGAGTCTGGGTGAAGGGGAGGTGTTGGGTGGGAAACTGACAATTTTGAGGCATTCTACTCCCAGTATCCCTGGAGAATAAAAATTTAAAAAATCATAATAACAACAACATAATTATATAGGCATTTTTCTATGAAATATTTGGTTCAAACTCCACCTTAAAATAGGCTCTTTGGGGGGAAATTCAGGGAATGATTTAAAAATAGCAATGCCAGTTAAAGGATGATGTGTTTTTGATTCAATGCATATATATGAATAAAGAATTGGATTTTCATATATATGTGTATACACACACACACACACACACACACACATATATCGGGGTTTCTATTTGCCAAAATTTCACCAAGCACATAGCAGATATTTTTTGAAAATGTACACCATGGACCTTTTTCTCAACAATGTGAAATCTATTGGGAATGCAAGGCATAGCAATAAAAACAGAGGAAATGGGAGGACAAATTATATAGGGACATCAGGGTTTGTGGGAAAAGCAGACTATGGGGATAGTTACTTCTTGAATTACATAATTATGGCCATTCCAAACCCTTCTTTATAGTTGTCTTCAATCTTCAGCTTAGGGAAATTCTTATGAATAGATAAAATAACTGAGTGAGTAGATTCGTATCATTCTACTAGGAAATGGGACCCTTTTGAGCGGATAGAGGCATCGACCTGGGCTCTTGCATCTGGCCCTCAATCAGGTGTACCCAGCACTTGGCTCAGATCTGCCTGTGGGCAGTGTCTGCTTGTCTGCATGTCTCAGGGAGGAAGCTGGGGAACAAGCCCTTTTGCAGCTCTGGTCTTCTTTCCTCCCCTCAGCCCTTTGAGGGAATAAAGGGGTAGATCATGTGAGCCCAGCCTTTACTGCTTTCTGTAGGTCTCTGAATTTGCTACATTTTCCTTTATTGCACAGATACCCTTAGAACAAAATTTGGTTGGGGACGGGGGGTATGAAAAAAATGAATATCCTCTAGCCTCATTATTGGGACTATTTAAAGTGCTCTTTAATTTTCCCCCCTATATATCGCTCCATATTTATACATATGTGAGCATGCTTCTAGAGAATTTTATCTGTAGTATTGAAATAGTTTATTTTTCCTGTTCATTTAATGTTCTTTCATAAATATTCTCCTTGTAATTATATGTTAATAATTATTTTATATTGCTGCATAAGATTTAGACTTGGTATACTTCACTTAGATGTTTATCTAGTTGTAGGCATTTATTTAAATATTAGTTTGCTATTTTAAATAATTCCGCCTTAAATATATTTGTGAATATCTCTATGTTTTCATCATATGAATGACTATAAACTCTAAATCCTAAAATAAACATTTTTAATATCTTAACTACTCTAAAATCTATGTGTACTTAATGTGGTTATTAAATATTATTAACAACCTGTATTAAATTGATGGCATGTTCTAGAATCACTATTAGTTTGGAATCTAAAAGCTTCAGTATTTCCCTAGTGTAAATTCCTAAATTGGTGATAATAATCATACAGGAGGATATAAATATGATGAAAGTAAATTGTTGTAATATAAAAAATAGGATACAAAAAAGAAGAAACTTTTCAAATGCTCAGTAATGTATACATAGAAACACATTTAATAAAATAAAATATCAATAAATTACAAAATTTTTAAGTTTTAGGTTTATACAAGTTGTAAATGTCATTGCCACTCACAACAGAAATACAAAAATAGATATTAAGAATGAATATAGAAACCAAAGTAAGAAAAAAACTATCACAAGTAATTTTATAAAATATATTTTTAAAGATTTCATATTTAGCTAAATAAATCAAGAACAAAAATCAGGAAATTACAAATAATATTCAGAAATAGTGAGAAAAAAGACAAATACTAACAGATATAGAAAATTATACCTGTATCTACAGAATCTTACATGAATCATTTGGAAAATCTAAATCAAATAAAGATTTCTAGCAAAAAACATGTTAAAAAAGGTCACCAAGGAAACACAGAGAAAATAAAGGACACATAAAAATGCTAAACAGACTGAATCCATATGAAATTTTGAGGTTATCAAAGAGCCATTTCCAGTCAAAATTGAAGGGCTCAGATATTTTTCCAGATAAATTATGTTAAATATTTAAGTGACAATTTTTATACTCTCTAAACAATTTATGACATTGAGAAGAAGTCTATGTATATTTAATGTCATTTTTAAAATGTCATTTTAAGAGGGGCACCTGAGTGGCTCAGTTGGTTGAGCTCCAACTCTTGATTCTGGCTCATGTTGTGATCTCGGGGTCATGGGATTGGCCCACACTGGGCTCTGCACTCAGTGGGGAATCTGCTTGGGGATTCTCTCTCTCCCTCTCCCTCTGCCCCACCCCTACTTTCTTTCTCGAATAAATAAATAAATCTTCAAAAAAATTTAAAAAATGTCATTTTAAGAAAATGAAAAATAAGCATGTACTAAAAACTATAAGCCAATTCATTTAGGAATGCCAATGTAAATTCCAAGTAAAATAAATATTAGTAATTAAACCTATACATAAATTTAAAATACATTGCTTCTTGATTCAGTAGATTATTTGAGCATTTACTATATGTGAATTACTGTCCTAACACTCCTAAAAAATGTAGATATGAAGTAGACGCATAATAAACAAGGTCTTTGGAGAGCTAACACTCCTCAGGGAGAAATAGACAGTAGCCAAATAATTAAGTGTACCAGTTACTTAGAGATTTTTGACCTATGCTGTAGAGGAGCTATAAACAAAGATGAGATAGAAAGCAATTGGGGACATCACTTCAGATAATGTGGCAATGGGTGCTTCTCTAAGTAGATGACATTTGTCGTTAAGAGAGTTTCATTCTAGAATAAAATTCTTTGATAAAAGTCAACAGCCATTTCTTATAAAAGTGTTAGCAAAATAGAAGTCAGTGGATGCTTCCTTGACTCTTTCTCTCATCCTCTTCCTCCCTTCTTTCTTTCTTTCACCACCCCTATAAAAACAGTATTTCCCCCAACTAGTATAAGAAATAATATAAGTAATCCCATTAAACCAAGAAGAGGACAAGGGGCTAATGATTACCAGCATTATTTAAATTTGTTCTGGTAATACTAAAAAACATAATTAGATAAAACCACACTGTAAGATATACAAATGCTGCTAAAGAGGTAAAGTTGTCATATTTATATATTGCATATTATATGGTGATTTATAAAGAAACTGGAAGAAAATGAGTTTAAAAAGGTTAGAAATAATAAGATAATACAGCAAAACAGGTGAAAACAAAAAAATCAATTTAAAAGAACCAATAGCTTACCAATATATATTGTCTGATAAAACCTAATTACATAGTATAACAAAGGGGGAAAATCCCTTCACAGTAAAAATAAAATAAAAACCAACCTACTAGGGATAAATTTATCAAAAATAAATAGGATTTTATATAAAATAAATTCTAAAGAACCTTCTGAGGATGTAAAAGAATTAAAGGAGCCACAATATTGAAGAACATCAAGAAAGTAAAGATAGTAATTTTTAAAAAATTAAATAAATTCAATGTGATCCGTTCAAAGTATCAAGAGTCTATTTGTAATATAATGAAATGATATGGAAAGTTCATCTTGAAGACTAAAAGTGCATAACAAAAATTTTTAGATGTATCATAAAACTTACCATGACTTTATAGCACATTTTGATGCCTTCCAACATTAATCTCCCCACCTCCTGCTTCCCATTTCACACCCTGTCCTGGCTAGCCTCACTGACTTCTTATTCTAGGTGAACTTCAGTATCAGGCTATTGGTCCTAGACCAGAGATACTCAAATCACTGAGCAGAAGTGAGTGCCAATTCACACTCTGTAGCAATTTAATATATGTTACAATTTGTATTTCAGGTAAATGAATAACAATGTTAACTTAATTCATGCTATAGGGATAAATGGCTAAATATTTTTAAAACCTAAAAAGTGAGTTAACATAGATTATCATAACAAAATAAATTGAAGATATATGAAATGCTTACCTGTAAAGAAGAAAACTCTAAAAGTGCTAGAAGGAAATGTAAGGGCATTACTTTAAAAAATATTATTTTTTTACTGTGGAAGATCTTTCTAAACATGACACATAACCCAGAAATTATAAAAGAAGGATTAAAATGCTTCAATGTCTTAAATATAAGAGTGGTCAGAAATATCCTAACTATGGTTAAAAGACCAATAGTAAATTGATAACAACCATTTGTAATTTATGACAGAATATGGCTAATTTTCTTCACACAAATTAGTCTAACGAATGCTTGGACAAAGCACTTCAAAGACATACAAGTGACCAGCTAAGAGAGAAAAACACACATAAGTTCAGTCTTGATTAAAGAAATGAAAATGAAATGAAATATTAATTTTACCTATCATCCTGCCCCCCCTCCCTGCTTTTTAAAAAAGTATGACAAGAGCATTTGTGTGCCAAAGCATAATAAAACAGGGAATAGCCCATGGGGTTGGTGTGTTTCTGTGCAGAAAGGGTTAACATAGCCCACCTGAGACTGATGTTCTTAGAAAGGCCTGCTTTTGAAGGAGGCAGCCAGGAACTTGAATTTCCACGGGGTTTCCACTTTTTCCGTATTGATAAAAGTAACTCACTGTGCCTAGACTGTTTATGCAATGGTATAGTTTCTGCCGAACACTTCCCTTCCTTTTGGACTTTTGATAAATGCCAGATAGAAGCTGCCTACATGAATAGCCTCCAGTGAAAACCTCGGGCACTGCATCTCTCATGGGCTGGAGAGAGAGATCACACACATGTTGTTGCCTTTTGGTTGCTGGAGGAAGTGTTCAGTGTAGCTCCTCATGAGATGGAGAATGTCTAAGGAAGCTTGCACGTGGGCTCCTCCAGACTGCTGTCTGTTTTACCCTTCTGATCTGTGTGCCCTTAGTGTGTCACTGTAAGAGATCCCAGCCATGAGTATAATTGTATGCTGAGTCCTGTGAGTCCTTCTAGTGACTCTGTCAACATGGTCTTCAGTTTCCCATTTGTGCCTCCTTAATGGAAAATGTTTGGCAAGTACTGTCAAATATGCATCATCTCTGTCTCAGCAATTCCAATCAAATATACAGTGCATAGGTGAAAACCATGGGAAGATGATAGGGCAAATTCCAAACTTACTTTCAGCCAGGAGAGAATGTTGCATTAAATATGGTAATCCTGCAAGTGTAATAGCTAGGTGAAAGTATAACTGGGTAGCCATGGCTCTTTTTTTTTTTAAAGATTTTATTTATTTATTCATGAGAGAGAGAGAGGCAGAGGCAGAGGGAGAAGCAGGCTCCCCGCGGAGCAGGGAGCCCGATGTGGGACTCGATCCCAGGATCCTGGGATCATGACCTGAGCCGAAGGCAGACGCTTAACCGACTGAGCCACCCAGGCGTCCCAACCATGGCTCTTGATACATAGTGCCAGATTTGTTTTCCAGAAGGGTTGCATCATAATGTGCACACATGCTGCACTTATGACCCTGTTAGCTTTTCACAACCTGTCCTTCCTTGGTTTCTATAGTGTATGTGTTGCTGCTTTAATAAAAATGTAGAATTCTTTATTTAAATGGATGTTTTTTTTCTGAATTGAATATTATTTTATTTGTTGCATTTTCTTTTTTCTGAGCTTTCTAATTCTGTCCTATTTCTAAAAAAATTTTTTCTCAGATTATTAGATGTAGCACATATTTTTTCTGAATGTGTTTTCTATTTGATTTTAACTATATATGTGCTTCTAAAGGTGTTAAAATTCATTTCAAATTATAAAAACAAATATTTGAGCACTATGTCAATATTTTCCTTAATGATTTCAATTATCATTGAAAAATTTAAAATTAGGAATTTGAATGATATAAAAATTATGACACTTATGTGTTTGTATGTAACTCTAATTTAGAGATAATTTGTTGTTTTCTTTTCACTTTTAAAATGTTTAAGTATATTCTGTTTGATATACTACATATTATTTTCCTAACCATACATGTTTCAATGGCTTATCACAAATTTAAGCATTACATATAGTCTATAATCTTTCTGGAAATCTATTAGGAGATATATGTATATATGCATATATATAGAGAGAAGGAGAGATAAATATATAATATAATAAATATATGATATATAAATACATAATATATATTATGTATAATATGTTGCGTATCATATATTTTTTCTTTTGCACTCTTAATTACTGTTGCTTAATGATTTATTAACTTAAAATTTATTTATGTAAAGTAATCTGTGCATATTGTGGACTAATTAAAAAATAAAGGCAAGAAAAAGACATTAAGTATCATCCTTAATGTAACAATTGACAGTCAATCATTAGTCACACTTTGTGTATATCTTCTGGAATGTTTCCTATGCTAATATGTACTCATACCATGTATAATGATTTTTATCCTGTTGTTCATTGGTTTGTTCTGCTTGATAATCTACCATGACCTTATTTTCATGTTATTATTTTTCTATTACCAAACCTTTAATTGCTAAATAGATTTCCATAAAAAGATTTGGCATGATTATTTAACCACTTCCATGTTGTAAGAAATATAAGTTATTTTCAATTTTTTATCAACTGTGATCAGATGACTATTCTTGTAAATTAATATTTTCACACATGTTTTCACTTCCTTAGGATAAATTCCTAGTTTCTGAATTGTTGGATCAAATGTTATGATTATTATAATAATTCTTGATACATATCATAATATGGCCTCCCAGAAAGATTTTACCCTTTCGCCATCTCACCAGCAATGTATGCGGGGCAAGATACATATTTGTTTACATATTTGCCAATATTAGATATTAAGATACTAGCCCATCCTTTAGAGGAAAGCAGTGTCTTCTCGTTAATTAACATATTTATTATGTATGAACTTTTTATAGGTGTATTGGTTATTTGTGTTTTTCACTTTTAAAGTTTTGGAGTTGGTTATGACAACTGATCCAAGGATATTCTTTTTTTTTAAATTTATGATAGTTCTGAAGTTAGCTTAATTTTCTTTTAGATGCAAGTACAGTAAGGAATAAAATCCATAAGGAATAAAACAGACCTGTACCTGGTTGGTAAAATAATGGAATTAAACATCTATTTCTCTATTGCCTGCATATGGTAAAAAAGTGACAAAGTTAGGTTTATCTTTAGCTTTGTACTATTGAAGCTTAGTGATTCTTGTTTTTATTTCAGCCTCCATTATGTGTGTGTGTGTGTGTGTGTGTGTGTGTGGTTGTCTTTTTCAGTTGTGTTCTCTATGTAATTGATCCTGATATCATTTACTAAATGTTATATTAGTTCATTGGAGACAGTCTAAAATTGTTTTTCATTTGAGCTCAGACTAAAAAAAAAAAAATCCATTCATTTGTTTGTTGCTGACTTTGCTTATTTGATCTTCACTCTAGCTTTCTGAGCCAATAAAAACATGTTTCTTCAAAAAAAGAACTTTTTATTAGTCAGCTTAAATTTATTGTGTAGTGACAAACAACCCCAAAGTCTCAGTAGCTTTCACATAGTAAAGGTTTATTTCTCACCAATGCTGATAAATACTGTGGATTAGCTGCAGCTCTATTCTATGTTACCTTTACTAAGGGTTCAGGCTGTCAGAACAAGCTTTAAGACATCACCAGTCTCCTTCCAGATGGAAAAAAGTGCATGGCAAGTCATGCAGTGGATTTTAAAGCTTCTTCCTGGAGGTGAAACACATTATTCAATTCACAGTTCATCAGGCAAAGAAGTTATATGGCCAGACCTGATGTTAAAGGAGCCAGAAAATATAATTCTCCTCCCAGAAAGATACAGTAAATATTTTGAACAAAAATACTATCACCTTATCTGTTCAAGTTGTTTGCTAATATTTGGCTCTAGAATTAGAAAGCCATGCCAGTGTAAAGTCCCTTGTGCATTAATTAGCTTAAGAAATTTGATCCCAGTGCAGCCCTGAGTGATTTAAAGCAAGAGCCTGCAAACTTTTCTGTAAAGAGCCAGATAGTAAACATTTTTATTTTTGTGGACCATGCAGTCTGTTGCAACACTTGGAACTTCTCAAGTCTTCTGGTATAGCCAGGCAGGAGGAGCCATAGTTATTGTGGAAGCAAATGTGTATGTCTGTGATTTAATAAAACTTTATTCAAAAGTAGGCCATTGACTGGGTTCATCTTGATGGTCATTATTTGCCAATCCCTCAGATAAACCAGTTCTTATCTGGCTAGAGTAGAAATTCAGAACATCGTGCTAGAATCTGGAGTTTTATCTGTTCTTGCTGAAGGGAATTCTAATAGAAACTGTGAAATTTTGTTTGTGGTAGGTTTTACTCTAGTCTAAAGCAGGCCGTATTTATTTTAATAGCTGTTGATTCTATGAAAAATATTCCAAAATACAGAGACATAATTTGAAACATTTTCAATATACTTGCTTTCTTAAAACAACCTTAAAAAGGAAAGCTCTATAAAATTTGTTTGGCTAATGTGGACATGCAAAGAATTGAGAAAATATTGTAAGGGACATGAATTAAGAAAAGAATGAGAAATCCTAATTTAATTGTTATAACAGAAGTAAAGAGAATAGTTTCTTCGAGAGGGTACTCATATTATCATCTTCTTGGAAAAGACACATTACTATTTAGCATCTAAATAGATACAATATAGATCTAATCACAATCTAGCCACACAGTGTGTGTGTGTATACATATGTATAATATATGTATTTCATAATATATATGTATATTATGAAACTATAGTCACAAAAATAATGAGGATATAAAATCTAGCTAAGGATGGTGATGTCTATGTCTTTTAAACCTTCAGAGGAGTTATTATAGGTAATCATAAAAATAGAACTGTCTAATATAGTTGACAAATTAAAATATTATCATTCTATTGGTTTGAGACTTGCTGAAAATATTTAACAAAATTATATTGCTCAAATTTGTTTTTAGAATAGGTACAAAGATTTTAAATTTCTTTCCCCAAAAATGCAGGCTTAAATACAAAGAAATGTTAATTGATTCATTGAACTTTTGAAGCAACTATTTAACATTTTCAATAAAAAGAAGCATACCTCTCATCCCAGGTGGTAGCTTTACTAAAGGCATACATTATAATTATGCTTCTGTGTTCATTTTCTCCTAATAACAGAGCCTGGGGAAGCCTGCTTTCTACATCTGGATTTCAAACCATCATTCAGACAAAGCTTCATTAAACCTTACCAAACACTAAAGGTCACCGCGGTTTCATATGTTTGTGTTATAGCAACCAAATGTTGCAAAACTCTATCAGCAGCCAGCAAAATTCCGAAATACCAGAAAATGGCAAGAGTAAGATGAGGACATAGGTGATAAGTTCATCTGTTCAACAAATAGAAACACAGATGAATAGAATATAGTCCTTTTCCTCAAGGAAATCATTCTGCAGAGAAGACTAAAACTAAATTGACAATTAGAATATTTCATGTAAATGAAAAATTGATTTCCATTAAATAGCTGGACTGAGCTGACCCAGAAAATCTTTTTCCTATTTCAAATATATAGAAGTGCCATTTAAAATATAACAACTGCAAATGTAAATATTTGGCTGAATTCAAGATACAAACAAGGAAAAAAATCTCCAGATACAGAGGGAATTCGAAATTGGAGCAGTGAATGTAACCTGAAGCCCAGGGCACACAGGCCTTACTGGCTGGGGCCTGGGACTCTGCTAGCCACTGTAAGAGCAAGAGACCATGTTGGGCATTAGAAATGACCTACTGGGGGCATCTGGGTGGCTCAGCCATTAAGCGTCTGCCTTCAGCTTGGGTCATGATCCCAAGGGGATCCTGGGATCAAGCCCCACATTGGGCTCCCTGCTCAGCGGGAGGCATGCTTCTCCCTCTCACAATCCCCCTGCTTGTGTTCCCTCTCTCACTGTCTCTCTGTCAAATAAGTAAATAAAATCTTAAAAAAGAAAAATGAGCTACTGGATAAAACCAGGATTCATAAGGTCTGATCCATTCACAAAATAGAAAACTATTCAAATTCTTTTTTTTTATTGTTACGTTAATCACCATACATTACATCATTAGTTTCTGATGTAGTGTTGCATGATTCATTGTTTGTGCATAATACCCAGTGCTCCATGCAGAATGTGCCCTCTTTAATACCCACCACCAGGCTAACCCATCTTCCCACCCCCCTCCCCTCTAGAACCCTCAGTTTGCTTTTCAGAGTCCATCGTCTCTCATGGTTTGTCTCCCCCTGATTTCACCCCCTTCATTCTTCCCCTCCTATCTTCTTTTTTTTTTTTCTTAACATATATTGCATTATTTGTTTCAGAGGTACAGATCTGTGATTCAATAGTCTTGCACAATTCACAGCGCTCACCATAGCACATACCCTCCCCAATGTCTATCAGCCAGCCACCCCATACCTTCCACCCCACGCCCCACTCCAGCAACTGTCAGTTTATTTCCTGAGATTAAGAATTCCTCATATCAGTGTGGTCATATGATACATTTCTTTCTCTGATTGACTTATTTCGCTTAGCATAACACCCTCCAGTTCCATCCACGTCGTTGCAAATGGCAAGATCTCATTCCTTTTGATGACTGCATAATATTCCATTGTATATATATACCACATCTTCTTTATACATTCATCTGTCAATGGACATCTTGGCTCTTTCCACAGTTTGGCTATTGTGGACATTGCTGCTATAAACATCGGGGTGCACGTACCCTTTCGGATCCCTACATTTGTATCTTTGGGGTAAATACCCAGTAGTGCAATTGCTAGATTGTATGGTAGCTCTATTTTCAACATTTTGAGGAACCTCCATACTGTTTTCCAGAGTGGTTGCACCAGCTTGCATTCCCACCGACAATGTAGGAGGGTTCCCCTTTCTCTGCATCCCGGCCAACATCTGTCATTTCCTGACTTGTTAATTTTATCCATTCTGACTGGTGTGAGGTGGTATCTCATTGAGGTTTTGATTTGGATTTCCCTAATACCAAGCAATGTTGAGCACTTTTTCATGTGTCTGTTGGCCATTTGGATGTCTTCTTTGGAAAAATGTCTGTTCACATCTTCTGCACATTTCTTGATTGGATTCTCTGTTCTTTGGGTGTTGAGTTTGATAAGTTCTTTATAGATTTTGGATACTAGCCCTTTATCTGATATGTCATTTGCAAATATCTTCTACCATTCTGTAG
>NC_138378.1:107851852-107888489 GCF_054177405.1 Leptonychotes weddellii
GCAGACAACAAATCAATGGGTCTTGTTTTTTAATCCAGTCTGTTAGCCTGTGTCTTTTGATTGGGGCATTTAGCCCATTTACATTTGGGGTAACTACTGAAAGATAGGAATTTAGTGCCATTGTATTGCCTGTAAGGTGACTGTTACCGTATATTGTCTGTGTTCCTTTCTGGTCTATGTTGCTTTTAGGGTCTCTCTTTGCTTAGAGGACCCCTTTCAAGATTTCTTGTAGGGCTGGTTTTGTTTTTGCAAATTCCTTTAGTTTTTGTTTGTCCTGGAAGCTTTTTATCTCTCCTTCTATTTTCAGTGACAGCCTAGCTGGATATAGTATTCCTGGCTGCATATTTTTCCTGTTTAGTGCTCTGAATATATCATGCCAGTCCCTCCTGGCATGATATATTTCTGGCCTGCCAGGTCTCTGTGGATAGGTCTGTTGCCAATCTAATGTTTCTACCATTGTAGCTGTCTTGTCCCGAGCTGCTTTCAGGATTTTCTCTTTGTCTCTGAGACTCATAAGTTTTACTATTAGATGTTGGAGTGTTGACCTATTTTTATTGATTTTGAGAGGGGTTCTCTGTGCCTCCTGGATTTTGATGCCTGTTTCCTTCCCCAAATTAGGGAAGTTCTCTGCTATAATTTGCTCCAATATACCTTTGACCCTCTCTCTCTTTCTTCTTCTTCTGGCATCCCAATTATTCTAATGTTTGTCTTATGGTATTGCTTATCTCTCGAATTCTGCCCTCGTGATCCAGTAGTTGTTTATCTCTCTTTTTCTCAGCTTCTTTATTTTCCATCATTTGGTCTTGTATATCACTAATTCTCTCTTCTGCCTCATTTATCCTAGCAGTTAGTGCCCACATTTTTGATTGCACCTCATTAATAGCCTTTTTGATTTCGACTTGGTTAGACTGTAGTTCTTTTATTTCTCCAGAAAGGTTTCTCTAGTAACTTCCATGCTTTTTTCAAGCCCAGCTAGTATCTTTAAAGTCATGATTCTGAACTCTAGATCCGACATTGTACTAATGTCCGTACTAATGTCCTGGCAGTTGGTACTACCTCTTTTTCTTTTTGTTGAGGTGATTTTTTTCTGTCTTGTCATTTTTGTCCAGAGGAGAATAGATTAATGAGAGAACAAAATGCTAACAGGGTAACAACATCCCCAGAAAATATACTCTAAACAAATCAGAAAAGACCTGAAGCTGGGGGGAAAGAAAGGGAAAGAAAAAAAAGAAAAAGAAAAAGAAAAAGATAAAAACAAACAAAAAAGAACAAAACAAGAAAAAACAGAATATGATCAAATATGATCAGGCTGGTTCATAGATCAGTGCCACACACTAGATTTGGGGTGTATTTTGGTCTGTTAGAAGAAAGTGCCTCCCAAAATTTTAAAGAAAGAAAAACTTATATATGTACAAAAATAAGGGTTGATATGATGAAGAGATGGAATATGACTGTAAAGATGAAAATTATAAAAAATTTTATAAAAAGAATTGATAAGTTGTTTGAAAAAAGAAAGAAGAGGATTTAAAAAAAAAAAAAAGGCACACAATGTGATCAGGCAGGAGAGTAGAACAAAGCCATACAGTAGAGATTTAGGGTATATTTTGATCTGTTAGAAGAAACTGTATCTCAAAATTTTAAAGAGAGTACAACTTATATATATATGCCAAAAATAAGTGTAACTACTATGAAGGGTTAGAATATGACTCTAAAAATGAAAAATAAAAATGTTTCTTAAAAAAGGGATTGATAAGATGTTGGTTGAAAATGGGAAAAATAAAAATTAAAAAAATAAAAAAGACAGTTAAAAAAATTAACTTTGAAAGACTAGAGAATCATGGGGAAAAAGCCATGGATTCTATGTGCAGTATTCCCCTAGCTCTGGAGTTTTGCCATTCTCATTGATCTGTAAACTTGGTCTTGGCGGGCTGTTCTTGCTGATCTTCTGGGGGAGGGGCCTGTTGCAGTGGTTCCCAAATGTCTTTGCTGGAGGCAGAATTGCCCTGCCCTTGCCGGTCTGGGCTAAGTAATCTGCTGGGGTTTGCTCTCGGGAGCTTTTGTTCCCTGCAAGCTTTCCATACAGCTTTGGAGGACAAGAGTGAAAATGGCGGCCTCCCAATCTCCGCCCCTGAGGAGCCGGGAACTCGGGGCCCCACTCCTCAGTGCGCCCCCAGAGAAAAGCCGTCAGTCACTCCCATCTCCTGGTCTCCGGCTGCACTCCGTGCTCACCTGGCCTGTGACTGAGCATTTCTATCTCTGGCACCCGACTCGGTGTGGAGTCTCCAAACCCAGCCGATCCCTGTGGTGCACTCCTGCACCACTCCTCCTGGGGGAGGAAGGGGAGTCTCCCTAGATCTGCCACTTGTTGGGTCCCTGCTGGAGGAGCAGTGGCCCGACTGTGCCGCAGATCACGGTTTATGGCAACCCTGAGCTGAGAGCCCATGCCTTGGCTCCGTCTCTGCAGCCGGCTTCTCTGCTCCGATCCCTGGGAGCTCTGCTGCACTCAGGCACCCCCGGTCTTTCTGTGACCCTGAGGGTCCTGAGACCACACTGTCCCAGAGAGGGTTCCACCCCCTGCTTAGCCACTGGGGCGACGTCCCTCAGCAGAGCCGACTTCTAAAAGTTCCGATTTTGTGCTCCGCTGCTCTATCACTTGCCAGAAGCCGCCAACGGAGGCCCCCTCCCCCGCTATCTATCCTCCCGAATATTGCCTCGGATTCACTTCTCTGCACGTCCTACCTTCCAGAAAGTGGTCGCTTTTGTGCTCAGAGAGTTGTTGCTATTCTTTTCTTCGATCTCCTGTTGAGTTTGTAGGTGTTCAGAATGGTTTGATCCGTATCCAGCTGAATTCCTGAGACCAGATGAAATCCAGGTCTCCTACTCCTCTGCCATCTTGCCCCACCCCCTGAAAACTATGCAAATTCTCAACGACCCAGGAAAATAGCACAAAAACTTTCAGCCTGCGTGAGGGCATGAACAGAAAAAAAAAAAAAGACCTGAAAAGAATTATAATCTCAGGCCTTTTAACCTTCTATGAAAGACTGAACTCATACTCCACAATCCACACCTCCAGCTAGTCAAGGAAAAAGGCAAATTAGAGGCGCATATATCTGAAGAGATATTCTTACAATCTAGGAAAAATAGAACTTCTACTGAATGTAGCTTCTTGTGAAGATGAATTTATTCTAAAAATTACAAACAACACATGAGATAAAATTTGGAGAGAATCACACACAAAATAGAAGAGAACTGCAGTTAATAAACTAATTTAAAGAACTTAAGTAGATTTTGAAATTTTCAGACAAAGGAAAGTAATAAATAGTGTAAGAACTGTAAACTATGATAAAGGAAAAGACAATGTTGAAAAGTAAATAGTCTAAAAAACAAAATACAGAGTCATTAAAATAAAAAAAATGTCTTTGGACCATGTGATAAGTAGATTGGATATAGTTGAAGAATGACTATATTAATTGGAAGACAGAGTGTAGGAAATCGTCTGGGATAATATGGACTGATAAGTACATACAAAAGAGGTTTTAGAAGATATAGAGGACAAAATAAAGTCTAGATGTTCCAGATGAAAGAGTATAGACAATAGGGAGACGGGTAGTGTAGTACTGAGAAATTTTGTCTATTGATGAATGTCTGAATTTTCAGATTTGCTAAACTTTCTAAGTCTTAAATTGGGTGAATATAAACATCCACATTTGGTTGAATTATAGTGAAATTGCACAACACTAAACTTAAAAAAAAATTAGGTTTCCTGAAAGAATTCAATTTTTTTTTATAAAAAGTTACCAAATGAACCTACAATGAATATTTCACAAACTATGTCAAATCCCAAACACTGTGAAACAGATCCTCATAGTAGAGAGGAAAAATAACTGATTACCTAGAGTTTCAAACCAAGCTAAACTTTATTTAAGAATGAGGGTGAAACAAGGGAATGTCCTTCTGGCACATTGATAATAACTACTAAGGAAATGTTTCAGCAAGAAGGTTATTGAAGCCAAAAGGAAAGAGTAAGATGAAAGAAACAGCAAATGTGGATCAATCTAAACAAGCATTGAGTGTAAATAAGAGGAATGACTCAGTTGGAAAGTGAAGAAACTGAACAATAATAGTAAAGGTGAGACTTAGGAAAGATTGTTCTGAAAGAATTCTAATGTTCTTATAAATGAATTCTGAATATTTCTGTTAAATGTTAAGTGTTGCTACTAAAACAAAAGAAAGAGTATGTACATCTTCCCAACAGGTAGAGGAAACACAAAATAAACAAAACATGTACTGGGTGAAATAAGTCAGCCTGAGAAAAACAAATACCACCTGATTTCACTTACATGTGGAATCTAACAAAACAAAAAAATAAAAAACAAAGAATCAAACAAACAAAAAGCAGAATCAGACCTATAAATACAGAGAACAAACTGATGGTTGCCAGACGGGAGGAAATTGGGCGGATGGGCAAAATGGTAGAAGGGAGTGGAAGGTACAGACCTCCAGTTATGGAATGAATAAGTCAGGGGAATAAAAAGCACAGTGTAGGAAATCTAGTCAACAATATTGTAATAGCATTGTATGATGACAGATGGTGGGGCTACACTTGTGGTGAGCATAATGTATAAACTTGTGGAATCCCAATGTTGTACACCTGAAACTAATATAACAGTGTGTCAACTATACTCAAATTAAAAACAAAAAGAGCAACAAAACAACAGCAACAAAAAAACACTTGGCCAATCCAATAAAGGGCAGAAAATAAGAAAAACATAATGAACAGTTAAAGGAAGACCTACAATAGGATGATATAAATAATGTACCTAATGTACAATAGAATGTAATTATTAAGCTCATCTGTTTCATCAGAATCTAAGGAATTGGAAAAATAAAATGAATTCAGCCATGTGCTTGTCAAGAGTATGCATACAGTAAAACTAACTTTGAAAGATTATAAAATGATGAAAATAAGAATATGTACTATTAGATGAGTTCACATGTGTTCATTACATTATTGTTTGAAAAAAAATTTCTGTGAAGTGTGATGGGGAATTGATAAATATTTATATGTATTTTATGTTTTTATTTCTTTATATTTTCCCGTTATGTTTTCCTAACCAATTATTTCTGGTACACATGGATATAATTACTTTTAGGTATTTATTTTGCAATTATTTATATTCTTAAATCTTGCTAATCATCTAATTTATAAATAATTGTATATTAGTTTCTTTTCTCCAAGTGATGGGAAAAAAGATAATTTTATCATATTACAATGGCTAGACTTCCAGAGAAATACTAAATCACATGGCGACAGCTGGTATATGCATTTTGCTCCTGAGCTCAATGGGAATTCTTCTAATACTTCACTATTAGCTATGCCATTATTTGTTAATATGATATAAATATTTTTATCATGGTAAGGTAGGTTCTTTATTTATTATTTTGTATAGATTTTTGTTAGGTGAAGAATTTTATTAAAATTCATCATATCTAATGAGATGGCCCAATAGGTTTTCTTTTTTGCTGTACTGATAAGAATGTTATTAATAGTTTCTTGTTATCAACCATTCTTGCATTTTTAGGATAAATCCTAAATGGTTATAAAGTGTATTGTTTTGTTATAGTGATTATTTGGGTGGTATTTCATTTGGAATTATTGGATCTATGTTTTTAAATGAGATAATTCTGCAGTTTTCTTGAAAATTATATTTTATCTTGAAAAAAACATCCTCTAACATCTGTAAGTTCAATTAAAGCAGGAGCCAGGTTTGTTTTATTTCTCTTTCCCTTAACATTTAACATTTATGCTTAGCACAGTGCTGGGCACATAGCAGAAAACCAATAAATGTTTGTTGAATAAGTATGGCAATCAGGCTTTTATCAACAGACTTCTGCTTAAACTAAATTTTTAAAAATCCTTTATTCTCTCCAGGCTTTCCTTTTCTAGGTTCTTCACTCGCAAGGTAATTGTAAAAGATCTCTTGTCTTGAAAAAAAGGTCACACTAAATTCTTTATGACTTATTAAAAAACCTCTCTAAAGAAAGAGTCCCCTTTTATTTATTTATTTATTTAAATAATAATTGAGGAGAAGTTAATCTGTTAAATGATTCCTGGTTATGCTTGTTTGCTTTTGGAGATGGAAGGAATGAAATCTCTAATCTTTTGAAGAGTAAAATTTTATTTTGAGATGTTCCCTTGTTTCTAAGAAGCGCTTCGATAGCAAGTCTTAATTCTCTGCAAATGGCAATAACCTCTAAGTCAGTATTATATTGGATCATAGGGAATAAGAAGAGATAAATTGCTCACCTTTTGCAGGCAATTTAATTCTGTGGCTCCCTGACCTGTCTAGCTGGAGTACTGGGGGGCATGGAGGGTGCTCTAAGATAGTCTGATGAACATGTACTTCCAGGTCATACTCTGACTTAACAATAAAATGTTGGTCTGAATTTTTTGTGTGGAGCTACTGGAAAATGTTTATCAGCACCTTGGACAGCGATTACTCTGGTCTCATAAGAGCAGGACCTGGATTGGCTCTCTTCTTGTATTTCATGTGGCATTGTCCCTTTTCTCTCACTACCCCTCCTTATTATAGCAGGACCACTTTCTCTGACTCTTGCAGATGTTTTTGCCATTATGTGAAAATTTTTGAACCAGAAAATAGAAGTTACTGAATCTCTCTAAACTTTAGCTTCTCCAATTATAAACTAAGTGAAATCCCAAACTCAGTAGGTTGCTATAGGAGTATGAGTGTTCAGTCTTATGAAGAATGCCCTATGGCTCCTAGCTTACAGTAGGGTCTAAAAAGAGATAAATGTTTGTTAGTTCCCATCAATGTTTCATGATTATATAATACTTTAAACATGGTTTCCCTTTTATTCTTTAATTATTTGTAATAAGTAATACAAAAATCCCAATATTTTATGTTGGGAAAGTCAGTCTTGTATGTGCAGTCTTTCAGCCCCACTCAGCTGAATAAGAATGAGCTTGGGGCCTGGAACTCTCCCTTATCAAGAGACAAAGAGCCCCCACAACCTGCGCTGGGCTTATCAACTGTGGGGCTATCTTTCCCTGTTTCAGACTCAATATGCGCTCCTTTGTTCTGTTTATGTATGTGTGTGTCATTAAGCACCTGGGCAACCCCATTACTATATCTGTCTTCTATGGGTCATTCTGAGGTACAAGAGGGTAGCATGCAAGCCAATGGCCCTGTGATGTCTTCCGGGAGTGACTACTGGTCATGGGGTCCAACACCCCCTATTAAAGCTGATCTTTCCCTTTCTCTTCTCCATATGAGCAAAGCATTGTTCCATTCAGTGCTTGACTGCATTATGCTTTCCTTGATGACTCCAATACCAAGATGCAGTGGGCAGAAGTGTGTACTCCTTGTGCTCCTGGTGGTTAGCAACAGATGCCACTTGCTCAACAGTTTATAACAATTCCAGGGAATTGTTAGAAATGTATATAACAATTCCAGAGAATTGTTATAAATGTAGAATAAAATATGACAGTCTCCTTATTAATCCCCACTTTTTCCTCCTCTATCTTACTCAGAACCATCGTTAAAGACTTAGTGTGCATAACACTAGTCATTTTTAATGATTTTAACTTTTATGTATATACATATATAAGCATATGTATGGTATCATCATCACATATAATTTTTGTGACTTTGTTTTTCTTAATAATATAATCTTAAAGATCTTACTGTTCTTTCCTTATTAAGCTCATAGAATACCATGGTATGTATATATTATAATCATTTTTTCCTTTGAGGAGTGCTTTAATTTTACCCTTTTAATTCTGAACAATATAGCCAAATTTTCTTCCCAAAACAATTACATAAATTCACACTTTTCTCAATGACGTATATAAGTATCCATTTCGTGAATGAGCAAATAGTTTATTTCACTTAGCATAATGCCCTCCAGACTCATCCATGTCACAAATAACAGGGTTTCATTCTTTTTTACATTTACATTTTACTTTTACATTTACAGTAACATTCTGTTGTTTATATGTATATCACATTTTCTTTATCCATTCATCTGTCAAAGGACATTTAGGTTGTTTCCATATATTGGCTATTGTGAATAATGTTGCAAGGAATATGGGTGTGCAGATATCTCTTCAAGATACTGATTTCAATTCTTTCAGATACATATACCCAGGAGTGGGATTGTTGGATCATACGGTAGTTCAATTTTTAATTTTAAGGCACCGCCACACTCTTTTCCATAATGGCTGTGCCATTTTACATTCCCATTAACAGTGTATAAGAGTTTCCCTTTCTGCACATCCTCACCAACATTTGTCTTTTTGATAATAGTCATTTTAACAGATTTGCATTTTAAAAGGATGCTCTCCTGCAGTGTGGAGAATCTAGAGGTATGAGAATGGAAGCATAAAGATGAAATTTTTGTTTTCCTCAAAGAGATGACAAGTTCTCTCAAAAACATATTAAATTATCTTTTCTCACAAAGATGAGGTAAAATTAAGGAGGTAAAATTGTATTAGATCTGAAGCTGATTCTATTGTTAGACTTCATTTCCTTTTGTATGTAGGACTATTCTAGTTACCATATGGTTTGAGTTGGGCCAATTTTTACTTCATTATTCTTCTCTTTACACTTCTTTACTATTGTGCATTTTCTTCTTCATCAATTGTAGAATCAGCATGAAAACATACATTTTCAAAATGTATTGAGATTTATTTATAAATGAATGTGGAAGAAATTTACATATTTGCAATATTTGTCTTTCTAACGAGGGCTCTTTATTTAGGTCTTTTTAAAATGTCTATATCACTTTATTTTTTTTGTTTTTATATGGTATTCCAGGTATTCCCGATTGTCTTATTTATTTTTTTTATTAATTTTTATTGTTATATTAATCACCATACATTACATCATTAGTTTTAGATGTAGTGTTCCATGATTCATTGTTTGTGCATAACACCCAGTGCTCCATGCAGAACGTGCCCTCTTTAATAACCATCACCAGGCTAACCCATCCTCCCACCCCCTTCCCCTCTAGAACTCTCAGTTTGTTTTTCAGAGTCCATCGTCTCTCATGGTTTGTCTCCCCCTCCGATTTCCCTCCCTTCATTTTAAACAGAGATCTAGTACATTTCTATTTAATGTGTTCTTAGGAATTTAATGGCTTTTTGGAACATTTGTGAATGGATTTTTAAAATTACACTTTTGGGGTACCTGGGTGACTCAGTCAGTTAAGCATCCGAGTTCAGCTCAGGTCATGATCTCCTGGTTCTGGGATCCAGCCCTGGAACCCTGAGAAGTGTGGTATCAAGCTTCCTGCTCAGCAGGGAGTCTGCTTGTCCCTGTCCTTCTCCCCCTGCCTCCCCCACTCCCCTCCTCATGCTCTCTCTGTCTTTCTCTCAAATAAATAAATAAAATCTTTAAAATAAAAGTTACATTTTTAAAATTTGTACCAGTTTAACTGTGCAAATGTTTTATGCAAATGTTTATCTTGTATTCAGATGCTTAATTCTGTTGTATTATTTTTAATTGTTTATTGGTCAATTCTTCAGAATTTTCTAGGTAAGTACTTGTATTGCTTTTAATGAGTGATGATTTTGAATATTGTTTTCCAATATTTCCATTTCCCATTTGTTTTACTTTAACATATTTTTTAGGACCCTCAATAAAATGTTAAAAAATTGTTAAAAAGAGAGATGACATTGAACATCTTAAGATGCCTTCATCACTAATATGGTGAGACACATGTTTTATAATCAAAAGCATTTTTAAGTCATAATTTAGGGAATACTTAACAATGTTTTCATTTAATCTTCATAACAACCTAATGACACTGTACTCTTAGCATACCCACTTTTTGTGTGAGGAAACTGAGCAACTTGCCTGGGGCATATAATAGAGAATAGAATACAGAACTTAGAAGACTAACTTCAGAGTGTATGCACTTGGAAAATCTTTTCAGGTTAAGAAGGTTTCTTCTCTTAGTGTACCGAGGGTTTTATCAAGTACGAATGTTGAGCTTTATCAGCACTCTACTGAGATAATCATATAGTTGTTCACCTTTAATCTTTTAATATACTGAATTACATTAATAGATTTCCTGATGTTAATCCATTCATGCACTGCATTTCTGGGATACACCTAGCTGGTAATGACACACTGGTATATTTGATTTGTTAATATTTTATCTACGATATTTCATCTAAATTTATAAGTGGGATTGGCATTTTTATTTCATTTTACTAGCCAAGATAAATATTAGGATTAAGATAGGCTTTTAAAATGAAGTAGAAAGATTTCCATGTTTCTGATAATAAAATAGTAATATATATTTTTTAAAGATTTTATTTATTTATTTGAGAGAAAGAGAGAGAGAGCACAAACAGGGGGAGGGGCAAAGGGGAGGGGAAACAGGCTCTCTGCAGAGCAAGGAGCCCCATGTGGGGCTGGATCCCAGGACCCTGTGGTCATGATCTGAGCTGAAGGCAGACACTTAACTGACTGAGCCACCCAGGCACCCCAACAAAAGAGTAATATTAATCATCAAAAAACATAGCTAAAATTTTTGAGAATATGCTAAAGCTTTGTATGTATAACCTCATTGAATTCTTGCAATAAGCCCTATGCAACAATAATATAATTATCCACTTATTAAGAGATAACAACAGCTAGGATGTTGAGTAACTTGAGAAGGGCCACACAATTAGAAAATGACACAGTCATGATTATGACAACTGAGTTCTTATGTCTGCGATGTCTTTATTTCTACATCATGTTTTCAAATGGTAGTTCAGCTGATTAAAGAATTTAAACTTGACAGTTTCTCCCTCGGCACTTTGAGGATATTATTCCTCTAGGTAGCAGCATCTACTGTGCTGATGCTAAGTCAGACTCCTGTCAATCTGACTCTTGGCCTTTGGAGATCTATTTTCTTTCTCTTGAAGCTACTAAGTACTTCTGCTTATCAGTGACTTTTTCTTACAGTTTATACAATAGGCCCATGTGTGTGGATTGGGGTGGGTACTTGGGTGTTTTAATCAAAGGATTTAGTATTCAATTTTTTCATTTATTCTTTTATTGAATATACACCTCTGATGTTCCAGATACTGTTCTAGCTGTGGGGTATAGGTTAGCGAATAAATAAGAGAGAAAACACTGCCCTTACTGAGCTTATTGTCTAATCTGGGAAGTTAGACAAAGGGTAAAATAAATAAGTAAATTATATACTAGGTTGTACAGTGATAGTTCTATGGAGGCAAATCAAGCAAGAAGGGTGATGTGGAAATTCAGGTTTGGGAGTAGAAATTTTAATAGACATGGTCTTTGCTGGGAAGGTGGTATTTGATAGAGTAAGCAATGTATATGTGATATAAGGAAGAGGATTCTAATCAGAGAGAATAGAAATGCAAAAGCTTTGTGGTAGGAGTGTACCTGGCATGCTGGAATGACAGAAGAGGTCACCATGGTTGCAGAGAAACAAACAAGTGGGACAGAGGTAAGAGATGCAATCAGAGAGTTATTATAGGTCTAACGGTGTAGAACTTTTTAGGCCATTTAAAGAGGGCTTGATTTAATCTGTGTGAGGTTGTCAACCACCAGTGCTTTTAGCAGAAGAGTTTCTCAACTGGATTTATGTTTTCACAGGATCATCTTGACTATTGTAAATAAATTATAAAAGGCAAGGGCAGAAACAGGAAAACCAGTCATCAAGTTATTGGATTGTTTTAAAGATTATAAGAGCATAGAACAAGCGGTAGCAGTGGAGGTTATAAGAAGTAGTATGATTCTGTACATATTTTGAAGGGAGAGCCAAGTGAATTTGCAGATGGATTAGATGTGGGTTAAAAGAAGAAAGGAGAAATCAAGGAAAATTTTGATCTTAGTCACTGGAATGATTGAGATGCCATAAGGGGTCTAGAAAAGACTTTGGGAGAAGCAGGATTGAGGGGAAATAATAAGAGACCAGTTTGGTATCTCTTATATTTGAGATGGTTATTAAAACTCCATAGAGAGTAGGCAGTTGGAAATTTGAGTCTACGGTTCAAGAGAGAAGTCTGAACTGAGATGCAATTCTTAGACTGTCCAACTTATCCATGGTATTTAAAGCCAAGCAGCTGAAAAATCTCCAAAGGATAGACTGGATATAAACAGAGAAGAGAGTAGAAGGAAGGAATTTTTAAAAACTCCAAAAAACAAAGATTGAGACCTGTGCCATCCAACACAAATAGTGGGAAGATGATCAGTTTCCTTCAGCAAAGGAGACTGAAAAGTGTGAGTCAATAAGGTAGGAGGAAAATCAGAAGTGTGTGGTATCAGAGAAATTAACTGAAAACATTTCAGAAGCATAATTCAAATGCTACTAATAATGTCAAAACTTATAGTGGAGTTTTAGGGAAGATCTAGTTTGAATTGTTTTAGGAGAGAATTGGAAGGACAGGATGGGGAGACAGTAAAATAGACATATAGACAGGGGTTTCAAGGACTTTTGCTGTAAAATAAAGAAGAAATATACACTACCAGCTGAGGTAGAATTGAAGACAGCAGTGGGTATTTTTTTTAAGACAGGAGAAATGAAAAGAGCAATTCCATATGTTGATGGAAATAATCCAGTAAAGAGAGGGAGGCTGATGATACAAAGAAGATAGGAAAAGTTGCTGGTGTGATGTCCTTGATGACCTCTTGAGGGACTAAGAGCTCATACACAAGAGGAAGGCTTGATCTCAGGTGGGCATGGGGAGTTCATCTGTAGTTGCAGGAAAGAAGGCAGTATATATGGCTGCAGATGATGGTAAGTGCATATGTGGCAACTTGTGAAAATTCTCTTCTAATTGCTTCAGGTTTTCAATGATGTAGGGAATCAGGTCTTTAAGGAAAATTAAGGATGGTGGGGGGGCAAATGAGACAAAAGAGAAAATGACTGAAGTAGCCATCTAGGAGATTGGGAGAGTCAAAGCACTAAAGAAATGTATTATGATTAGTATTCATATATAAAGAGTTCTTATAGATGAACAAGAAATAGATGAACATGCCAATAAAAATAGGAGAAGGAATGTATATCTATAATTCACACACACATACATATAAATACATATGACTAATAATCAGAGGAAGTAATCATTACCCTCAATCTTGGTGTAAGAAAGGAAAACTAACACACTGGTTGGTGTCACTGGAGAGACATTCTTTCTAGAGAGCAGTTTGTTTTTTGTTTTTTAATTGCAAGTTGTTATTTAAATTCTCGTTAACATGTATGGTAAAATTGGTTTCAGGAGTAGGATTTAATGATTCATCACTTACTTAGGACACCCAGTGCTCATCACAAGTGCCCTCCTTAATACCCATCCCCCATTTAACCCATTCCCCCACCTCACCCCCCAACCCCTGCCCCTCCAGCAACCCTCAGGTTGTTCTCTATAGTTAAGAGAGCAATTTGTAAAAGACATTATTAGTTTCAACAATATGCCTATCCTTTCGCTTGCTTTAAGGAATTTTCCCTCCAAGGAAATAATTGATTATGCTTGAAAACTTTTAATTGTATATTGTTTATCTCTACTATTTCTGAACATCGGGGGAAAACGTAAATGTTGAAAGAAGGAAAGTGGATAAGTAAATTGCTGTGAAAGGCAATTAAATTATATTCAACTAGTAAAATGTTATTAATTGTAGATGGATATTTAATTAAAAAGTTTATGAGAAACAAATGAATTCACGATGCTAATTATGGTTAGTGTCTTTTGAAAATGTAATGCATATATTTATATTGTGAAAAAAAATGAGATTGGCTATATATGATTTTGGTATTGATTTGGATCTATTCATTAATTTAACACTATGGAAGTTTTTCTTGACTTTTTGTTAGTAGTGATAATCTGTAAATCAGTGATTCCACTGCCATCTTTCTGGGAAGCACAATTCACTGATTGTTTCTGCTAAATCTATGGCCTGATCTGATATTCATTTTAAAAAGGTTATTCAAGTACCACAAGTGGTATGGTTTGGACTGAGAGAAATTGGACACACAGAGAATACTTAGAACTTTCTTTGGGAATCCCTGAGGGAGGTAATGAGGATCAGGGATGTAGGCAGTGGGAACAGAGAATAGGGAAAAGAGTGGAGGTTCTAGATGGAGTGTATGAAGGAAAACCCCTGATATTCACATGGAAAACCACATACCAAGATGAACATTCAGGAAAATCTACAAAGGCAGGCATAAGAATGAAGCAGAACCAATTTCTTCCCTACTGAAAAAGCCCATCCTGCTTGTACCTCAGCTTTACTATTACAATTTAAAATTATAGGATTATTTTTGTCTTCAGTTACTCCATCTGTGTTTAATTATACACCACTGTGATGATAGGAAAATAGCAGCTATTTTGAGGACACTGTACCTTTTCAGGCTCTGTATCCCCTCTCCGTGTGACACTGAAGTTAAAAAGAGGAAAGTGAAACAGAAGAGGCGCAGGTGGTTGTGTTTATGGGCTTCAGGGAGATATGATTACCTCACTAGGCTGATTGCTACCTGAAGGAAGTCAGATTACAATTAAGACTGTCAGGTAAACCACACAATTAAAGTTCATTGCAAATGCTGTCGACAAACTGGTATTAGCTGGGAAATGCACTCTGGCAAACAGATGTACTCTGGAAAATAGAAAGGGAATGTTTCCTTCTAGAAAAAATCTACTTTATCAAATCTGACAACTTTATCAACTTTCACTTGAGCTCTGGATCCTGCGCTAAAAGGAGCTTCTCATTTGATTTAAGCAATTGGTACATAACATGCAGGTTGGAAATGAGTTGACTCATTAACTTATTTTGCTTAGTAGAAAAGGTAAAGGTGAGAGAAAACATGCTTACCTCACCACATTTTGCTCTTTGCTTTCCAGATTTGCTTAAGATCTAGAAATATTGCATTCTACTATGTTTATTAAGAGATGAGGTTGTGGTTCTAGAATTGGAATGTTCTTATCACAAAATGTTGGGAAAAATCATAGCTATCTTTTTAAAATTGGCTTTTAGTCATTCTAATAGTGTGGCTATACCTGGCCCATGTGTTATAAATCTCCTTAAGTATCTACTTGCATTTATATGACACTAATAAGAAAAAGTTCCCATAGACAAATAGCAATTCTGCTATTTGATTTTACTCCATAAGTAACTATATATATCATTTCCTCTTAATAAAGTGGAGTATTCCCTCAGCTCACACACATCACAGACATTACTGCTAATGGAAGTTATGCATGGGGACTGAGTAGAAACTATAGCTCCTAGTCCCAAGCTTCCACTTTTTTTCCCTAGAGTAATGATATTTTTCATCTGGTCAGTAATGGAGGCAGTTGATCTGGGGAATGGCGATCACAGAGGAATTCTAATCTAGGGGAAAGGGTCTGCTTTTCTCCATAGTACTGGGAGCAAATTGTGTAGATCAAACCTCTTTCTCTGAGAAGCTGCATCTGACCACCACGAGAATCCCCAGAAAACATCCAGATTAGAAAAATAGAAAGTAAAGACATACATAGTATTTTGGTTTAAGATGAGAAGAGTTTTATGATACAACCACTGTCTTCTCTTTCTCATGGCATATCTCTCCCTTGGGAAAATTAACCCCTCCAAGTTCCTCTCAATTACTTTATCTGTTAAATAGATTGAGGATTAAATGAGATAACACGTATAGAGCTTGTGGTAAGCTCTCGGAGAATGGTGGTTTTCACTCTCCTTTCCTCAGAATCTTTGCTGTCCTGATTGCACAACCATTGGTCGCATGCCATGTTGCATGTCCCAGCTCACTTCTCCTAGAAGACCCCTTCACTAATAACATAAGCTGTAGTGTCTATCAAACAGCCAGTTTGATAGAGTTGAGTTTAGTCCAGCTCTGACCATTACTGGCAGTAACCCAGCGTGTTCTGTGGAATTCAGAAAGTGCATTGACTTTCTACTACATTCTTTGCAGTACATGTTTTTATTTGAAGTATCTATTACATACAATAAGGCCTGAAAAATGCATAAAGTTTAAGTGAACAGCTTGATATATTTTGATCTCTTTCTACAGAAGTGTCCATTCCTATAACCACCATCACCTCATTTTCTCCAACAGCACCTCAGCTTTTACTTCGTTTGATATATGAAAACATTACATTCCTACCTGCTCTCTTTTCAGGTGCTTTGGAATTATTGTTGTCCTTCTTGACCAAGATGTGCCAGGCTTTTAGACTTCTGCTCCCTGACAGGGAAGCCTGGCTATGGAAATGCAAACAAACAAACAAACAAAAACAAAAACAAAAAAACCTCTTCCTAATCACCAAGCATTTGTATAGCAGTAGTGAAGACATTGTGAAACACTCCAAAACATGAGGGATGATACCTGATTGTAATGCATTCATGGTAGTCAAGGCAAGGGAAAATACAATGACACTAACATCAAATTAGTGCCTATTCTGAACCAAGGGTTATGCTGGGTGGTTTACAGCAGTGTAGCCTATAATCTTGCAAGCGTTTTCTGTGGAAAGCCACACTTAATACCCTCCTAAGTCTCTATCATTTTCTTACTCTTTTCTTCTAAACACCTTTGCAGTGACTACCTTGCCACTGAGCTCTTTGTAAGTATTGCCTTGTCCCTAGCCCTTATTCCTCTCTCTGTCTCTCCTTTCCTCTCTTTCTTGTTCTCAGTCTCTCTCCTTCTTTCTCTCTCTCTCTTTCTTTCTCCCAGTCTCTCCTCTTCTCTCTCCCTCTCTCTGGCCCTTCTTTTAGCCTTACATTCTTCCTTTGACATTCATGAGCATCCTTTCTTGCTTTCTTGTCTTCATCTCTACTCTCTGCTCTACTCCTGTATCTCAGATTGATGAAAATCCATCTGTGATGGGTTCCTGAAAACACTATTCCTCAACCTTGGGTGTCTGTCCAGCTCATAAACTATCTCTTTCAGTCATCTCCCACTGGTACAGAAAGACTCAAGTTCCAAAAGTGATAGTTCTCTTGTGGAAAGGAGCATATGCTGCTTTAAAATTTGGCCACTGGTTTTTGCTAAGTCATTTTCCACCCTTTTTAGATGCCTGATTTCTCCACTTGATTCCAGTCTCTCTGTCTCTTTTTTTAAACAGTTGTAGGCATCCTTCATCATTCTGCTTCAATATTCACATTAATCTTTTCTATTATGTTAATTACCATAATTCTTTAACATCCTGTTCAAAGCAATTTAAAACAATGAAATAACATCTTACTTGAATGGAATTACTAATGTTTCTCAGGAGCTTTTCCATTTCATTATCACCCTACACTGTGATCTAGGCAAGGTTGGCATTATTATTTTTGTGTTTCTGGATATTGAGGAAAGGGACACAATAGAACTAAGTAACATGCTCTAGGTCACTTATCCCAGCCTGCAACTATCTCTATACTGGTTTTGCATCTTCTCTCTCCTCTACTGCAATATAAACTTCAGAAGACACAGGACCACATATGTGTAGTTCACTTTTTTATTCTCAATGCTTATCCCATGCCAAGCCCTGAGAAAACAAGAGTGGCCTGTGGATTTGAACCTGGAGCTGCAGTCCAAAACCATGCCATATGGGGTAGCTGGTGCATTGATACTGCTCATCTTCGAGGCTTCAGTTTCTATTTCCCTTAGTCTGAATTTATCCCTTGTGACCTGTAAGCCCTTTGTCTATGTCTCAGCTTTTCCATGTTATAGCTGTCTCCAGTAATACTCCTAGGGTTGTTGATATTTCACCTGTTTTGCTGCTAGGTCACTTAGACATTCCATCTCTTAAATATCCAGGCTTTCTTCATAAGCCTGGGGAAACCCAATACTCTATGGCCTGAATATAGTCCATGAAGCAAAGCTTCCTTTCACCTTATGCTCAATAGCTAAGGTTACTGGGGTTAGGAGACTTAGGAGCCTATCCCTAGAGTCCTTTCTGATTCCTTTATTTCTGGTTCTCCTTGCTGTATCTCTGCTCCTAGTCTCTGAAGCCCCATGGATCTTAATTCTCCAGGGCTCTCATTCCTTTAACCCACATTCAATACACATAAAAACAATAATGGAAACAATGGCCCCAAGAAATAACAATTCTTGTTTCTTTTATTGTCTTTTCAGATTATAATGTGACTATGCAAATAAATTGCCCTGAATCAGTTCTTTTCTGAAAAGGGCTTTTAAATGAATCCTATTGCTGTCTTTCTTTCTTTTTTCCTCCAGCCTCACTTGGGATTAATCAAATTAATTGTCACCAAATTAAATTCATCCATAATGTCAGTAAAGTTTTATTATATTCCAAAATTTCCAACGTCTGCAATTATCAGGCACCTAAGAAACAAATCAGCACTTTGAAGAGCCCCATTTTTGCAGGGTGTTCAGCTAATAGTCCTGTTAACAAATAGGCCAAGGACCTTTGGCTTTAGGCTAAAAATCAGGCTTCCCACCAGAGTAGACTTGGCAGAACATTGCATACAACTTCAGTTAAGCTCTGATTTGCAATATGATGGTAAAATGACATTCAGTTAGACTGAATTTTTTGAAGAACAATCATTTTGAAAGAGCGAAGCACCTATGCTGACTTTTCAGAGCTGGAAGTCCCTCTGTCCCTCCCCTATAGGCATACATGCTCTGGACTCCCGGAGATGGTTGTCAATAGTGGTTTTATTAGCATTGTTGTGTCATGGAGTTGCCAACCCAACCAAGTAAAGACTTAGTGCTGAGAAAACTAGGAATTCAAAATCTTAAGGGTATGTTTTACTTAAAAAAATAGGGGGAGAAGGAGAAAATTATGGAATCCAAGTTTAGTTCAGTTTGAGGTTAGCTCTAGGTTTGGGGTCTCTGATAAGTCTATTCACGTGCTGAATATTTCACCCCTGGTTGTACCAGTGCTTTGGATTCAGGCAGACGTCCGTGTGAATCTTGGTTCTTCTGATTGCTGGCTGTGTGAACTTGTGTTTCTCATTCTTTATGAACCTTTGTTTCCTTGTCCACGAAATAGGGATAGGAACACCTCCCTTGTGGTCCTGCTCTGAGGATTAATTGGAATGATATATATGTGGCACTTTACACACTGCTTGCACAGAGCAAAACATAATGAAGGCATTAGTTATTTTTTGTTCTTGTTGGTACTACTATTATTTATTTATTGCCTATTCATTCAACACATATTTGTTGTTCCAGGCACCTTGTAAGATGCTATGAATATAGATACAAATAATGACCAACGAGTGCCCTTAGTGAGCTCATGCTCTGGCAGGAAACACAGATAAGGAAATCCTGCAATTGTAGTTCAATAAGTTAAGTGCCACAATGGAGGGGAAGATAGAAACTTTAACTGCCTTGTCCACATCACGTTGTGCTTGCTGCAGGGAGGAAGCTTTTCCCTCCATGTAGCAGCATGCCAGGAACACAGAGTGGTTGCTCTCACCTGCACCTGCTGGCCCAAGATGTAGTTGAATTGCAACAGTGGGGGGCTGGCAATGCAGCCTCCACACATTTTCTGCTGGGCACAGGGTTAGGTTTTCCTCTCAGAATCCAGATTTTGTTTGTGCTTACTTCTTAACCAGTTGTGAAGGAGCACTATTTCCCTGAGAAACTTTTATCAATACGCTGGTGGTGTCCATGTCAGGAGAAAGGAGAAATTGGAAACCCAAAAGGTCTTATAACAATGTGTGTACAGTTATTTTATCCCTGTAGTTATCCGACCCTTTTAAGAAACTGAGACTCAGAGGAGAAAGTTATTTGCCTTAGATAAGACAGCTAGTTTGGGCAGAGCCAAGACTAGGACCTGGGTCTCCTGAGTCCTGGTACACAGCTCCTTCTATCTGCTAAATCTGTCAGAGCAGCACCGTAGGGCGGGAATCACGAACATCAGTGTCATAGCAAATCTTAACAGCATCTATTACCAAGTGCCTGTTTTGTATCAGGTACAGTTCAAAGATTTTGTATAGTACTAATTTAGCTGGGCCTTATAACAAACTAAGACCTAGATCCTTTTATTCCTATTTTATAAATAGAGTAATAGAGCTATTAAGTCGTTGTCTAAGAGCACATCTAGTAGTTGGCAGTGGAAGGCTTTGAGCAGCCTGTCTGACTCTCTGAATGCCTCTCTGCACTGTCCTCCCTTGGTACTATTTTCTAAATGACCACTCTCAGCCCAAACTTGTGCTAGGCATGCCAGGGTCAAGAGCAGCATTTGATTCCTGATCACAGCGTTTAATCATCACCTTCACAGTGGGAAGGTATTGCTGACAAAATCAGAGCAGAGTCCCATAAGATTTTGGACTATAAGAGCTGGTCTTCAAAAACATCAGCCCTTCTGTTAAAAATAAGAAAATAGGCTAGAAGCCTTGACTGGTGAGCTGGCTAGACCCTGATTGCTTTCATTCTTTTAAGCATTTACTCAGTTTATAGTTGAATGTGTCTTACGAAGCAGGCACTGTCCAATGCCCTGGGAGAGAGATTGAGAGGATCAGACATACCGTGGCACAGTGAGTAAAGAAAGGTCCTCTGAGAACTATAGGGTCTTATCTTTCTAAGATGCAGGGAATCCTGATATCTGCATTTGCCCCCACTTATTTTTTTCTTCCTGAAATGCACAACTTCCTCTTCTGGCAAACTCCAATTTGTCCTTCAAAGCCAAGAGAAAATACTACCTAGTCATTTTGGCTTTCCCTACATTTATGGGGAAATTATTCACCTTTTTCTCTGTGTTCCCATAGCACGTTCTGTGTACAAATCTTACAGCGCCTGTTGCATTGTATTAGAATGATGCATTTATAACCCCTCCCTATATCCTGGCTGAAACCTTATGTCATTATCATTGTATCTCCAATACCCAGAATGGAGCTTGAATCATAATGGAGTTTTAGTGAATGTTTGGATTCTGCATATTAGTCTTACCATTTCTTTGTTTCTTATTATTCTCATTATTCCTTTTTTTGTCTCCTGGGTCCTGACTGTAGATATCTTGATGTCAGGGTCAATGTCTGCTCCTTGTTTTTCCTTACTAAAGTGCTAAGTGCAATGCTGGGAAGATGGCACACCTGCTCTGTCCCCAAGAGGTGGGTAGGAGATGACATGTGTCTTTTCAAGTTTAACTTCTCAGACTCTTGGGTCTTTGGAAGGTGATAGTACTAGTGTGCTCCCAGCTTGGTTCAAAGCTTGTATCAACAAAGACCCCAATGGGGGTCCCATACTACAGAGAGGATTCTGACATCCAGTCTTAGAAACCATGTGCCTGTGCTCCTTTGCACATTCCCAAATAGTTCTGTGTCCTTGGAGGTCTCTTGATACCTTCTCTGGTTGCACTATTTTTAGGTGAGCCATTCTTGAAATACCCAGGGTTTGGTAAGGATACAATGTCCACTCATTCTTTTCTATTCTATTCCATCCCATTCTATTCTATAAAAACAATTTCTTGAGTATACCTGCTAAGTGCCTGACACTATCATAAGTGCTTGCAATGCATCAGTGAACAAAAGCGATCCGAACTTGCCAACTACATAGAGTTTACATAGTGAGGAGATACACACTAAATAATACATGGAATAAATAAATATATTTTATCAGATGTTAGAAAAAGGAGCAGGGTAAAGAGAAAGGAAAGAGTTCAGGGAGAACTAGCAAGGTGAGGCAATAGCAATTTTAATTCAAATGGTTAGGGTAGGTCTCCTTGTGAGGGTAACATTTGAGCAAAGACTTGAAGGAGGTAAGGGGTATAGTTCCTGGACATTTTTGGGGAAAGAGTATTCAAAACAGAAGAAATTGCTAGTGAAAAGGTGATCTATTTATCTATCTATCATCTATCTTCTAACAGTTTAACAGATTTTTGTAATTGTGTGCCTGCCCCTGTCTCTCCCTCTGAGATTTCTCCAACATTTTGAAATGTAAGTTAAATTAACAGGTTTTAAATGGTAGAGTCTGTCACGATTGATAGTAAAACCCCACAAGGATGGACACTACAGCCACGAATGAGGCTTAGTCCATTTGATGATTATAGATTTGAACACATCAGAAGTCAGAAATTGTTACAGTTATTAACACATTCCAACCTCAGGGAAAGTGGTTTCCATGAAGAGATCTGTTCAGGCTCATCTCCCTCCATTCTCCATCTGCCTTGGGCAAAAGCCCTTTGGACCCCAGATATGTAAGGGAACAGGGAGGTCAAAGGGCAGGTGCCTCTACTGGTGGGTCCCTGAGCCTGATTTATTCCCTTCACCACCCATGAGGGAGTCTGATCTCAGTCTGGAATCAGTTTCACAGTAAGAGGCAATACTGCTAAGGCTTCCCAAGAAGATTCAGACACCCTCGTATTGTACATTTTTACGTCTGTATCTACTCTGCTTACCATGTCTCTGAAGAGGGGCTGGAGTTAGAGCAATGAACAAGTACATAGCAAGTTGTCCATAGCAAGTTGACAAGATATTAGGGAAATAAGAATCAGTCATATAAAAGTAGTCAACAACTGAGATTCCAGATGAAAGTTCTATAAGTCACTGATGTAAGAACTCAGAAAGGAAAGAAATCCCCATGGACCTAAGGACAAAGGAGGGCTTCCTGGGGAAGGTGAAGATCCGAATAACATGTGGAGGATATAAGGCTGGTGAGGGAAGACCCTTCCAGGCTAGATTAAATGACCGGCAGGGTAAGAACCTAGAGGCTAGATCAAGTGACCAGCAGGGTAAGAACCTAGGGTAAGAATTAGAGGTTGGCAATAGAAGAAGCTATGAGATCATTTTAAAAGCCTCCAAAGTGCCTAACAGGTCTCCTGGTCCCATTCTGCTGTCTTTCTCCTGTGCAGCTGATTGTTGTAATAACAATCATTACCAACAAAAACCGATGTGCAACCTGGTGAGAGAGATTAGAATTTGTCTTCAGAGGACCTAGTTAAGTCCTGGCACCATTAATTCAATACCAGCTAATAGTCAGGACTTGGGATTCAGTTTCCTTGCTTATAAAATTAGGATTACTCACAGAATTTTCAGTCAGTTAAAACATTGTCATGGATTCCTTATAAAGTATAAATGAGGTACATATGCCTGCTCCTAATCATTAGCATCATCTTGATTATGCCACATGGGTTGTTGCCTTCCAGAAGCTTCTAATTTAACCTTGAGACAGCTGATAATTTGATAAAGCAAATAAGCAACAACAACAAAAATGTAGGTGAGGTCAAGTATCAAGCTAGAATGAAACAAGATTGAATTGACAACAGTTTATTTGGAAAGCATGGGAGGACCTTTTGCCTATGCTACAGTTTCTAAGCAGTTTTTGTGTTCTCCACAAGTATACCTCAAGCTATCCTCATGGCTTTGGTTGGAAGTCTGCTGCAGGAAAATGGGTGTCTGTGGCCCACCTCTGCATGTCCTATAGAAAGCAGGGAATAGAGTTCCCATATAATTAATCATCTAAACGGGCATTTTTGAGAGTGAAAGAGAATACTAGTAACAAGGATTATCCTAGGAAAACTGGGTTATTTGGTCACCCGGAGTACAGTTCCTTTGCTTTGATGGATACAGTAATCTCAGAAGCTCTGAGATGCATCCCCCAATTACAGAGGATTGTGGGTACAGAATTGTTGCCATGGGTCATAACTACCAATATTCTGGCTCTGATGAGGCCATCGCTGGGGAGAGACAAGGAAGGCACATGGTATATTCCAAGGTTCTATAATCAAATATCTCTCTTCTTATTCTTATTTCTAAGATAATCCTCTGGATGATTTATATTTTCAGTTTCTACTACACTTGGTTGCCAATTCCTGTATGTGCTTTGTACTATGTAAAGACTTTCTGCTTCATTGGCATCTAAACTTCCTTTGGATTTTGTGGATTTCCACTTTTTCAATCTACCTTTCCATCCTGTTCATAGAATCACCTTGTGATGTAAAAAAGGGAGGTGGATTTGTATACATCTTAAAAGCAGAGAAGCTGGTGTTTCAAGTTCACACAAAGGCACAGATTCTTGTTAGCAGTCATGACTTCCAAATGTCATCTCACCCTTGAAGACTCTCTCATCCTTAGCAATTGCTTGTGTTTTGTTTTGTTTTGTTTTGTTTTTGTGGACCTATTACACATTGAGTATGCCTTCCTTTTGATACTTAATGTTTGTTATTATGAATTCTCCTAGATAATTAACCTCTAGAAAGCAGAGACCATCTGTAAATTAGCTCATACTAACTCATTCTGCCTACTCAAGTGTTCTGTATTTGTTTAATGAGTCTGTGTTGACAAGCATTGTGCCTGGGATTGCTTTAGTCTCATGGCTGTGATAATACTCCAGGCTCTGAGGTCTCTTTGGAGAGAAGGCTCTGCATAGCTGAAGAACATCAAGAACCTGGTGCAGAACAGTAGACGTAGATTTAGACGGAAGAGTTGCCAAATGGTGATGTTGTTGAATCAAAAATTAGCTAAAACTCGTAAGAGTGGATGGACATGTAGCTCCTTCTCTCATAATGCCAAGAAAAACCCCTGGCATGCAGGAAGCTCTTAATCAGATCTGCTCAATGAATGAAGGATACATTCTATAGCAAGAGAAGATAAATGAAATGCTGTGTAGTTTAAAGCTATCTCCACTGTATCCACTTTTGAGGTCAGTTCTCTCCTCACTGGAAGATACTCTGACTAGGCCGAATGATGACCCATCAGGGATGATGGGAGAAGGTGAAACCAGGTGATGAATGAGGCTCCCTCTAGATGTGAACATGTGTGATTTAGGTACTATTTTTTATTTTTTAAATTTTTGGCTTTTAAAACTTTATCTTATGAAGACAACTAAAGTAGCTTGACTCAGACATTTACCAGAGGGTTTTGCATTTTCAGTAACTTCCCAATTCATGTCATTGCTTATATTATGCTGCCAAACCTGGATTGTAACCACTGGACATGATGGGAGAGACAGATGAGAGGAACATTGTCATTGGAGGCAAGATGGATCTAACATTTTCTCTTCTGAGAAGTCTTTATCCTCCCCAACACTACCTTTTTAGGGTTAGTAGGAGGGGTATAATACTTTGATATTGCCAAAAGTCTGTTTTAGATCATTTCTATGTTAGTGACAAATATGGAAAAACCATCATAAACTAACAAAATTTGATGTACCAGATGGGAGGAAAGAACATGATTTACCCCTTTCTGTTTTACCCTTGTTAAAACTATTGTGACTGATCTCAAAGTCTGAGCGCTGATTTTCTTCAAAGGCCAAAAACTAGCACAATTACTGGAAGGAAGGAGAGAAGAGAGAATCATGATAGGATATCTCACCATTCAAAACATTCTGCTTTTGGGAGCCTAGAACTGAGATGGGGGAGATGAAGCATTAGCAGCTTCTCTCCAAGTTTACTCACTTTAAGATCGTACATTCATATGATTGCTATTATTGTCATCTTATTCACATACCAACATGATCAGTGTTTTTCTTCCTGCTATACACTAGATAGTCATTGGACTTGAAGCTTCTGCCTCATCATGACCTAAGCCAAAGGCAGATGCTTAACCTACTGAACCACCCAGGTGCCCCAGATTATAACTTCTGTTCAGCTAAGTCACTATTCATTTCTCCAACCTCTGCAAAAATGCAGAACGTTTTACCCCTGGTTGCATTCTTTTTTATTCACTTTGTCTTCCTGAGATAACACATTTTTTAAAATGTGTTTATTGTAACTTTAATGGGCTCACAGAGAGAAAGGAGATAAACAATAGTAAAATAAAAGTTATCATTTAGGCCTTCTAATTTTGAATATAGTCCTCTCAGTGTCGAGGTAAAGATTAACAAGTTAAAGCCTTTATCATGGTGTTGATGCACAGGAAATGCTCAAATTATATCATCACCATCATTATTATTATCTTCATTACTGGTATAGCCCTTTATCATGTATTCATTGTTTCTCTGATTTCTGCCCTGTGGCCTCATACCTTTGTGACCTGATTCTACAGGTAGTTCCTCTATTGGATCATAATGCTTAGTTCTAAATCCTGGCTTACCCTTGGAATTTATGTTTTGGCTTTTCCCTTTTAAAACACTGACACCAGGCAAATCTTGTCCCTAATCATTGACAACTCTCTCAGGTTCCTGGAACCCATACCTGGAACCAGTGCTCTGGTTCCTACTTGCTTGGGAGTAAATGTCTTTTCCAAAGAAGCTAACAATCCAATGTAAAGAAAGATAAGAACAAATAAATAGCAATAAATCCTACAATGCAAACTACAAAATTTTCATTACAGTGAAAATCCAGAGAAGGTAGCAATTAACCATATGGACAATTTGTCCCAGAGAAGATGATTTCTTGAATTGCAAGAAAGTGTCTTCCCCTAAGATTATTCTTTGTCTTTCATCCCACAGTGTAATATTTTTCTAAATTCTCTTATTTCTTTTTTTTGACGTAGTCTCTCTTACTGCCCATGTCTCCCCCATTAACACTATCCTTATGCCAGGGCTGACCTTCATCACATGGCTAAAGCATGATACTATTTGCCAAATGGAACTGCTTATAATTATTATTTCCTAACCCTACATACTGCTGTCAGGTTAAGCAACCTTCAATACTATTTTGATCATGATACCCAGTGATCAGAGAGGTAGAATTTTGCCTGATACCTTTGTGTGAAAGAGATTTTGGGTGTGTTTCTAATATCTTCCCAACTTGAATGCTCTCATTTGCTCCTAAATGTCCATTCCTGTATTCATTTATCAATTCATTTATTAAGTCAGTTAATTAGCAGTCAACATATATTTAATAGTTGGCTTCTACTCATGAAACAAGCACTGTAACCAGCATTCAAGCTCCCAAAGTTCATGCAGCTCCTTCCCTGTCCTCTTTCCCTTCTCTCCCTACCTCCATCCCTCCCTTTCTCTCTCTCATGCTTATTTTTCTCTTGTCCTTTCTGTGTGTGTCTCTCTGTCTCCTTCTCTACCTCTGTCTGGTGGGTGTGCTTCTTTTCCATCCAACCACCCACATTGCCCAGACACATAGCATCTATACCTAGGTGTTCCCTAGTCTCTTCTGGCTGGCACAAAGGCAGTAAGAAGGTGGGTGTGTGAAATATGATGAGCCAAAAGATTCATTCCTTTATTTTCTCCTAACCGCTTCAGCCTTCATAAAATCCAGTCCTATAGGTTATTGATTTTCGCAAAAAGAAGAAAAACGAGTGTGGGTGGAAAATTATGATGTTATGTCCTAAATGAATTTTTCACAGAAAAAGAAGAAGAAAAACAACAACTATTCTCTGTCTTGGACAGCTGGTCAGAAATGAGGTTTGGGGTATGGAATAGGAAAGGCAGGAGTGCGTCTGTCCCCAGGGGAGAACAAGCATTGATCTCTCGGGTGATTGCCCTGACTACCTCTGAAGCTGAGAATTAGGTTCAATATGTTAGTGCTAACATTTAAGTCCTTTCAAATCTCCAGGGGCAGAATCTGCTTTCTCTCCTTCTACCTCATTTATGGTTAGTTGAAAACTGACTTAACTCTTTAGCTTCCAGGTTTGCTCTTTATACAGAAACCTAGGCCTCAGGAAATCCATGAAAGCTTTGATGGGATGTTTTAATTATTGTTTCACAAGCAATGATGAAAATTGAGATAAATAAAGCCAAGTCTCTACCTCTATAATAATTTACTTTCTAGCTAAGATAGCAGTAACAGACCCATTCCTTTTGCTCATCATCTATAAAGAACACTCAGCAGCATGGTGTTGCAAAAAGCCATACATCAGAATCACTTAGGGAGCTTTTAAAATGTGCATTTACAAATGCAGCCTCAGACCTGCAATCTGCATCTCCAAGTGTGAGCCCTGGGAATCTGTATTTTAACTTGCTTAGAGTTTACATTAATTAGCTACTAGATGTAAAAGGACAAAGGCAATGCAGGCAGGGGTGGGGCACCAAGCTCCATGGAGAAAACTGCTACAGATAAAAAATTCAAAGCTGCTTTGCCTAATTTCATGAATATATCACCAAAGAAAGAGCATAATAAGAGAAAATGTTTAACTGCAGACTTCTAGCAGCATAAAGATGTCCCCAAAAAGCATGTCTAATGATCCATTGATCAGTGTTATGAGATCTAGGGTCAGGCAAGGGGTAGGAAGAGGTGGAAAACAGTCCTGTGGAAAAATTACTCAACATCTCTCAGTAGTCGGGGCGGGGGGGGCGGGGGAAGGCTTGAGGAGAAGTATACCTACCAGCTAGTTCTATCACCTAAAATGCAGCCTGTTCTCTTAAGAGGAAGAAAATCTGGTGAGGAAGTGCATTGAACAGAGATTTTGTAAGCTAAAGGACTTTGATTTGAGCATACCAAGCTAGTGCCTATAGGAACTTGGGTAATATGTGCCCTTGAGGCAAAAGATAAATTAGATTTGGCCTGAGGATGTTTGGAACAACAAGGTCATGTACAGGCTGATAAATACACCAAATTGCTCCCCTCCAGTCTTCTGCACAGGATGTTCCAGCAAAAGCCAGAGTCACTCAAGAAAGAATAATTTCAAGAGAAATAATTAGAAATAAGCCAAGAGGAAACCTATGAATGGAAACCAGTAAGCCATATTTTAGCCAAATTAATGAATTCCAAGGGAAAAAGAAGAATCACAAGTCACTGACACTGTGATGGGTAGGAAAGGAACATCAGATTTCTGTATAGGCAACAAAAGGGTCAAAGGAAAAAATCTTCGGCCTCCATATCCATAAAATAGAAGGGGAATTCATTCATTTATTTATTTATTTTTTTAAAGATTTTATTTATTTATTTATTAGAGAATGAGCGAGAGAGAAACAGCATGAGAGAGGAGAGGGTCAGAGGGAGAAGCAGGCTCCCCACTGAGCCGGGAGCCCGATGTGGGACTCGATCCCAGGACCCTGGGATCATGACCTGAGCCGAAGGCAGTCGCTTAACCAACTGAGCCACCCAGGCGCCCAAGGGGGATTCATTTATTAATTCATGAATTTATTTGACTATTATTAATTGAATATATACTATGTGTCAGTCACTATTGGAGGATTTGGGGATGTAGTGCTTCACAACAGAGACAGGTCCCAGCTCTCAGAGAGCCAATATTTTAATGGAGGGAAGAAGCAATACAAAAAATAAACAAGAAAGAGTGTTTTGGAGTCAGAATAACCTGATTTCAAATCTCAGTTGTGCTACTTACCATCTGTATTGTACTTAACCTTGTTGTGACTGTTTTCTTCTCTGCAAAATTGATAGGAATGCCAACCTTGAAAGGTTGTGATAAGGATAAGAGAAAATTTGTGCTGCTGAATAGTATCTGGAATATAATAAACATTTTATAAATATGTGTTGAATGAAAAATTGGCAACATGCAGGAGCCAGTTAAAAGGGAGAGAATGAAATTCAAAGCATAGTAGAAGAATGTACTCTTAAGTAGAAAAATTATTGATGCACATACATACCTATATATACACACAAATATGAATTAATATATCTATGTCTATATGGAAGACAGAGAGCCACAAAGGGACAGAGAGAAGCAGAGAAAGAAGATACATGGTTGAAGATATAGGTGAAGTGATTTGGTGAGTTTGGAACAGAGAGAAGATGAGGAAGTTTTATCTAGTGGTTTCTATTTCCACTATTACACAGAAGGTGTTGAAGGAAGAGCTAAAATGTTCTAGGAGGGTAATGTTGTTGAATAGGAGAGTAGGTGAGAATGGCATAGTGAGTTGAACAGAGTTTTACTTTTGCAGGCCCAGAATCCTGATTTCATCATCATATGGGAAGAGTTGTATCATTCAGAGATCTCTACAAGAGGTTGTAGGAGACATAGCTAATATAGGTACCTTTAATATGTACCGAGAAATCAGGTGGTCACAGAAAAGTCAGAACTCATGGGCATAACCAACTTCTTATGATCTGAAGGCCTATGTGGGAAGCCAGATTGCAATCATGGAACTATCATAATGTCTTACAGAATTTCAGAACATAGTCTCTGGCTAAGGTAACTCGAGGAACACTCTTTGCACTTTTAGGGAAGTTTTTGTCAATGGGACTGGAACATTCTCCCACCAGACTCACCTAAATGGATACTGGGAGCATTGGTTTCTCTGACTGTCCTTCTGCTAAGCTTTCATGGGACCAACACTCCTTCTGGCTGACTTAGTCTTTCCTAGATATGTTAATATATTCAATTAGTCTTATAATAGAATTTAATTGGCCTGGAAACTTTTCTTTTTCTTTAAAGTAGATTTGCATAACTTTATTTTATTAATTATATATTGATTTGTTATTTAACTTACAATCAAGTACTACAGGAAGACTTTTACTATTTTTCCAGAGTACTGGGATGACAGAGCATCCACTTTTTTTGAGCCCCAGGAAGAAGACAGATTTTAAGAAGCTACTCCAGGGAGAATTTCTGGGCTGCATGATTAATAATTAGAAAAAAGAGAAAGTGGGCACAAAAGCTTCCAGAAAGTTTGTAATGTCTTAGTGTTTGGAAATCCTAAGGTGAAGTAAGCAAGGGGAAAGCCAATGGCAAGTTAAGGCTGTATTCATTCAGAAAGACTCACTCTCCTGCTTACTGCACTTAGGATTTAGTCTATTACCTATAAAGGTTCCTCCCACCACCTGCCAATCTGTAATGTGGCATCCTTTATAATTTGCTCCTTAGTAATAATTCTAAGGTTTTCCTGATAGCATGGTTAAGGGCTTTTTTCCATCCAAGGTTTAAGAGTAGGATTTTTGTTTCCCCAGATGCACCATTTCTCAGTCATTTTTATTTCCCTGTATATGAATCTTCATTCTTCCTTTAATTTTCAGGTCATAATGAAATGAATAATCTGTGGTTATCACTAGTGATGCACAAGAATGCCGTTGGGAATAATCAGTGCTAAGCACCCTAATGGAGAAGTGAACTCACTCTACAGAATTCTAGGTACCAGTAATTGTTCAATCACACCAATCCCCATAGATACGCCCACAAAAGAGAAGAAAATTCAAGGGTGCCTCTCCATTACAACTTCAGGAAGTCGTCTATGGATCCTGACTTCCTTAGAGCTATGCTCCAATTTAAGAATTACCTTAAGATTTCAGAAAAGCTACTTTTCTATTTGCAATTGTATGCCCCAAATGTGGCTAATAATTGTGTGTATAATTAAAGGAGAAGCTCTGACTCACAACTAGATCCTTCCCAAACCTTAACTCTTGGTAACACATGCTGTTTGCTTAATGATGGCTCACATCATGGGATTTCTGTAAGAAATGACACACAAGACTATTGCTCCCTTCCTTCCTTCCTTCCTTCCTTCCTTCCTTCCTTCCTTCCTTCCTCCCTTTCCTCCTTCCCTCCTTCCCTCCTTCTGCCTTCCTGCCTTCCCTTTTCTTCTCGTGTAAGCCCTTCCTTCCTGCTCTTCTTCCTCTATGAAGTGCTTCCCTATGTATCCATCATGGTTCATGGAAAAAGTGAGTATAAGGAAGACTGATTGGTATTTTAGGATGATGAACTCCCCCACATTATCACTAGAGAGCTGCTAATCAAGCAAAACCAAACCTTTTTAGGATTTACTGCATTAAGGGAGAACACCATCTTGACAGAATCTCAGCAATGCCCAAACTGAAGAAACCAGAATTCGAGTATTTATAGGGTTTTGGGGTCTGAGTTTAAGTGGTTCAAGGCAGATCTTAGATGGGAAGGTGGGAATTGATTGGGATTGGGTACAATTTGTAATATAATTGGTTAGAATGGCAGAACAGCAGTGTGAAAGTCTTGAAGTGAGTCTTGATAAGTAAACTGTGGTTAATAAGTAAGCTATTTCTTAGGTATCTCTTATAAACTGATCTGTGGGAAGTTCCTGAAGCAAACTGTGAAATAGGTTATTAGGTTATAGCTTATCTTTTCTGGGCAAAGCTTTCTTGGAACAAATGACTAAATTATTTTTAGATCAGAGACCTACGGTCTTATCTAAGACGTACTAACACAAATGGTCTCAATTCTCATGAAACTTGTTGAGAAGAGGGCGCCTGGGTGGCTCAGTTGGTTAAGCGACTGCCTTCGGCTCAGGTCATGATCCTGGAGTCCCGGGATCTAGTCCCGCATCGGGCTCCCTGCTCGGCAGGGAGCCTGCTTCTCCCTCTGACCCTTCCCCCTGTCATGTGCTCTCTGTCTCTCTCATTCTCTCTGTCTCAAATAAATAAATAAAATCTTTGAAAAAGAAGAAAAAAAAATTCTCATGAAACTTGTTGAGAAGAAAAGGCATCACATACAACACATGATGGATCTTTGAGGGTTGGATATAACTCACCTGTTCAGAAGGAAACATCTTTCAGAAATGGTAGCAATAAATCCTCATTCAACTTTAGCTAGGACTTAGGGAATGGATAGGATGTGTCTAGTGGAGAGGCTAGAGTATTTCAGCTGGGGTTAATGATATCAGAAAAGGTATGGAGGTGACAATTATGTTCATGCAGTCATTGAATTCTCATGTGATTTATCTGTATGAAGCAGAGGTTAAATTTGGGGAGCAATGCTAAATAAGGTCAAGTCATGATAAATCATATTATGAAGGGCCCAGAATTCTAGAAAAGTTGGTTTGAATTGGTTAAATTTCACATGGAGAAATCTGTGTCATGGGCTTGTAGTTTTTTTGTGGTCTCTTTGGCCATTTGAGATCCTGGTGGTAACTTTAAAGAGAAGGCCAATCTGCTGACAGTTTTTGAAGATTTTAGTATCCACATGAGACCAATGAATTTGGTAAGAAATAGACAATATAATACACCAAACTTCCTTCAAACATGTATTTTTTTAATGATTTAAGTAAAATCCACATAATACAAAATCATCATTTTAATGATTTTAAGATATATAATTCAGTGGAATTTATTTTAATTACAATTTGTAAAACTATCATTTCTAATTTCAAAATATTTCATCACCTCGGGCACCTGGGTGGCTCAGTCGTTAAGCGTTTGCCTTCAGCTCAGGTCATGATCCCGGGGTCCTGGGATCGAGCCCCACATCGGGCTCCCTGCTCCGCGGGGAGCCTGGTTCTCCCTCTTCCTCGCTCCCCCTGCTTGTGTTCCTGCTCTCGCTATCTCTCTCTCTGTCAAATAAGTAAATAAAATCTTTAAAAAAAAAATATTTCATCACCTCAAAAGGAAACTTCCCTTCCCAATATCCCCTTCCATTAGCTCTTGGCAATCACTAATCTGCTTTCTTTCTCTATGGATTTGCCTACTCTGAAAATTTCATATAAATGGTATCATACAGTATGTGACATTTTGTGTTTGTTTTTTTCCTTTAGCATGTTTTCAAGTTTCATCTATGTTGTTGTATGTGTCAGTACTGCATTCTCTTTTAGAGATGAATAATATTCCACTGTGTGGATATACCACTTTTGTTTATCCATTTATAAGCTGATGGATATTTGGGTTGTCTCCACCTTTTGCTATCTTGAATAGTGCTGATATGAAAACTTGTGAAAATGTGTACTTTTCTCCAAGAATTCTACAGCTTATGAAAACTGCATGCCTTTATAATTTTAGGATATTCCTAACCTAATATCATAGCCATCTACATCAATTAACAAAGACACTGGATGAACATGTTATCAGGATATACACAGGAAAAATTAAGATGCACTTGCCAATTTAACCTTGGTCCTGTAGATCCTCTCTTTTTTTTTCCCTTTGAGAGTTCTTAGAATCTTTTTATTATTAATATCTACTCTTAAACACTGAATAATCTAGACATATTAATGTTTGGTACTTTCTTACCCACAGAAAATTATCAAAATTACAGAAGCCTTACATGTCAAGGGAAATGATGAAAAAACATTCACAGTAGAATCAACAGATTATCAAAAGGTGACCCTGCTAACTAGTTAACTAATGGTAGGTTAGAATTTATATTTACATTACAGAGTAGTGCAAAGTTGAGATTTGCCTCACCTGGGAAGTTCTGACCCTGGAACAGTGATGGTGAATGGGAGCGTGCAGGAGAAAATGATCTAAATCTATTCTGAGAGAACTATGGGAGCTGATGGAAGTTTTGGAGCAAGAGGGCAATATGATAGGAATAATATTTTGGAAGATGACTAATGTGGCAGCAGGATGGATTCATGAGTCAATTCTTACAAAGTGTTTAAAAGACTAGCTGGCATGGGACACCTGGGTGGATCCACTGGTTGAGCATCGGACTCTTGATTTTGGCTTAGGTCATGATCTCAGGGTGTGAGATCAAGCCCCTACTGGCTCCCCACTTAGCAGGGAGTCTGCTTGAGATTCTCTCTCTGTCTGCCCCTCCCCCTGCTTGTGCACTCTCTCTCTTTCTAAAGTAAATAAATAAATCTTCAAAAAAAAAAAAAATAAAAGACTACCTGGCAGATAGCATGACTAATAGAAATAGCAATAACAATAATAATGATATTGATAATTTGGAGAAGGAGAACAGATAAGAGGCAGAGAGAATAGTCAGGAGGTCCTGGCAATAACACAAAGACACTGATGCTTGCCCAAGGGTGTAGGTAACAAGGAAGAGTCAACCAAGTGCCAAAGCAAAATAAATTAGAAAGTCAGCTAAAACACCATGCAAACTTTTCTTTGCTCACCACAGTCTTTATTAGGCTTAGGCCTGGTTATTCAACATGTGATGGAGCAGCAGCAATGGTTTCATCTGGGAGCTTGTTAGAAATGCAGAATCTCGGGCGCCTGGGTGGCTCAGTTGGTTAAGCGACTGCCTTCGGCTCAGGTCATGATCCTGGAGTCTCAGGATCGAGTCCCGCATCGGGCTCTCTGCTCGGCAGGGAGTCTGCTTCTCCCTCTGACCCTCCCCCTCTCATGCTCTCTCTCTCTCATTCTCTCTCTCAAATAAATAAATAAAATCTTTAAAAAAAAAAAAAGAAAGAAATGCAGAATCTCAGGCTCCACCTCAGATGTTTGGAATCTGAATCTGCATTTTAATAATTTAGCTCAATGGTTCTGTGTCTCTGAGTAACGAAGGACCTATTTTCAAATGCAAATGTGTCCTGGGTGTAAAATGTATTTTCCTTTATAGGAAGTTCATTGGCTTTATTTGTTTGGGCTCTTGGATGCATATGGCCACAACCATAGACATTTCCCAACTTCAGAAAAGATAACATTTACTCCCTCTTTTTTCTATTAATATGAGTATTTATTTATATATTTATTAAGATTTTATTTATTTATTTATTTGAGAGAGAGAGAGAGCAAGAACAGGGGGAGAGGGAGAGGCAGAGGGAGAAGCAGGCTCCCTGCTCAGCAGGAAGCTGGATCCAGGGGATGCAGTGCTTGATCCCAGAACCCTGGGATCATGGCCTGAGCTGAAGGCATACACTTAACCAACTGAACCACCCAGGTGCTATGAGTATTTAAAAGACAAATTATAACTCTACTTAATATCCTTCAAACTCTAAACTTCTGGTACTTATTTACTCATTTGTTCTATTAGTTTAATCATTCAGGACAGTTTCTGTACAGATCTGTTGTCCATTTTTTTTTTACTCTCAAGACTTCTTGAGAATTTGATAAAATCTATGGAATTCCTTCACAGAAAAATGCACATAAATACATGCAAGCGTTTTTCCCACACAACTTACTTTTGCATTGTAAATATTTCCTTCACATGTATTGACTGTAAAAAAATCTTCATAAATATTATACCTCTTGTTTTTCATGCAAAAATAAATACCTTCTTCCTGGAAAAGGGCAAATAAGCCCAAACCATACAAAATAAACAGAATATAAAACATTTTATTACTGAGAAGTAAATTCCAATGAGATGCCAACTTTGACATTCAACTGATTCTTTTTGTTTTGAATCCAACATGTGCTGAAAGCTCCTGACTTACAAAGGTAAGGATAAGCAGAGTATCAGAGTTCCTATGGCTCACATTGCAGATGAAAGCAGGCTCTCTTCAAGGAACAAGAGAATTCTTTAAAACCTTTCAGATTGAATCTATGTCCCAGTATTTTCTTTTCTTTGTCCTCAAGTCAATTGGGCAATCTTACGTAAAGCCTGCATCACTGATGTTATCTAAGTGAGCATGAGACAGGTTATGAATTTATTACCTCTCTGAATCTACCTAACTTTTGAAATTATTGAACAGAACCAACCACCAAAAGAAATTCTGTAGTTTCTTTGAAGGTATAACTGACTTCCAATTACTGAAAAGCACACACACACACACACACACACAAAGACTTCTCTCTTCTTGGCTATAGTCAATGGAAGTGCTTCTTCAAATATATGAAGTTTTATAAAAGCACAATCTTCCCTTCCAGAGTGGAAACTTACTTTAACCAAGAAAGGTTACAGTTTTGTTTTGGATTTTACTTTCCATACCCCTACACCAGCGGAGTCATAACAATGATTTCTAGGTTACATATTGAAATTTTTGCTTTATTGATAAGGTCAAATACATGCAGCAAGTGAGTCAACGAATAAAGAAATTCTCCCCAAGAATCTCCCCTTCAGAGATTTTTTTTTCTCTCTCTCACCAAAAGAGACTGAGAAAGAAGAAAGAAAGAAAGAAAGAAAGAAAAATGGAGTTCATTCAAGTGTTTAAGAATTCCCCTGGTAGAAATGGACCCTCAACTCTATGGTCAACTCATCTTCGACAAAGCAGGAAAGAATGTCCAATGGAACAAAGACAGTCTCTTCAACAAATGGTGTTGGGAAAATTGGATAGCCACATGCAGAAGAATGAA
>NC_138378.1:107888989-107961379 GCF_054177405.1 Leptonychotes weddellii
TTTTTTTTTAAAGATTTTATTTATTTATTTGAGAGAGAGAGAATGAGAGACAGAGAGCATGAGAGGGAGGAGGGTCAGAGGGAGAAGCAGACTCCCTGCCGAGCAGGGAGCCCGATGCGGGACTCGATCCCGGGACTCCAGGATCATGACCTGAGCCGAAGGCAGTCGCTTAACCAACTGAGCCACCCAGGCGCCCTAATGTGTGTAATTTTTGCAGGCTGTGATCCTGAGTCTGACATCTAGCTTTGGTTATATCAAACAGTAGAAGAAAGGGATTATGAACTGAAATTCAACAAAAGCAATATAGATGTGTTTCTCCTAGCTGAGGAAGATTCTCTCTCTGATTATATAGGGATATACTTTGAAAAATGCATTGGCAGATACAAAAGGATTTGCACTGAAAAAGCAGACAGTATATTGTTTATTAAACAATCTTTTACTGAAACAATATTTATCCTTAAACAAAAAAATATTTAATGTGCTGCAGTAGCAGAAATAAAATCATGCATTTTCCAATACTGAGAGATTATACAATTGATAACATTTTGGAGTATGTCAAGTCTTTTGAAAAACCTCACTATATAGCCATCTATGAAGATTATACTGGATATTTGATTTGTATCCCATTTTGTTCATAAAACATGGCCTTATGACTTAGTTCCTGTATCTTTAAAATTAGTTTAAAACCAAATTTGTATTGATGCCCTCTAACAGATATAGAAGCCTTCCGCTTTTGGAAGAGTATATTGTTTCTAATTCTTCTTTATTATAAATAATTATTTGTGTAATAAATTGTTCTAGAAATGCAATTCCAATTTATTTATCAAGTGATAGTACAAGGGAAAGTCCATTTTTCTGCACCCTTGCTAACCCTGAGTATAGATGATTTTTTAAATTTGTAAATTAGCTAGTTAAATAAAAAGACTCCTCATTCCTGTTTTGTTCTGAATCCATTGTTTACTAGAGAGAAGCAAACTTAGTTTTAACCAATTGAGGATGTAGAATTTGGAAATGAGAATTTGATGCCAACTTTTATGATCTGCCTTGGATTCTTGACTTCTCTCCCTGCTGGTTGGGATTAAAAATGAGCCTGTCACCATCTGTCCGTGTCTGCCCCATTTCTGTTTCTCGGAGTCAAGCATGGGCAAAATCACACAGACACCCCTTGATTCCACACATAATCAAGAGGAAAATTTAAAACCCCAGGAAAAAAGCTTTTCACAGAACAGGAATTGCATCCTCGATCTTTACATGCTAGAAACAGTCTTCAATTTTCTCCATGGAGATCTGTTTTATGTGTTATTTTGGTTTGCTTCTAACCCTGTTTTCTACTGCAAAAAGGCAATTTCTATTACTGGACTCTTGATTCGATGTGCAGTTAAATGCTACATCACAGCTGAGTTTCAATATTTCACAGTGGATGGGAAAAGTATTAACAAAGTTTGTGTTTTCCTCCGCATGTAATAACCACTAATTCACGGGAGTTATGGGTTTCAGTGGGCTGACTCTGTACTTCCATAACAGCAGATTTTCTACCTTTTTCATCTGAATTTCACCCAAATTTAGTGTTTGTCAGAAAACCCTCTGGTTTGACTATTTGACAGAATGTCAATCTCTTAGTCATTTAACTCAAGTGCTTCAAACTTCTGACCCAGTTGGCCAGTGGAAGGCCAACAAAACGCCTCAAGGACAAGAGTCAATTCCTGGTTCAGTCTGTTCTTTTTTTTTTTTTTTTTTTTAAATTAAAGCCAAAAAACCTGAATTTTATTTTCTAGTTTTTCATTCACTGTTATCTTAGGTAAGGTAGTGCCTTTAAAAAAACATTATTTGATTGAAGAGGCAGTGCTCTGAAAATAATCCTGACCAGGGTGGTAAAGTTCTCTCCTCCTTCATTGAGACTGTTCTTCACATCGTAGCCAAAGAAATCTGTATAGAATATTGATCTCTGCTGCTCAGATGCTTCAGGTTCAGTCTGTTCTTAACAAAGCTTTACATTTAATCGTGTAGGTGTCCTACCATTGTCTATTCTCTGTGTTAGGTAATTCTTACCAAAAAAAAAAAAAAAAAAATTGGCCAGTAAAATCCAACTGATACCTGTAAATTTGTCTCAAAGATGGCAGTGGAAGAATTCAGTTTCTGAAAGCTATCAGGGTTCCTTCCTGATCAAGAAGCTTCATTTTATATGTTCAAATTTAGGAGTACTAAGTGACCTTAAATATGAATAGAAATTCTGAGTGATATAAATCAGTGAAAGATGTGGACTCTTGGTGGAAGTCCAGGAGCAGAGAATGAACCCAAAAATGAGAAATCAGAACCTCAGATGAAATGGAAAGATGGAGGAGCAAGCATCACTCTTAAGGGAAATGTTTTTATTTTTGTTGTTTTGTTTGATTTTTAGTGTTTTCTCACTGACTTCTCCTTAGGTTTCTCTATTCTCCAAAACTACACTAAATTCCTCAAGGGCAGTTTGGACCCTGACAAATTTGAATTGTAAATCAAGGTTCACAGATTAGTAGCTGTGTGACATCAGCAAATATATTTAACCTTTTTCTCTTAATTTCAGTTTCCACACGGGTTAAGAAAATATATAATAACATTGCTATGGGGATTAAATAAAATAATATATACAAATGCCCACCATATAGCTTGGAAATTAATGAGCATTAATATATAGTAGCTGTTTTTAAATATGATTCTTTTGAATCTCTACAACCTCAAAATTAGGTTGGCCATAGGATTGGCATTTAATTTTTGGGCGGAGGGGTTTGAATTGAGCTGGAGTATTTTAATATATCTTATTAATTTATTTATCCTTTCAAATACCCAAGCCTTCATATTTGAAAGATTTGCTTGAAATATGTCATGAAAACAGAAATGATAGGAGGGAGAAAAACAAGTCATATCATTTTGAAAACAGTGGCTGGCACACAGTAGGCATTAAATAAATATTTGCTGAGTGAATAAACGTATGTGCATATTCCAAGCTACTTAGCTCAGTAGAGGAAATTATGTGTTTTAGCCATGGGTCTCAAGTATAGAGGTATAGAGGTGAAGAATGCAAGGGATTTCAAGCTACCAGATACGTACTAGAAGTTTTAGTCAGCTAAATGCAGAGCATTGAACAAATTATAAGTTTGTTTTATTGAAAAACTACTCTCCTTAAAGGGGAACCTTAAACAAAGTTCTATCTCTGTCTAACAAGGAAGATCTATGTATTAAAAGCCAAAGTACTTTGGAAGAAAGAGAGCAAAATATCCAAAATTTATGATAACTTGGAAAAGAGTACCGGATTTTGGGAATCTAAAATGTTGAAAACCAAGAGAAAAAAAATTTGTAATGCAAGTTTTTAAATGGGGAGGTGATTCAGTCTTGCATGGGATGTGTCAAAAATGAATTCTGAGTCTATAGTGGTAAATGCTTTAGGTAAGCAATACAGTGAAGATTCTTCAGGATCCCTATAACGATGCCAAGGAGCCCAGAAACCAAGTCAGATTTTGAAAAGTGCTTAAGAAATGGAGTGAGAAAAGCACACAACAAAGATCATTCGGAATGATGTGCAAATTCTTTTTTCTCCTTAATAAGTTAACTTCTAAGAGTTGCCTAGATTTCCCAATATTTGATTTACCTTCTTGCTCCATTCTGATCCTGCTACCACTCCCACCCCTCCATTGGCACTGTCTCATTTACAAACATTAATCAAAAAGAAAAAATTCAGTCCTCAACATGCTTCTCCTTGCATCTTTAACTGTCTTACAGTTTCTCTTCAGTCTTCTGTGCCAATTCTTGAAATGAATTTCTTTAGCAAGCCTTGAAATGTTTGTATTTCTCAATGCTCTGTCCTAGGCCCTCTATCTTCCCATTCTATGTTTTCTCTTGCAACAAACTTCTCACAAGCCCATTTATTTTAATTTTTTATATGCTAATTGTAATGTAGATCTGCTTCTTAAATTCAGGTTTACAACTCAGTTTTCTCCTCTGAGCTGCTTACTTGGCAGCTCCATCCAAATTCAACATATTCTGCAGGTCCAAAACTGGATTCATGACCTTCCCATGATCTTTTTAAAGGCTGAAGCTCATTCTCTTTTCTGTGTTCACAACCATCTACTCAGTCAGTGATGCAAACTATAAACATTTGAGCTATTCTTGATTGGTCACAGTGGTTATCACCAGATATTTCCCTTCTGAATATGTCTCAACTAAGGCCAAGTCTCCTCAGGTTACTAATCACTGTATTCCCAAGCTATCATCTCTCACTTGAACTAGATGGAGACCCTAAAAAAATCTACATTCTGTCTTTATAGTTGAATAATTTGAAGGGATTGCTTCCAGGGTTGCTACTGAACAACTGATGTCATTCTGTCTCTTGATTCTTTTTATGCAATCTATTCTTTCTCTGCTCTGGAAGCTTTGAAGGTCTTCTATTCATTACTGATGTTTTGAAGTTTCATAATGAAATGTCTCTGGGTCAGGTCTCTATTTTGCAGGGAATTCAATGGTTCCTTTTAATTCAAAGATGACTTTCAGATATAGGACAATTTCTTAAAATATTTCATGCATAATGTTCTTTGGTCAGTATCCTCTAACACAAGACAATCAGCAACATCTGTAATTGAAAAAGTTGGTTTTAGGGGCGCCTGGGTGGCTCAGTCGTTAAGTGTCTGCCTTCGGCTCAGGTCATGATCCCGGGGTCCTGGGATCGAGCCCCACATCGGGCTCCCTGCTCCGCGGGGAGCCTGCTTCTCCCTCTGCCTCTCCCCCTGCTTGTGTTCCATCTCTCGCTGTCTCTTTCTCTGTCAAATAAATAAATAAAATCTTAAAAAAAAAAAAAAAAAGAAAGAGTTAGTTTTATTGTCTTTTGTCACTGTTGGAGAATGTACACCATAATGAACCATGGGGCATCTCAGGAATAGGGTGTAAGAAAGGACAAATTATAGAGTTTGGCCTTGTGGTGAGAGAGTCTGGGGAAGGCAAAATGAGTTGGGCTCTGCTCTAGAGTGGATGCTGTCAAGAAGTAGGGATGTTTTTGGAATATCCTTGTCATCCTCATCTCAGATGAAGCCTTGCTCAAAAGCAATTGATGAAGAAGCAGCAATTACTCATAGTAGTTAGGAAAGGAAGCTGTTTGGGTATTTTTGTGGTTTAGACAATGTTCTCATTTCTGTCTGAGCCCATCATGCTTGTGGAGTAGTTTTGTCTTTGTCTTGTTCCATCATGGTCAGAAAGTAGTTTTGTCTGATGTTAATTTTTTTGTGTGAAATTATTATGTTAAACAGGAGAGCAACAAAGCCTAGCCTACTCTGAGCTCTTGGTCACTTCCTCCCAGTACCACAGTCCAGCTCTCAGCTGCTTTTCTCTTTCTCACTTGTATTTTTTTCTTCATTGTGGAATTTATATTGTTTGGTTGTTGAACAAGGTGGGTTAGCCCTTTAATTATCTTTCACTTTTGTTTTGTCTTTGCTGTTTTCCATCTTTGTCTATTTTTGTTTTCTTTTTGGGAGATTTCCTAGATTTAACTTGCATCTTTTCCAGTGAATTTAATCTTTAAGAGTTCTTTGTGGCTCTCCAGACATTTCTTTTCATGGCATTCTGTTCTTGTTCATGCATGGAATACCTTATTTTATTGCTATAAAGAAAGGAGAATTTAAAGAAGGCTGTGCCTTTGTTTTGCTTTATTTTTGTTTATGTTTTAAGTTTTTATATCTCTGCATTTTTTGTCTTTATTCATACATCCTTTTCTCTAGTTCATTCTTCCCCCTTCTATTGATTCTTGTTTCTCCTTTATTATTTAGCAGTGAAACACTAGAAAGCTCTATGCACAGGAGTGGTGGTTTTTTTTTTTTTCATATTGGTGGACTTTACTGTAGGGTGACATAGTTGGTTTGTTTTATTGGAGCACCTACAACTGTTGCTATCTATAACTCTAGTTAGTTAGTTAAGTTAGTTATTTAATTGTGTCTGAATCTAGACATCATATCTGTCTGGGAGTCCAAATCTGGTTGGTAGGGATTAAGGGGAAGCAAGTGAGGTAAGGAAGCTTCAGGTTTCAAACTCATTATGTATATTTTTTCATTATTTTCCCTTTTGAGTACAGCACTCCTGCCCTGTGCTTGTCCAAGTATTCCAAATCCAGAATCACATGATAGAAAGGGTAGTAGCAGCTGCCCATTTTTACATGGTCAGTGAAGTGGGAGAGTTTCTTAGAGAATCTAACTTCTTCTCATAGACTTGCAGACATTTCTCCTGAGCTTCACTTGGACCTCACTTTTAGAAATTACTGAACCTCTAATGTGTGTGTGTGTGTTTTTTTCTGGCATATATTCACATTCACTTGATTCTTGTTATTCTCATTGCTAGCTTATATATTTTTTCTCTGGGTATGTTAGTGAGCTACTACTTGTTCATCTATTCTCCACCTTCTAATTTTTTTTTATTCCTTAATTTTCCTTTTGCTTTATCACTGAGGATTTGGGGGTAACCAAAAAGAATTAAGGGAGCTCATGCCTCCATGTTTAACTAGAAGTTTCAGTTCCTACTTTAGAAGTAAGAAAAAATTTGATTCTGAAATTTGAGATGGTAATGGCATGGACACTGAGCTAAAATCTAAAATGGGGAATTAAAAAGAAAATATATGCAATTATTATATATTACATAATTATATATTAATATTACATAGTTATATTATTATATATATAATGGGTTGTGGGGAGTAATGTAGGAAACAAAATTGACCATGAGTTGATAATCCCATACTCAGATGACTTAATGGTATATATTAGACACAATATTCCAAAACGTATATACTAAAGCAATAGGACAAGTGGAAGTATTACATTTATTGGAGTGTAAATGTAACACAGAACTTGGGCCAGAAAGGAAAGTAATGGAATCCATAGATTTATAATTATTCTGTCTTGGCTCAATCAAAGAAAGTTTTAATAAAAATTTTTAAAGTTTGTTAGTATTCTAATGAACCTGTCATCTTTCTTTGTGTTTGCCCTGGATCTGTGTCTTATTTGAGCAAGTGACCTTGTACTATGGAGCTCCACATTTCCCACAGCACTTAGCACAGAGCCAACCATGTAAAATATCCTCACAAAGACTTATTAAATTAATTTTCTTAAATCCCTTCTGGACTGCCCATTTGCCTTCATTAATTATATTAGACCGAGAGGAGATGACCTCTACTTGCTGTCATGATTGAATTACGTCTTAGACTTGTGGATTCTTTGAACAATAAAATTTTTGAGGGGAAGAGATAAACTACGAGCGTTAGAGCATATTCATTTTACAGATGAGGATATGGACATTCTCTATTGAGCATGGATTTTTCTACCTCCCTCCCTAAACGCATATATGCATTCATGTCCTCCTTACTTTCTCTCATAATCATTTCTAGCTGCAAAAGAATGGATTTGGAATGAGAATGGAGATACGCCTTCTCTTTTGTCTTTTCAGCTGGTAAACTACAAATAAATATCAGTCTTAACTATTGTAATGCAAAATACAAATATGTCATGTCAAACTACTTTTTAAATGATAGATTTTCATTTTTTAATTACACCAAGTATTTCTTTTGAGATTTAAGAGATTTTAAGCTTTATGAGCATTAATACCTTTGTGATCGTGATTTGTTTGCCACTAATTAAAAAGAATCAGGAGAATAGTTGGGAGAGAATATTGATGCACCAGGAAAACTTATGAAGAATTCAGCTACTTATTTTTTTCCTTTTGTTTCAAAGATCAAAAATCCAGCACGTGGCAGAAATGAGGCAAATCTGTTATGATGGGATAATTGTGACTGTAGCCTCTGTTCCATCATTCATTAACAACAGGATAAATATGAAGCCTGGATTTTGCTAATCTGATGGTCTTGGCTCTGTTTTCAGTAAACAGTATAAATTATTTCCAGAAGAGCTGTGGAGAAAAGTGTGAAATATTGCAGAATCCAACATTCTCATAAAACTTAAAAAAATTCTGTCTGGCCCAGGAGACACTAACTACCTGTGTGTCTTCAGGAGCCTAGGGGAAGACATCAGACAGGCTCTCTCACACTCAGTACCCTCATCCCCAGTTCTGGTTGCACCTGGATGAAAGAGAGTCTGCCAGCATTTCTTTAGCAGGCTTATGGCTGTCAAAACAAACCAAAGCCTCATGGGGATGCTCACACTTGCCTGCTGAGGAGAAAACACTGTGTTAAGTGTTTTACACACATTATCCTATTATATCCTTACAAAGCCTTTTGAGTAGAGTCTCCATTTAACAAATGAGATTGTTAATACCATATGTCTTTTAAATGGAAAGGCTGGGATGTGAGCTTCTGTTACTTGGTACTGAAGAGGGCAGTGTAATATACCAGTTCCCTGAACTGGTCTGTTGTTAACATTAGCCCTAGGACCCTCCTCATTCCATTCCATTCCTTTGATGCTTGAGATTAACTGGTGAATGAAGTAAGGTATTCCAAGTGATGTAAAGAAAGTCTTTCTAGCCCGTTGTGTCTTAAGAATACGGTTGTTACATGATAGTAGTGGCAGTTAATTAAAATATTATTAATGCTGGCTCCATGAGTGTGGGATACCTGCCTGTTTAGGTGGGTGTTGTATCTGATGTTCCTAGAAGAGTATTTGACAAAAAGAAGAAACCCAAGAAATAACTGTAGGATGAATTAATTTTCCAGGTTGAGATGACTTCCAATGCCAACTTCAGACTGCTCACCATTATTTTTGTTTTGTTGCAGAAAAGAAAGGTTGCACTTTAGAGAAATAAATGAACCTTTTAGAATTCACTGAGAAAAAAAAATAATAGAAGTTCCTACAAGCCACAACTAAATAGATATAAAGTCTCCAGCTGCTCCTTCAGAGTAGTTCACCACTGGTTATAAACTATAGGCATTTCTGCTTCCAATCCACTAAAAGCATTCATTTTTCTTCAGAATAAGTTTTAGCCCATTAATCACACCCCTACCAGCAATGGTTGGTGCACACATGGCAGGAAGAAAAGGTCTAAACAACCAGAATGCTAACTCTGCCCAAAGAAACAACTTTCTTTTCAGAGAAATTGTTTGCTTATTTGATTGTTCCTAATTAATCTCTCTAGTAAGGATGAAATTCAAAGAGATACCCTACTTGCACAGGGTTCCAATAGCTGCTTTCCTTGTGTATGTGCATTTAAAACCAAGAGAGAAGAGAACACATTTTTAAAAATGTTAGGAAAGGCAAAAAGGGGGAGGAAAGAGATGTATGCCAGAAAAAGAGAGAGCAAGATACAGAAGATAGGAAGCATGAGGGTTGACAAGAAAGGGAATTCCATTATACTTCAAAGGAAATGAGTCTGAAAGTTGACTATCAGGATGTGATGAAAAATATTATGTCCATTGAGAAAAACAGTGTTGTGAGCTAATGAGTTCTGCCATATTTTCAATTATCCACATCTGAATTGCACAGCCATCTGCCATCAACTGGTTACAGTTGACCCCCCTGAAGGCATGGTATCTAGGAGGAAATAAGCAAAAGCAGATATGAACATTTTAAATGTGTTAACTCCCTGATTTGTATCACTTTCACAGTGATCCCCATTTACTTGTATGAAAAAGAGACTATTCACCACTGCATGGTGTTACTGTAGCAAAGGAAAGATTGCAGACTTTTCTTCTAACTATAGCATCCAGGCTTTGCAATAAAATAGGTAGTTTGATCATTTATATAATCATTTTTTAAGGGAGCAATTCAATCCCCAAATTAAAGAGCCGATGTATGTAAACAGATATGATGCTCCCTTAACACTCTCATTGAGAAGTTACTTTTTAATTGCTTTGCTTATAATTTCAACTTCAAAGCCAGTAATAGCTTTCGAATTAATAGCTCATAGCCCATTTGATACACTGATATTTAATTAATGAGTTCATAACTCAAGTGGCGCATTGCTTTTCTGACAGCTTCTCCAGGTTGTTAGATTCCATACTGCTGACTGTGGTGTGCTATCCATTCTTAGAGAGGGTATTTTGCCTATGTGATCCTTTCCATTGAATGGTGAAAAAGAATGGGCTCAATCAGAGGGAAAGGTGCCCCTTTCCTCTCAGTGGAGTAGCTAAGCTTTGTTAGGCCTCTCAGGATAGCTGGAATTTTGTATTTTTTTTTTCAACTTTAGGATTATTCTACACTGATGTTTTCCACAATACCATTAACTAAATAATTGCACCTCTATTGGGTACCTCCTCTAATAGGGAGGTGGATGAATGAGTCCACATCTCTGCCTTCTTCTTTCAAGAAAACTTCCCAATCCATCCCATGGCCCACGATGTTCTTCCCCCTCCCAGGACTCTCCTACTCAATTTGTAGGAGTTGACAAACAGTGGCTTTGGAGTTAAAATTGTGTTTTAAATTTTTAAAGGATTGTGGGGCGCCTGGGTGGCTCAGTTGGTTAAGCGACTGCCTTCGGCTCAGGGCATGATCCTGGAGTCCCGGGATCGAGTCCCACGTCGGGCTCCCTGCTCAGCAGGGAGTCTGCCTCTCTCTCTGACCCTCCCCCCTCTCATGCTCTCTATCTTATTCTCTCTCTCAAATAAATAAATAAAATCTTTAAAAAAAAATAAAATAAAAATAAATTTTTAAAGGATTGTAACCAAAAACAAAAAAGAGAGAGAGAGAAAGAAAGAAAAAAATGATGAAAATTATGCAAGACTTTTATAGAAAAAGTTTGCTGACCCCTGAAGGATAATTTACACTTGCCATCAGCTTCTATAATTGAAATCCTTTTTCACTGGGCATGGCTTGGCCAGTTTTCCTCTCCAATTCACAAAACACATTTTCTCTGGGTGTTGATGACAATGATGAGGCCCCTCCACAAAGGCCGCCCCTACTAACAGGCTCTTCCTGTTGAGGAAGGCAGACTCGCAGGTCTACCTCGCATTCATCATCTCTCCTTTTAGGTGAATTTGCACCACCTCATATTATGGCCTCTCACAGGGTTTCCAAGTAAAATAAAAGTCTCTGTTATTGGATCTCCCTCTACAAAATTCCCCACAGATGTCTTCAGTTATGACTACCGGCAATGGGACCACCATTTGAAATCAGCTTTGTTCACTTTTAAATTTTGACCTTTCGGAGGTCTCTGCTAATGAGCAGTGACTCTGGGAACATTCACATCTACACTTGTAAATAGCCCATGTCACCCACCAGGGGTTGTTTGGTTGCCAGCTGAAAGCCAGGGCCAGAGAGGGTATGACACAGGACAAGTGCTGAGAGAGGGACAAAGGACCACACCTTGGTATGTATCAGCCAATTCCTCTTGCTGAGAATTAATTTATCCTGAACTTTTCTAGGAGCAAGTCTTCACAGGAGAAAGGAAAAAATAATACCAAAGGAGTAGAGGAAAAGAAGCAAATTCAAGTATGTCTACTTGAAGTTTAACTGAGGGCTGCCCCAGCCAGAACATTATAGATTGCCATGAAGTTAGAAGTAATTAATGATAATTGAAATAGCTGTGAGTTATTAGTAGTATTTGGATTATTAAGATAAAGATAATTATAATAAAATTAGGTACTACAAATAGTGATTGCATTAATGATTTTAACTTTAATGATTACTTTAAAAGTGTGCTAGAAATAGATTTTCTATAAATGGATTAATAATAATAATGATAATAATAATACCTACCATTTATCAAGTGCTTACCATGCATCAGGAACTATGCTATGTTCTGCATATACATTATCTTAACTGATTAAAAATGTGTTGATGATGTGAATTCATGAGAAGAGGGACCCTGTATGAGTTTTGTGGGAGTATATACCTAGAAAGTTACCAGAGGAGAGAATTAGCTGAAGAAAGGTTTCATTAGAATTCTACATACGAGGACTTTCCATTATAATGATAGCATTTCTGAGGTGCATCTACCTAAGATCAGCAAGGAGAGAATATTTGAAATTGACTCTGAGCATCTCCATGGACTGCTGTGCAGGAGGCTCATTTCTACATGCATGGATAGGAGGCTTCTGCAGCACAAGCAACCTTGGGAGGAGTCCTTACTCAGAATTACCCACCAAAACTAAGCAAAAGGCATTTCTGCTTTGTTCTGGATCTGGCATATTTTGTCTGTTATCAACTTCTGAAAATGTTGAGCATTTGTGCAAAGGGAGTTCAGGTATGTGCAATTATATATAAAAGTTTGTGATAAACATGACATAAAACTGGACTATCCTTTACATATTGATTATTTTTTGATTTGTCTCTAAGGATGTTTCATCAAAAAAGAGATGAACAAATAATAATAAAAGATGTTATTTTGTGAATGTTTAGAATGTGCAAAGTACCTAACAAGCATTTGGTGTGTGCTATAGGATTTGAATGAGTTGGTAAAACAATCTCCTCTTGTAAGGAACTGAAGCTCAAAGAGGTTTCTTAATTCCCCCCATGCCATGCAAATGATATGTAGTGTAGTCAAGATTTAGGTGCATATTTATAGGATCTTTTAGCCAGTAAGCTATCAGTTGTTCAATTTGGTGGTTTGATGTAGAGTGTGTGTGTGTGTGTGTGTGTATGTATAAGTGTGTGTGCTTTGCATTATGAGTCCAGGAGAATAGGGGCAGCCCAGATCACAGCACCAAGCAGTGTTATGCATTTAATTAGCACTTGCTTAGATGATGTTGATAACATGCAGTATTTTCCTCTTTCCTGCTCTGAGATATCTATCGCCATGGATCAGCCTCCTTCCTCTTTGTACTACTGGGAAACTAGCCTTAAGGTGTATCAGGAAAGGGAAATCATTCATCTAATTTCAGTTTTTCGCTCTGCTTTTGTTGTCCCTTTTTGTATGTGAACACAGCTGGCTGCTCTAGAATTTTGAAGATTCCAAAGCCCTCCTGTCTACTGAGTTAAAATCCTTCCCCTCCGCTTAATCTGTGAACTAGTGTCTTTTTCTAATCGAAAGCCTTATAAAAAGCTAATGGATAAAAAAGTGTTTATGTAACTGTAGAACCACTACTTATTTTTTATGCCACTCAGATTTTGTTCAACACACCAGGGTTGGGAATTGGGTAAAAACTCTTAACGTCATTATATATATTAATACAAAACCTAAGCATTAAAACAAAGAGGGGTTATTTCTTGAGCCCTCTGGAGGTAATTTTAAAAATTCCTTTGTTCCTCCACAGAGATACATTTTGTAAGCATCAGGCCCCTTCCTTGGCACAAAATCAGGTCAAGATGGCCCGTTGTATGGGCACATTAGATTGAACACAGTCACATTGAAGCCCAAATGAGGTTCCAAGCAAAGATCACTAGAAACTTCCATTACTCTTAATCATCTTTTGGAATGTATAGTACTTTTTTTTTTTTTTTTTTGGTTTATGGGATGGTAGCTTGCAGTTGGCAAAGCAAATCAGAGGAACACCCAAAGTTAAATGTGTGAATAAAATACAAGAAAAACATAGTAATGACTAATAAGATGTAAATGCCAAGAAATTTTCTTGTCTTTTAAATTAGACATCTGTGCCCTATTTTTACATGCTCATCACCATAAGCGCTTTAGCATGTTTTCCCCAATCTGTCAGCACAGACATATTCAGAAGGCCTTGGAGCTTTAACACCTTCACTGCTACAGAAATGCCCTGGCAGCCACTCTCATGGAACATCTGCTGAAAGCAAGAGATGTGTGATGCAGACCCCGCCCTTGAGTGCTTTGTTAGAGGGGTTGGCACAGTGCCTCTTCTCTAATGAAAGAAAGAACTGTGTTTCTGGATCGCATCTGTAAGAAGATCAGCCTGGGGGACACCACATCTCCCTGACAGGCCTCCTTGTCATATGGATTCACCAGTTCAGAACTTGGCCTTGTGTCTGCACAGGAGGAGACGAGCAGATGAAGGGCTGTCTCAAAACCGAGCTGCCTCAAGCCCACACATGTTCACACAGCTTGCAGGAGTGTGGGCCGGTCCTATCTGCTGAGAAACAGTTGCTCTGGAGTGCTCACATCTGACCAGAGGAGGTGCCTGTGCTTGGCTTGGTGAGAGCCAGGGACTGAGGGGCTTGGGCTGCCCACTCGGGATAGAGCCTTATCTGAAGGCAGAGTGTCTTTAGAGGATCTCTAAATCTCTGACACTTCCAAAGCTACTAGTTCACCTTCCAGATACCTCAGAACCTACTTCTGCCTACCAGACCCTGGAAAAATTTGTCTTTTAGCAGTGTGAGATGGGTTTAAAAATCAAACCCCTTGGTGTGGGAAAAGAGACAGTACACATACAATGAAGTAGAAATGTCTCATAAATTGTTCTAGAGAGAAAGATGAGGACATGGACTGGGTGAAACGTTATATGAAGAGTGAGAACAGAGGCAGAAACCTCACAAAAGACAAAGTCAAGGACACCAAAACCTATTAGTGGTTACATTATTAAAGCTCAAGGCCAAATGCATATTCTATTTTAAAATGCACCTGTTCCTTTGTTGAGCATTTTACATTATATTCACCAACTTGTTAATTTAACCAACAATCCTGTGAAGTTCTTTCCATTTTATAGATGAAGAAACTCAGGCTCAGGAAAGATCAGTGATTGGCACAAAGTTAGCTAAGAGAGATGCGTGGATTATAGTGGAAAGAAAATGGAACTTGGAATCAGACAGGCCTGAGATGTGAATCCTGGTTTCAGAAAGGATGAGCATTTGACCTTGAGCAAGGTTCTTCAGCTCTCTGTGCATTTGTGCTATAGGGATGAGAATGTCCTTTCATGACACTAAAAGGTTAAATGACTTGCTCAAGTTTACACAACTGATGAGTCAGCACATAAAGCACAGACTGCAATTCTCAACACATGGCAAGTGGTGAATAAATGTTTGCTAGTATTAGAAGTGGCAGAGCCCGAATTTAAATCTCTCAGGTTTATGTGTTTATGTCCTGTCACCTGTTATACTATCATATTCACAAAGGATGATTGCACAGGAACAAGGAACATTTTGCCATTTATGCTTTTTTAGGCACAATTGTGGCCAATGACAATGTCAAGATATATCCAGGGAAAATTATTCATATTGATCATCACCCTATGTTTAGGAGATAAAAGCAATTTCTGGAAATGAATCTCAGCGTAACTTAGGAGAATAAAGAAACATTTCCATACACACAAGGTTTAGTCTGGTGATCTGTGCTTAGTAGAGCACCTCATTCCTTCACCCTCTCCTGCAGCTTTCCCTCAGCCCAGCCCACTGATTTCAGCTTCTTCTGAGTTCTTACAGCACTTTGATACGTCTTTGATACATTTGTTCATTCATTTATTCTTTCAAAAATATCGGGCTTCTGTTTTGTGTCAGGCACCATTTGGAGCGCTGAAGATAGAGCAGTGAACAAAATAGACAAGGCCTCTGCTTTCATGGACCACACATTCTGGTGTATGGAAAGGGGCCGACAAAAACATAAGTAATAAGTAGATAGTGTATTAGTCTCCTGTGGCTTCTGTGACAAATTACCACACACTAGATGGCTTGAAACAACAGAAATGTATTCTATCAGAGTTCTAGAGGCCAAAAATCTGGAATCAGTATTACTGGGCTGAAATCAAGGTGTTAGCAGGCCACACTCCCTAAAGATTTTCTAAGGGAGATTACGCTCTTTGCCTCTTCCAGCTGATGGTAACTGCTGACATTCTTTGGCTTATGGCCACATTGGTCTCTGCCTTCATGTGTGTGTGTGTGTGTGTGTGTGTGTGTTTCTACAGACAGAGAGAAGGGCCAAGAAAGCCTCCTAAGAAGCTTAACCAAGAAAGTCTTTTCTCACTACTCTTTGCCTGAAAACCTCTTGCTTCTTTTCTGAGAAAAACTCAAAATACTTCATCTCTGATCTTCTGTCCTTTCTCATTTCCACATTGACCCTGAACCAATACCTTTCTTTCCTTCTTTAGCCCAGTATTTAGTTCTCTGTCACCAGAAGTCTATAGTCAATCCCCTGAGGGCAAGGCTTTATATCTTATCCTTGTCTTCTTGCTCTCTGGAATAGTATAGAATACACATGTAAAACCTCCTCTTTGAAATATTTTATTTTTCAGATTTTGGTAATGCTGCATCCTTCTGGTTTACTTCTTCCTACCACACCACTACACCGCCAGCAACTTCTAATTTCACGTGCTTAACCCTCTGCCATGTTGTGCTAGTCCTGCTAGCTTTCTCAAAGTCTCTTTTCTTGTCAAACTATCCTGACTGTTTGAGTAATCATATCCCAACCCACAAGTACAACTATCACCCACAAGCTGAAACTGGTGTGGAAGACTCCTAGTTGTCCTTCCACAAATCTGTTGGCTCCAACCTCCCCAGTGATAAGATTGTAGCTGGGCTAGATCTCCTAGGCTCCCCTATGAGGGGTTAGGTGGGGGCAAATAAGTAAGTTTTCATCAATAAAATGTGAAATAAAGGATCAATGCAACATTTGTGCCATTTTTTCAAGCTTCTTTTTCATTCCCTCTGTTCTTCCCTTTCTACTGGTTTGGGAATGGCTCCAACTAGAACAGTCAGCATAGACCCAGAAAGGGGAGCCACATGTCAAAGAGAGTAGTCTACAGAAAATAGTCTCTGCAGATCCTTTCCAAGATGTCTTTAAAATTTTTTGAGTCTTCCTTCCAGTACTTTTACTTTCAACTCTGCATCTGGAAATCTTCTTCAGAGAACTGAATTTGTTCACTAGAGTTGTTTTGGCTGCAAACACTTGTAGAAAGAAAAATGTGTCTGAGAATTTAGGTAAAACCTATACCCAAGATGTTAGTAGCCAATGGTGACATCTAAGTCCCAGGTTGAAATAAACGTTGAAGCAAATGTCCACTCCTAAAGAATGTTCTCCTACAGGATAATGCTGATGGTGTAATCAAGATAGCCTTTGCCTAAAATTGTACCCATTTTTGTCTTTCCCCTTTCCTGTCCTGCCTCACCTGTTCACTTACAGATTTCTCTTGGAAGTATTTCCTTAACCAAGCACTTGAATACAAATTCAATCTGAGGGTGTGCTTCTGTGCAACCTGATTTAAACCACTGCTCATATCCTAACTCAGTATCTTAGCCTGTTTCCCACTCAATCATACAATAAATAGCAGGTCAAATAAGAATTCCTCTATATAAAAATGAACACACACACACCATCATCATAGGAACAGTAAGAACTATGGGAACTTGGGATAGCCAAACCTTAAGACACCCAAGGTATATACTCTCACTGTAAAATGCAATAAAAATAAACTTGAAGGGGCATCTGGGTAGCTAAGTTGGTTAAACATCTGCCTTCAGCTGAGGTCATGATCCCAGAGTCTTGGGTTCGAGCCCTGCATCAGACTCCCTGCTCAGCAGGGGAGTCTGCTTCTCCCTCTCCCTCTCCCCCTGCTCCTGTACTCTCTCACTCACTCTGTCTCTCAAATAAATAAAATCTTTTTTTTTAAAGGAAAATAAACCTTAGTGAAATCAAGAATAGTATGCTGTCACCAATCATGGTATGAATAGAGGTTCAAAAAAAATCAGGAGACAATAACAAAATCCCATGCACATAGGGGTTTGCAGTCAGAATTTGTACTATGCAGGTAGACTTAAAGCTTAAGAAAGAGAAATTGGTTTACAGAAATCCTGAGTTGGTAGTATTCTTAGCTGCCTGAAAGAAGAAACCACAAATACCCTCTGGAGAAAAACATCATCAAGCTAGGCCTCAGAGAATTCCCACAGAAAAACTACTAAGGAATATGAATTGACTGTCAAAATTAACATAACAAGAAAAGAAAAAAAATCATGAGGGAGAGCCAGCAGAAATACAGATAACAAAGAAACTCACATTTTTTTTAGATTTTTTCAAAGCCAGTTATTGAATATAAAACAAATGTTGTATGTATTTCAAGAAATTTAAAAAAATGTGAAGGATATTATTGAGAAGGGAGATATGAATACAACTCCTATGGTGATTGTGTCCCCCAGATTCACAAGTTAGAACCTTAACACCCAACATGACAGTGTTAGAATGTGGGACCTCTGGGGGATGATTAGGTTATGAGGGTGGATGATGTACTTATAAAAGAGACTCCACACATCTCCCTACTCCTTCTGCCATGTGAAGATACACCAAGAAGTCTGCAAGCTGGAAGAGGGCCACTGCTTGGCTATGGTGCACAGTGATCATGGACTTCCAGTGTCTAGACTGTGAAAAATGAGTTACCCAGTCTGTGGTATTTTGTCATAGCAGCCTGAATGGACTAAGGCAGAAACTAAGTTAAAAATTATCAAGCCAAACTTCTAGAAATAAAATATGAAATATTCAGAAAGGACAGAAGAAACAGTTATGGCCTGAAAGATAGATCTATACAAACTACCCAAAATACAGCACACAGAAACAAAGACATGGGAAATGTGAGAGAATAAGAGAAATTGAAGCTAGAATGCAGAGATCTAACATTTGTCTAGCTAGAGTTCTGGAAGAGAGGATAAATAATGGCTGAAATATTTTCCATTAATCATAAATCCTTAGGTTCAGTAAGCCCTATCAAACCTAGGCAGGTTAAAAAAATAAGTGTCCACATCTGGACTGAAAAATAATAAGACTGAAGAACACTAAAGAAAAACAAAAAAAGCAGGGTACCTGGATACAGTGGAATATCATCAGTGATTTGAGAGAAAATAACTGTTAATCTTGAATTTTATACCCAGCAAAATTATTTTTAAGTAACTATTAAAATTAAGTTCTGTACCTGGGAAATTTATATCTTCAAAAGAAGGGAAATTTAAAAACATTTTTTTTTTTCCCCATCAGGAACTGAAAGTATTTTCTCCTACACACACACACACTCATAGCACATTCACTAAAGGAAATTTTCATGAAGGTAAGATGAAAGAACTAAGGTACAGGAGAAATAATAAGCAAAGAAAATTGTGAATATAAATAAATATAAAACAACGATTTCCTAAAAAATGAGTAATTCTGTCTTATGGGGTTAAAATAAGGTAAAATAGGGGTGCCTGGGTGGTTCAGTCGGTTAAGTGTCTGCCTTTGGCTCAGGTCATGATCCCAGGGTCCTGGAATCAAGCCCCACGTCAGGCTCTCTGCTCAGTAGGGAGCCTGTGTCTCTCTCTCACTGTGCCTGTGCCTCACTCTGCTTGTGTTAACTCTTTCTCTCTGTCAAATAAATAAATAAAACCTTTAAAAAAATAAGGTAAAATAAAAGTAAACAAAAACAATGACATAGAAGCTGAGATGTGAGTGATTGGTAATATAAATATCTTTGTATAGTTTGGGAGGAGAGTAAAAATAGGTTTTTTTTTTCTTATTTTAATAAGAAAATATTGACATCTCTTGGGTACCAATCAAAGAAAATAGAGCATATAACTTCCAAATTGGTATAGATGAAAACAAAATGAAAAATACAATAAAAAAATCAGGCCAAAAAAAGAGAGAAATATAAAATTTTGTATAAATCAAACTATTGAAATAGTTTTAAAATGAATACAAATATATTAGAAATTACAATAATGTAAACTGATTAAGTACTCCAGCTAAGAGATAAAGATTGTTAAGTTGGATATAAACAAAAACTCAAATATAACTATATGCCATTTACAAGAGATGCATCTAAAATGTACTAAGATAAAAGATTAACATATATAAAAGGTTCACTACACACTAATAAAATATTCAGTTCACCAGGAATGCATAGTAATACTAAATTTATGTGATCTAATAACTGACTAAACTTATATAAGCCATCATACTGGGAGAGTTAGATATACTTCTTTCAGTAATTCATAAATTACATAGGCAAAGTAGGTGAATAATTTTATAGGAGAATTGAATTGCAAAATTAGCTACATTGATTCAATTAACATTCATTGAATGTTGAATGCAAGAAATGATTAATACATATTATTATCAAGTACTCAGAGAATATTTATGAAAATTAATCACATATTGGAACATGAAGCAAATTTAAAGACATATTTAAAAAATGGTTTACAGACCATATTCTGTGATCTTAATGAATGTAAGTTAGAACTCAGCAATAAAAATATTGCTAGAAACATTCTTACTTTTTAGAAATTAAAAATCTGATTTCTTAACACACAGAAAAAAGAAATCATTATGATTAGAACTAAATGATGCATATGCCACATATCAAAATTGTTGAAATAGTTACATCAAAATTGTTGAAATAGTTACAGTGGAACTTGGATGGTAAATTTTAGCCTTAAATATTAAAAAAAAAGTCTGAAAATGAATGATCTAAGCATCCAAATTGAGATTTTTTTGTTTTCTTGGGAATGGGGAGATGAAAGTGGAAGGAAGAGTCCACAGCAAGATAAAATGAAAGGAAAAATGATATGGACAAGGAAGAGCAGAAAAGGATGATAAACTTGTAGCAAGATTTATCAATAATAAAAGAAAATGCTCAAAAAAATCAATATTGTGATATTAAGGAGACATAACTACAGTTAGCTCAGAGATTAAAAAATTAATGAATGGACATGGTGAACAACTTTACACTAATAATTTGAGAACTTTGGTGAAATGGACAAATGTCTAAGAAAACATAACTTATCAGATCTATCTCAATAAGAAATAGAAAATGGAAGAACAGTTCTACAACCATTAAAAGATGATCAGTATATGTATTAGTCAAATTCACTTATAAATATAGATCCAAACTTTAATTAAAATAATCATAAACTATATGTAATGAATAAAAGAACATATAGATCATGACTGCATTGGATTTTCTCAGAAATATAATATTGGAATCTTAGATTGAAATTTGGTATTTAGATTTAATATTTGGATTGGTATCTAGATTAGGAAATCTATTGAAATTATTCACCCTGCTAAGATACAAAAGCCATACATTAAGTCAACAATTTCAGGAATATCATTAGACAAAATTTAGTATCTATTCATGTTGGGAAAATATATTAGCAAAATAAAAGTAAAAGGAATAAAACAATCTTCCTTAATATAATAAAGGATATATTTAAATCCCTAAACAAATATTCTTAATGGAGAAATATTGAAAGCAATTTGTTCAAGATTAGGGCAAAGAAGAGAGTGCATGTTACCCCCACTTCTAGTTCATGTTATATTGGTCAAAGTTCTAACCAGGCCTATAAAGCATAATAAAATTTTTAATGAATAAGTTAATTAATTGGTAAGGCTTGAAATGAAAGAATCAAAATTGTCTGTATATTTGCAGATGATTTATCTATGAAAAATCTAATACAGATAGAGGTAATTAATAGAATTAGTAAAATTACTTACTATGGTTGCTATACAGGGTCAATATATATATGTAAAAAATCAATTGGCATTTTATAGAACACAAAGAAATATATAAGATAAATTAAGTGTCGTATTTTAATAAATAACTAAAAATAAAAATACTCTGAAATAAATGTAATCAAAGAGTTTTAAGACATCTATGAAAAGTGTAAATTTATATCAGATTATGTTAAAAACTAATTAAATAGTGAGATAGCTCATGTTTATGGATAAAATGACTCAATATCCAAAAGATGCCTATTCTTCCCCTATAAATGATCTATAATCCAGCACAATTACAATCAAAATTCCAAGTGATTATTTTGTTGATTTTGATAAGCTGAATCTTAGATTTATGGAAGAACAGAGGACCCAAATTAACAGACCCTCTAAATAAGGACAAGAGGGGGATATTTTATATATTTTGAATTAATGGCAGCTGCTACTATTTCTAAGGGATGTGCCTCCTGTATTGCTTATTCACAAAAAGTTATAAGAACATGGTTCTGGAAGGAGGGCACCAAGTACAAGTCTTTTGTCCAGACCACTCAGCAGGTCTTCTGGGAAGGTTACCTTGCCTTTTATAGACTATTTTTTGCCCAACTTTTCCAGTGGACACCAAATACTGCCATTATGTTGTCTACTTATGAGTTAATTGTGTACTTGTTAGAAGACCATAGTCAGTAACAGGCCAGAAAACTGTGCTCTAGAAGAAAAATACTGGAAAAAAATCTAGAAAAAAATATAGGTTCTCAGGCCTTTAGAGTCAGGATGAATTATACCACTGACATTCTTGGTTCTCCAGCTTGCAAAGGGCAGGCTGTGAGATTTTTTTGGTCTCCATAACCATGTGAGCCACTTCCTATAATAAATTTTCTTTAATATATTTCTCTATATATCCCATTGATTTTGTTTCTCTGGAGAAATCTAACACATCCCAAGGTTAGCATATATTGGTATATGTTCTGTGGGCACTTGAAAACAATTTGTATTCTGCTATTGTTAGGTGGTGTATTGTGTAAATGTTGATTAGATCCTGTTGGTTGATGGCATGTTTAGTTCTTCTATATCATTGCTGATTTTCTGTCTCATTGTTTTATTAATTGTTGACTGAGGGGTGTTCAAGTCTCCAACTCCAATTGTAGATTTGTCTATTTCTCCCTTTTTGTACTATCAGTTTTTGTTTCACATATTTTGCAGCTTTTTTGTTTGTGCATTCACATTTAGTATTGCTATATGTTTTTGGTGTTTTGACACGTATCATTATATAATTTCTCCCTCTGTCCACAGTAATTTACTTTGCTCAGAATTCTACTTTATCTAATATTAATATAGCCACTCTTGCTTTCCTTTGATTAATGTTTGCATGATACATCTTTTGTTGTCTTTTACTTTCAACCCGTCAATGTTGTTATATTTGAAGTAAGTTTCTTTGTAGATAATATATTGGGTTGGGTCATGTTTTTTACAATCTACTTTGCTTATCTCTGTCTTTTAATTTGTATGTTTAAACCATTTATATTTAATGTAATTATTGATATGTAAGGACTTAAGTTTGCTGTTTTAATTTTTTTCCTGTTTTCCCTCTATGTTTTTGTTCTGTTTTTTACTGTCTTTCTATGGGTTATTTGAAATTTTTTAAAAATGTTTTTAAGAATTTCATTTTGATTTACCTACACTGTTTTTGACTGTATCTCTTTTTATAGCCTTTTCAGTGTTGCTCTGGGTATTATATTATATATATATAACTTATTGCAGTCTAAGTTTTCGTTGGCTCCCACTGGTGTTCCATGTAATTGGTTTCTTCAGTTTCATGTCTGGGGTATATGAGTGAGAGGAAAATCCAGGAAATTTACCACTTCTTTGAATCTTGAGGTGTCTAAGTAGTCTGCTTTCTTTACCCTACCTTTTCAGGTTTTCTTATGTTTGTTGTACATATGATGTTCACAGTTTGTACCTTTTGACTACCTTCACCTATTTTACCCCTTCCTTTTTTAAAGCCAGCAATTATAGCACTCTGACCTCTGCTTCTATTGTTGCATTTTCTTCTCTGACTCTTACTCTCCTGTCTCCCTCTTTCACATATAGGAATCATTTTGATTACATTGGTCCCACCCAGATAATCCAGAATAATCTTCCCATCTCAAGATGAGTATTTAATCACAACTGTAAAATCCCTTTTGCTGTGAGAAGGTAACATAGTCACATGTTCTAAAAATTAGGACATGGATCTCTTTGGAAGGTCCTTTTTCAGCCCATCACTGAAAGCTTTATTTGGAAGAGCTCTCTCCTCTCACTTTTAAACCATAAATATATTCAGTGTAGTTTTGAACCAAATAAATATGGGATTTTTCATGGTTAAACAAGTGTAAACAAATTTTTTTTTTTTTTGGTTTTTGATTTTAGAACAGATTTAGCAAAATCCTTACTATGCAAATACCAGTGGCTTAATGTCTTCTTATGACAGGTCTTTTAAAAAGGAATATCAAATGCATCATTTCTTGGAGATATGTAGTTTTTTTTTAACTTGTAAGGTTTATTTTTGTGCAGAATCCATTAAAATGCCCTTCTTCTTTTCTCAAACATCATGGAAATGACTGTCTTGGACTGGCTATGTAGTACTATGCTGCATGTATCTAGAACACAGCCCACTTTCTTGAGACATGTCTGGCATGTTATGAACTCTATTGCTATGACAAATGCTCCAAATGACTAGTTCGCCACATTACCTGAAAAAAAAATCTCATTCATTACAACATGGGGATAAAGCATTGCAAACTTCTACACTGATCTCAAAAATCAGAGATCTTGGTATATACTTGTTGCAAAGGTGACAAAAACATATTTGTTAATTTGTCCATTTGTCATTTATTAGCCATTCACTGAGCATCCACCATGTTCCGTGATGAAAACTAAGCATTCAGCGTGCAAGGATTTGGAAAAAAATATGGGCCTTGCCCCTCAGGAGCAGAGTTCAGTGGAATCAGGGAGTGAAACCAAGGAACAGACTTGGCCTGTTTGGTAAAGAGGTTGGGAGGAGACTCAGAAAAGCTTCCGTGAGTTGGTCTTATTCTTAAAGAGGGAATAGAAGTGAGATGCTAACTAGGAGAGTAGTTACAAAGGGAGAAGTTGGCCAAGTGATTAGTTAACCAACAGAAGAGAATAGGAAAATGATCCAAGACAGATGGCAAAGTGAAGAAATTTCAGAGGTAAATTCTGAAGAGCTCTAAGAGATTTAATGATTTGGAATGGGGATGTGAGGCAAGGAGTGGCAGGAGATGAGACCGTGGAAGTATTTAGGGCTGAATCAGGGAAAATAATATTTTAATTACTATATTCCATGTAAAAAACACAGAATCATCAAAGGTTTTTTGAACTTTCCAAACTGCCCATTATTCTTCCTTGAGGTAATTAGACCTGAGGTGAGTGATCTATAGGGCTCTGTTTACCCAACAACATTTATGTTTATAACCATTGTCCCAGCATAATCATCAATAGTGTACACTTTCACTTTCAAAAGTATCCTGGCTTGACTTATAAATTATACAATAACATTTAGACAATTGCATTATTTACTGAAGAAACATAAAAGCATTACATAATTAATGGTGTGTCTCATTTTATTCCTTTTTGCAATCCCTGCCATCTGAGAATGGACTTCAGAAAACAAAATTGGACTGATCCTTAGAAAAGGAGGTTGGGCAACTTATTATACCTCCCTACCCACAGGTTCTTCATTTGGGAAATAACTATACTAATACTCATCTTATGGTATTATTATAAGAATTAAAGCACTAAGCATGCATAAAACATTTATAGCAGTATTTGGCATAAACTAAGCACTTATATAATTTTCTATTATCTAAGTGGTTTGCTTATCCTAAATTCTGATCTTGACTTTAGCTACTGTGTAATACCCAGAGAGTCCATGAGGGGTCAGCTCTTTCAGAAGGTCACAACTTACCCTGCTAAAACTGATAACAAAATCGCCATCAATACCATTACACTTGACCCAGTTTATTATTTCCTCCAGTGTCATTTCCCCCACTAGTTTGTGGGCTCCCCAAAGGCAGGGCAAAATTTACTTCTTACTCAAAGTTACATCCTTAGAGCCTAGCAGATGCTAAAATGGATGTTTTTGAAAGAAATAAAAAATGAATGAATGAATGAATGAATGAATTGATCCTTTTTTTGCGTGTAGTAGAGGGAGGTTCCTGGAGCATTATCTGTAACCTGGGTTCTCTGTGTTTTTTCTGACATGCTAGAGAACCAGAATGATACCTCATATGACTCTTAATAAATTGCCTTAAGTCATTGGTCTCAATCAGGGGCTATTTTGCCACCCATGGGACATTTGGCAATGTCTGGAGAGTTTTTGGTTGTCACATTTGGAGGAGTGTTACTGGCATCTAGTGGGTACAAGCCAGGGATGCTGCTTCGCATCCTACAATATACAAAGCAGCTTCCAAATAATTATGTGGCCCCAAATGTCAGTGTGCTGACGTTGAGAAACCTTGACAGAGTCGTGGATATGGCCCATAATTTGTGTGACCTTACCACATCTTTTTGATACACCTCTGATTTCAGTTTAATGCCAGTGCCCTACTTTAAACCCACATGATATTTCTGACTTTTTGTTTGTTTGTTTGCTTGTTTGCCGCAGGAATTTATTTCCCAAAGGCTTAGGAACTTGGTTAGCCTAAAATTATGTGTACTGGGCAACCTGGAAATGGGAGGAAATTAGCAGTCTTGGAGGACAACATTAAACAATGTGGGATAGAAGTTGGAGGATAAAAGGCTGAGCCTCCAGATATTTCAAAAGGCAATTTTTTACCTCCTTCTATATGTTTTATCAGATGTTTCCCTGTGGGATTGAGTCCCAGTTGCCCCAAGTGGTAATCTGCACACTTCATTGGATTTTTCTGCTTCTCATTCTTGCTCTCTTTGCTCCATCATTTCCACTCCCAGATAAACTACTTGTAGTCAAGTCCCTGTCTTGGCTCTGCTTTTGGATGAACCCAAACATAGGCAATGGATCTTCCTTTAAAAAACAAGTAACAATTCCCAGAAGTAATGCGGAAGGGGTATGAAAATTTAGCTATTCCAAATCCACTGTTGGACATACTGGAAATATAATAGGGGAATGAAATAGTCAAGCTGAACAGGTTACTGTTGGTCAATTTCATTGATGTCAGTCATTTATCTGACTAAGGCACAAGAAACGAAGGTTCAGGTGCCCTGAGTACTGAGGCAGTGCTAGACTAATTACTAATTTAGAAGTAGTATCTACCACTCTTGCTCACTCCTTATCTTACTTTCCCTTGACTTGAGTAGAGTGTGAGATATGGGGCAAAGAAAAAGACCTCGCTATTATAATAGTCTGAAAAGAGGAGATGAGACAACTGGTATTCATTTATAGCATTTTCTCCTGCACAGCCGTCACAGATGCTCTTTGAATCACTGCAAAAATTTATAGACTCTGTCATTCAGTGGAAAGCATTAATGAAACCCTATTGAAGGCATTAGATTGTGAAAAAGGACACAGAGAAATGAGGAAGACATATAAGTCTTCTAGAGTGAAACAGAATCCACAAGAGAAGTCTCATAGTATAAATTTATGCATAATTTTCCTGAAGGTTGGTAAGAGTTGTCTTAGCAGGTAGAGTTATCTGGGGACCTTGCAATATTGTGATCCTGACACCGAAAAGCTTTCAGGGTTCAATGCGATCAGTCATATGAGTGCCTACATGCAATATTATTCTGCCTGGAATTCTTCATGCATTATATATAGGTTAAAAGAGGTTGCCATAAATAGTAGGTTCATAGAAAGGACAGATTGAACGTTTGAACTCTTTGCAAAAGAACAAGTGAGAGAGAGAGAAAGACTGTTTTTCACTTTCTTCCTGGACTCCCTATCACCCCTCTAATGTGGGAGACCACAGATGCAACATTAGTTCAACATTAAAATCCAATAAGCCTTTTTCTTGATTCCAGTCTGGCAGTTCTCCTGCATGGCTGACTGAATGGGTTTCTAAACAAATTGAGTCAAATGTTGCTTTTGCTTGACTTAAGATTGATTGGTAATTAAGAGATTTAAAATGGTACTTTCCTAGTAGAGCAAAGTTGGAAAAGGGCTTTTCAGGTTTTTTGAGACCTTCAGAGGATTGGGGATAAAAAAAAAATGATAGTAAAGAGAAATAGATGTTTTTGAAGGGTCTTGGTGTCAAAAGAAGAATGGGATGTGGTTTATTTTTTTGAACATACCTCAAGCATGGGACAGATACATTTAATGATGGAAAACCACTCCATCATTGGAATTATAGCGGGTAACAAGGTGCTTTATCTTCTGGAGAATGCAGAAAAATAAATGTGTATCCACCCTCCTCCTCAAATCAAAATCAGTGATTTATGGACTGACCATCATATATGGGATGGAATTGACTCTCTCTGGTGGCCTAGATAATGTTTGGTAAGTGAGTGCAGAGAATGAAGTAGGGGAGAATGGAATCCTGGAAGAAGCCTAAATCGGAGTCCTGGGTGGGCAGGTCATCTCAGGGTGAGACTAAATAGATCATAGAGCAGATTATTCAGGACTTGATAGAGTACAGCTAAGCATTACTAAAAATCACAGTTAAAGTCACCCCTTTTGTATACCTGTGAAAATGTAGAAATTTGTGCATAACTATATTGTATTAAATATAATGGAAATTATAAGTATTATAAAATATGTGTTTATTTGTTTATCTCAACCCCTAACATATGCACTCTGATAATTCTACTGTGTCTATTCCAAGGTGATAGGTGTTATTTATTTTTATTTCTCTAAAATCTGATGCAAGCTTCTATAGAATTTGGTGCAAGCTTAAATCTTCAATAACATTTAGGGCCAATCAGAAGACATTATTGTCATTGTTATTGTTTGAGGGGAGCAAGGGCATAGAGAACTTTATCTGGTTTTATATTTTGAGGTTCCTGGAAACGTCAAAATTACTTCTAATGCATACATTAATCTAATGAAAGTTTCTGGAGAATAAATAGTTGCAAGATGCCGAAGGAAATAAGACAATCAATTAGACAGGAATCCTATCTTTAAAAAGCTTATATATTTTATAGGTAATAAGATGGTACTGACTCTGTAAGGTAAAACATTATAGGGTAAAAAAGTACAAAGTATTTATTAGTAGAGACTTTTAAATGGGAGAAACATCAGGGAAAGCCCTGGGGAATAGACAAAATTTGACCTTAAATTGGAGGGTTGGTGGGGTTTGAATTTGTATTATTTGAATGTACTATGTGAAGAATTAAAAAAAAAAAAACGTGGAGAAGAGTAAGGATAGGTACACAGAACATCAGGTGACTTGGTACAATGTACAGACTAGAGGAAAATAAAAGATTAAGGTGGGAGAGGTTGTCTATGATTTGGATGGTCAAGGGCCTTATGTGGCAATTTGAGAGTCTGAGGCTCTATCCAACGATCAACGGAGACCTACTGAGGACTGATGAACTGAGTTACGCCCAAGATAGATTCATTCAGTAATAGTATTTAGGATGGATTCAAATAGGGAGATTGGAGTTAGGCTGTCTGAATTTGCATTGAAAGTGTGCCAGAAGAGAAGTACAATGGGCAAAAGGCACTGGCTCAGTGGTGGAGAAGAAAGATCAGAGAGCAGGTGGTTTCACACATGCTGAATTCAAGTACCACCATCAAGTACTTCAATGAAGAGGACCTGATTTTCAGATCCTTTGATTACCCATCATTATGCCAAAAATACTGTATGTAATGAAACTTTTTTAAAAGTTAGTTTTTAATTTCACTAAGCTCTATATTAAACTTAAGAATTACTTTCATGTTCTAAACAAGTAGTTTTCAACTGGGGCTATACATTTAAATCTCCTGAGGTGTTCTTAAAACTGAGAAAGCCTGGAGAACCACTTTCTACGTGCTTGGGCTAGGGCCCAGGAATCTGTATTTGCAATGTTCCAGAGCCCATTCAGATGCGTATCCTAGCAAAATTGGACAATAGTGCTCACTTTGTAAGTTTATACCCCCATGTGGAAAGTGTTCCTGTATTATGTTCTGCCTGTGTCTGCAGAAAGGGACAGTAATTAATGCAATCACAAATACTCAAGTTGGGTGATTCATAGAACATTTTTAATTTTTATGAGATCCTTAAAACAGTTTATGGCTATGCATTTTGAGACGCTTTTTTCCCTTTCTTTACTAGTTAGTGACTAGCATTATTCTTGAAAATCCATTATTAAATGCTTATTTTTGAGTTATTATTTTAATATCTCACTATCATTTGATTGGTTGGAGTTAGAAAATGCTTCTTAGTGCCCATCCGAAGCAGGTTTTTTGGTTTTCAGTGTGTATTTTGAACAGTGTCCTAAGAAGGGGAGCAGAGAGCACTCTGAAAATGGTTGTCATACTATTGAATTGGAATCTCAGTCAATTGTGTCTGAAAATATTAAATTTTAAACACAATCAAAAAATATTTATTCTGAAGAAAAAATATTCAAAAAGAATCTACAATCAACCATTTCATATTTCTGTGATATATAGGCTATTTCATTTTGCCTTCTGGTTCCTGTTCATATATGTATAGTTGCAGAGTTATTATGTAGATCTTCAATAAAATTTCCTTCTTTTTCATGAATTAGATTAGTTGCCATTATATCGCTAAGATTTTTCAGCATTTTAATGTATTTGATTTCACAATAACATTTTAATGAGTGTGTAATACTTCATCAAATGTATATACTATAATTAACAGATAATTTCCCCCATCAGTAGAAATTTGGGTTGTTGTTTTTGTTGATAAATAATGCTGCTGTGAACATATAGTCTCTTTTCCTTTTCAATTAAAATATTTATTAAACAATGATTTATAATACTTACTGTTGGGGAGAGATTCAGATGTAAATAAACTATCTGACTTCAGGGAGCTGACAGTCTCCTAGGAAATTATATGAACCATACAATGATATCATAATAGATGAATATACAAATATGAAAACACAATGGAGGAAAACTTAATCATTATACATGGATCAAAGACAGTTGACAGGAAGAAATAACACTTGCATTCAGTCCTAAAGGATAAAGAAGGGTTTAGTAGGAAAACAAGGTAGGTGGGGAGCCCATTCTGAAGAAACTAAATAAGACTTTTGTGGAAGTTTGAAGCTTATGGAAAGGAATAGATGTTAAATTGGTAGGAGCAGATTGTTTGGTATCATGGTAGTTTAGAATGGTAGATAATGCATGTGAAAAGAGAGGAAAGATCATAATCTTCCATATTTTTCTTTTTAATAAAATGCAAATAACAATACTATGGGGTCAAAAGGAAAGAACAATTTTTATAGCTCTAGATATGTATTGCTAAGCACACAATATTCACCAGCGTATCATAGGTGTTACAAATATAATTAGCAACTTAGGTGTACTGCATAATGCTTTGGTTAATGTCACATGGTTAAGTTTTTTATTGCAAAATATATCATACACACTGAGAAGTACATACTATCTATAGCAGAGTAAAATAATAAGAATTGAGTACACATGTATCCTCCAACACTGAACTTAATAAATAAAAGTTTTCCAGTGAATCAGAAGCCCTTCTATCTTATCTCATCCTCTTTACCATTCCCTCACAGGGGTAACTACTTCCTTAAATGCAGTATTGCTTTTTTTTATCTTTCTATAGAGTTCTAATATGTATGTATATAATTCTAAATAATATTGTGTGAAATTTATTCCATTTTAAACTTTGCATATGTAGAATCATATGTTAAATATTCCCTTGACCAGCTATTTTGACTAAACATTTTATTCTTGAGATCTGTGCTGTGACTGCTTTGCTATAGTTCATTTCTTTTCACTGCTTTATAATGCCACATGAATGGAATATATACCACAATTTATTTACTTATGTATCTTGTCTGTTGTTGATGAACTTTTGCATCATTATTACTGTTTTGAACATTCCATACATGACTCCTGGTGACCAATCTCTCTGGGATATATATCTAGGTATAAAAAGGCCAGGTGTAGGTAGGTGCATCTTCAGCTTTACTAGGTGATGTCATACTCTTTCCAATATAACTGTGACAGTTAACAACTCCCACCACCAAGTGTGGAAGTTTCACTACTGTATTGCTCCACATCCTCATCACTACATTGTCATTTGGGTTACTCCAGTGCATATTCAATAATGTGTCATTGTGATTTCATTTTGGATTTCCTTGATTTTGAGTAGTATTGAAAAGCATCAGTGTTTTTCAACCATTTATGTTCCTTATCCTAGTCACTACTACCCCATTGTACCCTTTGCCATTTTTTTTTCTGTTGGAATTTTGGAGTTTTATAAAAATACACTTTATATATAATCGGCTTATTATGTTTCAAGTTATCCCAATTTGTTGCTTGTCTTTTTTCTTTATATGTTTCCAATGGGCATTAAAAAGAGAACTTTGTGCAATCATCTTATGTGAGACAGAAGGACATGCTTCAGAATTGAGATAGCAAAGTAGATTTATGTAGGGAGAGAAGCAGGTCCTGATCACTTTGTTTGAACCCTGAGCCAAGGTGTGCCTAAATACTGTCCCTGGAATACCCAGATTCTAGTAGACTCCATTTTTTACTCAAGCCCATCCAGGTGAGGTTTTCTCTTAATTGCAACTTATATTGTTTTTAATGAACAGTGATATCTATTAGCTAGGATTTTACTTATACTACTGCATATCACCAAGTTCTAATTACTATACAGTTGTTAAATAAAAACCCAACTAACTTTCATTTGTCTCATTTCAAAATCTGGTGATTTTTCTCTGCACAATCCCTCAGGATTCTTCATTATTTTTCCAAGCATGTTTCTTAGTTGCCTTGAATGTAGGCAACTCTTGAATGTAGGTCTTTGTGAACCAGAACAAACTTCTCCCTTAGGGATTCTGAGAGGTAAAAAAAAAATGCATTTCACATTTCTGCTCTGAAGGACATTTTCTTCAAGATGAATTGGTAACCTTCAAATATTGGATGACTGACTTTCCCGTCTAATTTAGAAAAGAATGACTTCAAATCCTATGAAAAAGACATCGCCTACCAAAAGACTCCTCTGTTGGGCCAGTCTCTCCCCTTGGACCCTGGATCTCAATCTTCCTTGCCTTGTCAAGGGCTTTGTTCCTTCATTTATTTTTTCTCTTCTGTCCCAGTAGTCTCTGTTCTACTGTTTTCTTATTTCTATAAACAAGGAAACATGCTTTAGAATCTCTCATTAAGAAAAAAACAAAAACTAACAAGCAAAACAAAACTAAGTCCCTTTTCTCCTCGTGTCCCTCTGGCTATATTCCCACTTCTTTGCTCCCCTTTTGGAGCAATACTTTTCAAAACAGTTTCCTATGCATGATGTTTCCAATTCTTTCCCTGTCAGTCAAATCCTTATCACTCCACTGAAAGTGTTCTTGTCCATGGTCACTTTTCTGTCCTTGTCCAACCTGACCTCTTCAGTTTCTCCTTTATGAAGGATGTTCTTCTCTTGGCGAACACGACACCATACCCTCTTCCTGGCTTTCATTTGACTAATATCCTTGACTCATTTCTCTTCTTTTACTATTTGCCTAATAGAGGAACTGCATCACAGAATAATATAGAGGCTTACCTATCTTCATTTTTACCCCTAAGGTGATCCATTTCTTACCATACCTTTGATGGTATCTGCATGGTAACAACTGCAGGATTCTTATATCCAGTTGAGATTTCTCCACTATACTTAAAGTACAGGTTATAGACTTGTCTACTTCATGTCTCTATTTGGATATTTCAAGGCCATTTCAAATTTAACATGAGCAAAACTTCTCATTTTGGAACTTTTCCAGGAAACACTTTCTCCCTTGTTCTTCCTCATCTCTTTAAGAGTGACATTATTACTCACTTGACCACATCACAAACCTGAAATACATCCTCAATTCTTCTCCTTACCTCATTCACAAAATCAAATTTATTGACAAGTCATGAGTGTCTCCACAAAATATGCCTTGCACTTGCTCTTTCTTCTTGACATGAACTTCTACAATCATATTTTCAGAAACAATCATATCTCATCAAGGCAGTTTCTATAGCTTCCTAGTTGGTCTTTCACATTTACTTCACTATGTTTCATTTTCTTCATGACAACCAGACTGATATTTTTTCCAACAGAAGTAAAACCATGTCATTTCCCCGTTGGAAAACTATCCGTGACTCCCATTTTAGAAGAAGACTCAAACTCCTTTTCTTGGCCTACTTGGCCCTGCCTGATCTTGTCCTGATCTCTATCTACTCTGACTTCATGATAGTTTCACCCTCTTTTGGTCTTGTCCTTTCTGACTTCAGAGACTGAATTTTCCAGATCCTTTGCCTGTATTCTAGCGCCATTATGCCATACTTCGTTCTTACAAGACTGGCTCTTTCTCATCCTTCAGGTTTCATCAAAACTGACAACAGCTTCATGTCAAGTAGTTCACCTGAGCATGTGATTTTTCTATCACCCTCCTTTCTTATATTAATGATAGCACTTGCCACAAGTCTAGAATTATTCATATGTTTGACTAGTGCATTGCAAATACTTAATAAATATTTGTTGAATGAATTAAAGGCAATGATTTACTAGAATTGATAAAAAGGTAGATGTATACATGGAAATTATCAGTTTCACATTGTCATGAATTTCTTTGCAAAGCTGTGACTTCTTTGCCCTGGCACTATTTACCCAGGTCTATAGGGCATAACCTGGAGGGGTGTTGTAAGGTGCTTGCCTCTATTTTGTAGGAGGTTGGACTAATTTTCCAATAAAGTTAAAGTTTGTATGAACTAACCTACATAATTAAAATACTAACAAAAATGTTTAAATGACAAACAAATCATATTGCTCAAAAAGTAGATAAGCAAGAAAAGTAAGGAAATAAGGAAAATTTTACTTGGCAATAATTTTTACACCTGTTGTGAACCTGCCAAATCTCATTTGGTTCTCTGGAAACCAGCTGGTACTAAGATGGTCCCAGTGCCAGGTGCCTGAAGCCAGGGACAATGGATTGGTATTCCCCAGTCAAGAGGCTAATGGGCAACTATAGAAATTCAGGTTTATCTTCCTAAACTTTTCTATTCTTTCAACATTTTCCTGAGAAATATTTGCTAATATATTTCAGAGTCTGGCTGCAAATTTCTTGACATCTGGCACTTATTTAAGCTTTTTATATTTGTGTGTAGTTTTTCTTTTTAATTTATTCCAATTCTTCAAATAAGAACGTGAACTTCAAAATTACAAAACATGATGATCTGATAAAAGAAAATTGAAGTGTTTATGATTTTGAGGTTATTTTGGGTCTACATCTGGAGTAAGTCTAGAAATGGTATAATTTATAAGCTAATTTAAAGAATATTGGAACATAGTGAAATATTCCCTGAATCACCAAACTTGGATGCTCATTTTGTTAACCACAGTGACACTCACCTTAATAAATGGCTGAAGGGCTAAGGATCCATGATACCTTTCCTATCTTTATGAGTAAACACAAATTTGGAGAATTGCCATACAGGAATCATGAAAATTCATTACAAAGAAACAAACTAGGACATTCTTAACCATACTATGTATTGATATAAAATGCGTGAAAGACACATGGCTAGGGCTGATTAGGCACATAAAATAGCTAACAAAAATAAATATCCAAAGTTGTTGTTCATTGTACCAGGAAGTTCCAAGTTTGTGAACTAAGTTATTTATTCTAGTTCTCTAAGTCCACTGCCAGATAATGAGGAGCTCGAGAAATATGGCTTATTTGTATTTACATCATGGATATCTGACAAAGCTTTTTGGCATACAGTAACAATTTTTGGAATTAAAGAAATATTATTTGTCTAACCTTCATTTTTTGTCAAATAATTAAATTTTACAGTCACTACTTTTAGCTTGAGTGATAATGGCTATCATTTCTGCTTTTTGGTTTTGGATTGTGTCCTTTTGGGAAGAGGCTATATGAAATTCTATAAAGAAGTGAGCATATATCTGACAGACCCTTTTCTTGCCCTAAATTTACTTTTGTTTATATTGCAAATATGCTAGTCTCTACTTCCAATTGTTTGTTTGTTTTAGGAATGATAGTATGATAAAAATATAGTATACGTAAAGGTAAACATAGATCTGTTTTAAATAAATGTTATTGTAAATTTCAGACAAAGGAAAATGGCATATCTAAAGAATTTTCTGATGATAAAGCTTTAAGCAGATGTTAAAGCTCTAACAAATCTAAAATTTAGGAGCATCTTTTACTCTTATTAACCCCATAATTATGTTAGAGATCAGGGTAAGAAGACTGAACAAAATTATCCAAAATTTTGATACACTCCCTATGAATGCACATAAGTATATATTAGATAGGAAGAAGAAATAAGAGCCACAATGAAGCTGTTTTTAACTAAAGCATAAATGTACATCAAGAAGTAAAACAACAATGTGGTGATTTTTAGGGATGCTACATGGCAAGTAGGCAACAAGGTAAATTGCAATAAGGCAAATTCCTGTTAAAACTTGAACTGCCACTTAAGGACTGTGCCTGATCCATGTATGGTATTTTTTTGTTGCTGTCATTTTGCTTTTTACTTTTTCTATAATGGGACAATATTCTCTCTGTCCATGCTTATCACTGAAATGAAGGAAGATTAGAAGGCTTCTAAACTTAAGAAGGGGGTTGGGAGAAATTTGTTATTTAGAAATTTGTTATTTAGATCAGGGAGATATAATCAGATTTAAATTATTGAGTAATAGATAATAGCTGAGATTTACTGTGAGCTATTGCAAATTATCACCAGGCGTTTCTACTTTTAAAGTTATTCTAGATTTTATCTTAAATGTGATATGCAAATAATGGTAGGGATTTATTATTATTACTATTAGCATAATAGAGATATTGGTGCAAACTAATTTAAATGCATGCTATTTAATGATCTCACAGATATTTCTGCTCATTAAAAACCTAACTGCCCCCAACCAGCACGAATAGTGTCTCTCTTCATCTGCTGGCAATGAATGGAACAATTAACACAGTTCTGAAAATGACACAGATTTTAGGAAGCTGATTTTATTCAAGAAAGTGTAAGAAATGTCCGTCATTATAAACAATGCTTTGATTAAGGAATCTGTTGTATTTTTATTATTATTTTTCATTTATTCATTGAAGACACAGAGATACAGAGAGAGAGAGCATGAGCAGGGGGAGAAACAGAGGTAGGGGGAGAAGCAGACTCCCCACGGAGCAGGGACCCCGATGCGGGGCTCGATCCTAGGACTCTGGGATCATGACCTGAGCTGAAGGCAGACGCTTAACCATCTGAGCCACCCAGGCGCCCCTGTATTTTTACTATTAAAAATGAAGCTATTTAAAGTTGTCAACTCAATTAGAAAAATTTTATTTACAACAGAAGATATTATAGGTGGTAGCTTATAAGGAAGAGGTCATAAGAAACCACTGTTAGTTCTATATGAGATGTAACTGCACCTTCTGTGCATCTGATACAGCATATAAGTTCTGCCCAGGTATAGGTTAAGCATGTGTTTTGGCCTTAACCTTATGGATTCTGATCCAACAGTTCCAGGTAAAACCTGGAGATTTACACAAGTGCTCGACGGGCTTCCGATTTTGGTTCTTGAAGGAAACCATACTGAGAAGAATAGATTTAAAATACCCTCCCCACCATCAAAGACCTGGAAGGTGTCTCCATAAGAACTTCCTCTTGCTCTACTGAATTTTTCCCCTTATCCCACATGTTCATCTTTACACTCTGAAATGTTTTCAGATCACCTTCACAAGTAAACACTTCTTCCCAGTGCTCACTACCTGTTCCTTATTGCCTTAGCACGTTGAACTATATTTATTTTATTTTATATTGTTCTCAACTAGTTTGTAAGCATTTTGAGGTCAGGGACTGGAACTCTTTTTTTCTTTTTATGTATTTTTTTTTTAAATCCTCGATGCAAAGGATACTGTCTAGTATATTTGATGCACTCTCTATATATTTATATGTATATATTACATGTACATACTGAAATGAGTGGATAAAAACAACTAATCATCTAGGGTTATCTCTTTATAAACATGGCTCTGGCTTTGAAAGAATATGAAACACATGGAAAACATCATTTTGTAGGATCTGTGTTCTTCCTCTGTGCCCTATTTCATCATCATTTTGCATTCTTTGTGTAATTTTTAAGAACATAAGTTCTTGGCAGTATCCTGGTTTATAACTTCAGTAGCAAGTGTCTGAGAGTCCAGAGTCATTAGTATCTATTGTGTATATCTATATTTAGTATCATAAAATCTAATGGAATCCCAAATTACTGATCATAAGAAATGGCTGATTTTTAAATACTGAAAGTAAAACATCATGCTAAGTGCTTTAATTATTTTTTCCTTGAAATGGATGGTTTTATTATATCTGACACTATTAAGAAAAATGAATTCTTTGGGGAACTAAAATCTGAAAAAACTGCACATTTTAAGTGCTTTCTCTTTGGGTGAAGATTTATTTTATTTTAATGTGGGACCACTTAGTGAGTGAGGAGGTTGTAAAAGACTTTTGTGTGCACATTAAAATTTTACATGCTCTGTGTTCTTAATATTTTATAATGTATATCATTATATATTTCCTGAAAAAGCAGAGGATCCCTCAGAATGGAAGTAATAATACTTAAAATTGCTATTTGTGTGTACCTACTATGTGACAAACACTCACATGCCTGATTTATGCAATATATTTGGAAGGGTTCAATGGGATATGGTTTTTCTTGGTGGATGGCTTTCTTATTGAACAAGAGACTTAAAAGTTTGAATAGACCTTCTAAATCGCACCTGCTTGAGTTCTTTAACTAATACTCCTTAAGAGGATGTATTTGTATTCATCTGATTTTTAAGAAAGATCTATGATCATGAGAGATATGCTTGATTGAACATATAAAATGACAATGGGACATAACTTTTGAAATTGGAACTGCTTTGAAAAATCTAAGGAGAATGGTCACTGCAACAGTCTGGGTTTTCTCTTGATATTAAGAAGCTATGTGCCTATGTAATCCCACATACATTGTTGGCTGGAAACATGTTACCTCTTCAACTGGAAACACTTAGGCAAAACTAAAAATGCTGTTAGTCAATAGGATGTGTAATCTCCTCCTGTGTAATTGAACTCAACCTGGTTTAAGGAAACCTTTCTGAGGGAGACCTTCTTGTCATGGAAATACGTGGTAGGTTGAGTGAATGTAGGTTCAAGGTCAGATTTCATACTTAATATAATAGATGACTTTGTATTTCCATTTTTCCTTGAGGATCCAAGGCAGAGGATCCATTTTTAAGTACATCAAATATGAAATATTTTGCAATAATTTCTCTTGCATTCAGAATGTATTTGGCTTTATCTTGTATCACTTGAGTTAATATAATCCCAAGATGCAGCTTCTCTCAAAACTTCACCTACACATTTCTTTCCCAGTTTGAAAACAAAAGAGTTTCTGCTCCACAATTTTCTCTTTTCTTCTTACTCAAAATGAGTAACTATTGCCAGTAGCTACTGAAAAAAAAATAAAAAGATTTGGATGAAAGATTATATTTGCAAAAATGTGACTAAGTTAAGAGGATGCATGCTGAATTCTACATTGCTATTAAAGGTATATTCCAGTAGAGCTTTAAATTCTAGGAAAAAGGATTTTCTGTAGAAAGTATGTATTTTGGAATAAAAGCTTAGATTCAAATACTATTCTTGCACTCATAGCTGGAGGACTTGGGAAGGTCTACTTCTCTGAGTTTCAATTTCCTAATTTGTGATATTTGTAAAATAAAATTATATCTACTTCAAATAGTTGCTATAGATGTAAAATGAGTCAAGAGATTTAAGCACATACTCCAGTGTCTGGCAGACTTTAGCAACCTCGGATATGTTAGTTTGCATTTCTTCCAGCCTGGACTGAGCGTCTTACTGGTACTGGCATTGAGAAAAACAAAGCAAAACAAAACAAAACACCAAGTCAACATTTAATCAAATATACACAATACACCTCTGTGCTTTAAAGCTTTCACAAGTGTGTATAATCAGTTAAACAGAACAACACAGTAACCAGTCATACAACAGATGCGTTTCATTCAATACATTTCCATCATAGCATCATAAACATACTGCAAATTCCCCTCCCCCCTCCTTTACCATTACTCTGTGTGTGTGTGTGTGTGTGTGTAGGTGTGTGTGTGTTCATGGCAGTAGCAAAACTGAATAGTGTGGAACATCTTTATTAGAATCATCGAATTCTGAAGGATTTTTTAAAGAAACATATACGTGTTTGGGGCGGCTGGGTGGCTCAGTCGTTAAGCATCTGCCTTCAGCTCAGGTCATGATCCCAAGGTCCTGGAATCGAGCCCCACATCGGGCTCCCCGCTCTGCGGGAAGCCTGCCTCTCCCTCTCCCACTCCCCCTGCTTGTGTTCCCTCTCTCGCTGTGTCTCTCTCTGTCAAATAAATAAAATCTTAAAAAAAAGAAACATATACATGTGTTTTAAATTTATATATATATATATATACATATTTTTTTTTTGAGAGAGAGGGAGAAAGAGAGCATGCATAAGTTGGGTGGGGTGAGTATGGGGAGAGGGAGAGGGAGAGTGAGAATTATATATATACATGTTTTAAAGAGACTGTTGCTTAAGTATATTTGAAAAAATTATCAGGGAAATATTATATAATAATAATATAGATAGATAATATAATCTGTATCTATACATCCATCCATCAATCTTTGTCTGATCCTCTGTTGGGATCTAAATCTCAGATTTTGTGGTCTCCAATCAAAATATCTATGTGTTGTAGAAATCTCAGGCAAGAGATTTTTCAGAAAAACACCCAGAACGGGTAAAAGACGTGGACCTGTGGGAACTCAAATACAAAACTGCCTGCCAGATATTACTTCCATTGTCCAGGGCTCACATCGGATGTAGGATGATACTGAGGATGAGTTCAATGTGCTGAAAAGGTGGAGGGTTCTAACCTCTATCTACACATGGAGAACTGGGTTCTTGTTTCCTACCAAGCATGAGATGCATTTGGCTTCTGTTTCTTGATTGGCATTGAAAACTGGACCAAATCATCTCTGTGTGGTCCTGACTTTCCATAGATCCTTCGGGTTTTTCTTTCTGTATTACTCAGAAATGATGCTCATGACTTTGAGGATAGGCATTTCTCTATCTATTTCAAATTTTAAAATATATTTTATCTATCATGTCTATATGTCTTGAATGGAGGGTTAGATTTTACATTCCTTACAATTTCCATTTTATAATTTTCTTTTTTTTAATTTTAAAAGGCAAAATTCCTGAGCCATTATTAATGTGTATTATTTCTTAGTTATAAATATAATGTGTTAGTTATAAAAATAAAAACATTTGTGCATTACATTTTCTTAACATATTTCCTAGAAAATAGGATACTTTGAATGGCTTTAAAATGTAGTGCTATGATGCTAGCAGTAATCTTTCAACCAAATCATGCAAAGACATTTAAAAAGCAATTGTATATTAACTATTTTCTTCCATTCTTTTAATCAGTCTGGGCACGTTTTGAGTTTGTTCTGATGGTCACTGATCCTCATATTCCATTATCCAGGCCAATTTTGTAGCAATATTGACTGACAAATTACACGTTTTGATATGTTATTAATATTTACAGAACACCCATCCCAGGTTTATCACTAATGTCACCTTGAGTGGAAGAATGATGCTCAAACATTATTTAAATTTATGGCAACAAGCAAAAGCAATTATTATTATTTTTAGTTTAGAAATTGATGCAAAGAGTTCCTCTCAAATGGCTATTGCATAGAATATTCATAACCCTGGATTGCTGTCACCTTTTCTAAGAAGAAAAGGAGTTTAAGAAAGCTAGTAACCACAACCACAATTAAAGCAGAAGCTCTAAGAGAAAATGCTACTCATTCTCATCTTGCTTTTCTGGAAATAAACTTGTCCCAAGACTCTTAAAAGACCAAGGGAGAGGAACATTGCTTTCTAAGTTACCCCAAACCTGATAACATAGTGGTTGGGGATGGCCTTCTTTGCAGAAAGACAAAGAAAAGGAGGAGGACACAGAACTTTCCAATGAGCTACAGCAACTGTAGTTCATCTGCTGCTCTTCTCTTCAAGATGACCCTGACAGAAAGGGAAAAATAAAACACGGGCCTTCTTTCTTCTTGCTGAGAATTTCAGCTATGCACATTGCCATTGAGCCAAGAACTATATTTCACAAACTCCATTGCAGATAAGTGTGGCCATATAATTAAATTTTGGTCAAGGCAGAATGAGAGCACGGCCTTCATTTTGACTAAGTCATGTCCTTACAAAGGAAGAGTGTGTCCTCCCCTTACAATTTTTCCCTTCTTGTCAGAAATGTGCTTTCATAATGGTGGGAGCTGGATCTGTCATCCTGAAATATGAGAGAGAAGTTTTAAGGTCCACAGAGAAACAAGATAAAAAATAGCTTTGATCTCTTACAACACAGACCCATGGCACCAGCCTTGTTGTGACAACCTGGACTTTTATATTAGAGATAATGAAATACTTATCTTGTGTGAGGCATTGTATTTTAGTGCCACTCTGTTTTAGTACCTTAACCTGTATCCTAATTAATATGCATCACAGACTAGGATAATACCAGTCTGCAAAAGTTAATACCAGCTATAAAATGTATAATATATAAAACACTTGAAATCAATGACAAAAGATATCCCACTGTTGAAAAATGTACAAATATTATGAACAGGCAACTCATAGAAAAGGAACCTTGAAAAGCAGCTTTGCATATGAAAAGTCATTCAACATCCTTAATAACAGGGATTGTAAATTAAAACAACAGTGATGGTTTTTCAGTAGTCAAATTTTCAATCAATAACATTTTTGAAAATAGCAAGTTTTTGGAAGGGAAATTGGTACTTTCATAAATTGTTTTGGGGAGTGTAAATTGTTGCAACCACTTTGGAAAGCAATTTTGCACTGTCTAGTAACATTAAAAATATACATACTCCATGTCTCAATAATTTCCATTTTTGGATAAGTGCATCCCCTACTGCATGGTTTATTGTAGCAAAAAAAATCTGGAAATAACTTAAATGCTGATTAGACATAAACAGATATTACAATGTGGTCTATTTATAGTATGGAATAGACCCAAACTCACACATAACACACACATACATAGTGAAACTATGAAACTGAGAGAGAAAAGCAAGCTGATATGGATAAATAGGTAAGCACTACTTATCACCACTGTTTAAGCACATATACAAAATAGGCCATATTATATGTATAATAAAGACTAGAAAGATCTTAAATCTATGATATCTGTTACCTCTGAGAAGGAGCATAGGTAATGGAACTGGCTGTGAGAGGAAAAACAAGATTATCTCCAAAGATATATTTTTAATTAAATACATGACAAAATTAAAAAAAAAAAAGACAAAAATGTAAACAGCCACCAATTTAGGGTGTTGGAAACATGAGTGTTTGTTGTAAAATTATTTCTAGTTTTCTGACTTTTTTTCCCTAAAAATAGCACTGAAAAGGTTTGATAAATATTATAAAAGCATTGTTAGAGGCTCCCACATTTTATTTTGGAAAATTATATATCACCTTGATAAACATGAAAATTAGAGGCACTGTTCTGTGAGATTTATACACACTGAGGTAGACAGAATTTTCTAGAACCAAGTTATTCAAAGTTCTGAATATTCATATGTTCTAGTTTCTGCCTCCATGCCCAGAAGAAACCTAACTTTGAACATGTGAACAGACTCAGCTTATGATTTTTTTTTTTTGCGCCCAGGACATTCCAAAATATTTTCCATATTCTTTAGCTTTCCCTCCTGGAAACTCCATTACTTTTATTTTTTAATTTTTTTAAACAGTATGCAATATTTCTTTATTAACATATAATGTATTATTTGTTTCAGGGGTACAGGTCTGTGATTCATCAGTCTTACATAATTCACAGCGCTCACCATAGCATATACCCTCCCCAATGTCCATCACCCAGCCACCCCATCCCTCTCCGCCACCTCCACTCATTACTTTTAAAATTGACTCCGTCCTCAAAGTGAAAAAGGTACTTTTATCTGACTACTTAGTATAACAAGACACGGTGATCCACTGAAATGATTTTGTATGCGGGGAGAGAGGCTTCAAAATTATATTTTGTATAAGAAATGCCTTCAGAACAATTAATTTCAAAGTGGTGATTAAAGACATCCTGGATGTGGGTATGTGTGATTATGAGGTAGTGAGAAAATTGGGGGAAGTTCTCTGCATATAGGATGTTTGCACTTCTTTTATTTTTTTTTTAAGATTTTATTTATTTATCTGACAGAGAGAGACACAGTGAGAGAGGGAACACAAGCAGGGGGAGTGGGAGAAGGAGAAGCAGGCCTCCCGCGGAGCGGGGAGCCCGAAGCGGGGCTTGATCCCTGGACCCTGGGATCATGACCTGAGCCAAAGGCAGATGCTTAATGATTGAGCCACCCAGGTGCCCCTGCACTTCTTTTAGGGACCCAAAGCAGAGACCAAGGAATAATGAGAGCACAGAGTAGCACTGGGTGCCAACCTTGGGCGAGCACTCAAAGTCGGAAGAGGTGGGAGATAGAGAGGACCCAGGATAGGAATCAGGAACTAAGCTGGAGAGGAGGCAAGACAGAGTTCTCCACAGACAAGAGAACTGCCTGTCACATTAAGGAGGTTCAGAGAAGAAACCAAGCAGGTAAGAGAGACGGGACGTATACTGAAGAGCAGTGGAGGTCAAGTTTGTCTATGTAAAGTCGGCTCTGGTCACCCAAGATCATGCAAGCCAGGTTAAAACTGAAGTTCAGTCCAAGGTCAAGGGCCCTGGAAATCTCCAAGCTTGGGAGTGAAGACAGTCACATTGCGGACTTGGGGGCCAAAATGAAAACCTTCGGTGCCTCGATAGTGATTATTTTTCTGTGTTGGTCCCAGGTAGAACTGGAAACTTCTGGTTAAAGGATACACTTAAGAATTGTAACCAACAGCCACAAGAGTCTAGCAAGAATTCCTCAGAAAGAAACCGAGTTTAAGAAAAGCAGATTCAGTAACTTCAGTTGCTACTTTGAATGTCAACCCCGCAGCTTTTCTTTTCCTGATAACGACCTGGTTAAGGAGAAAAAGTGGTACATGTGGAGCTTCTGCTTGCCTTTGACTACGAACAACAATGCAAGTGGGCAGTGTTACTGCTGTGTAACTTACAAAGCTGAGACACAGAGACTGCCAGCCAGTTTCCCAAGGTCACACAGGGAACTGGGCTTTCAAGCCCAGATCAAAACTCAGGTTTGGAAGGTTTAGAATTCTGTGTTCTTTCAATTGCCACTGCTTCCAAAGAGCCAAGTGCTATTGCACCAAATACCACAGTGAAAATAGGATTCCAGCCACAAATTCTGGTTTCCAGATCCTTGTGTTAGCCACTTGAGAGTATGCTCTGCTCTTTTTGTGAAGGAAGCCTCAAGACAGTGATTTAGAAGATGAAATGGGCAGTACTACTTGGAGCGGGGGAGAAGCACAATTTGACCAAAGACAAGCATGGCTGTATCTGGAAATAAACGCTCTGCTTCACTACCTCCTGACTCTGTGTGGATATTCCCCTGGGAAAACACAGGGGACTATTACATGCAGTACTTAGGTTATCAGTAAGTGCTGGGTATAGCTCTGTGGTGGGCGTCTCTCTGAGTTGCTGAAGCAAGAGATAAGCTTGAGGCTCATTCAACTGTGAAATTGGTTAAAGGGGAGAAAACAAATATCACCCCCCAACCCATACACACATACATACTCGATGCCAACCATCTTCATAGGAAAAAGTGATTCTCCTGATATTGAAATTAACCATTTTGTTACTGCCATGGGCTTCTCCCTGCGTTTGTTTGAGAAATATGGAAATAATTTTTGGGGAGTTCAAGATACTTCTAAAAGTAAATCATTACTGGAGAGCCAAAGTAAAAAGGAATTACAAATTATAATTGAGAATATAAGATTCTTATTTTATTTTATGTATTTGAGAGAGAGAGCGAGCATGAGCAGGGGGAGGAGCAGAGGGAGAGGGAGAAGCAGGCTCCCTGCTGAGCAGGGAGCCCGATGCAGAACTTGATCCCAGGACCCTGAGATCATGACCTGAGCCAAAGGCAGACGCTTAACCTTCTGAGCCACCCAGGGGCCCTTATAATTGAGAATCTAAATAAAGTCTATAGTTTAGCTAATCGTAATGTACTGATGTTTATTTCATCATTTTGGCAATGTATCATGGTTGTGAAAGATGTTATCATTTAAAAAATATAACTGAGGTCATTTGGACAAACAGGGTATATCTTTCTTGAGATTGCCTTAGTATAGAGGTCAGAATCCCTAAACTCATGTTTGGAAAATGTGCTCTTTACACCTGAAGGGCTAATGCTTGGGCTAGAACTGATGCACTCTTTACCCAGTAAGTTTCCACACATTTCCTTGTTTACTAACATAGGACCTCATGCAATGGGAAACTTGCCCTAGCAGAGCACAGAACACCCAGTTCAATGTACTGATGCCTAAGCAGCTTCCTGAACCTACCTAGCCTTTGGTGTTGCACTATGGACCTTAATTGTCAGGAAATGTACATATATATACCCTTACTCTAAAATGTTCTTGGGCTTTCTTAAATGGGATAACATCCACAATTTCATACTAATTTCCTACAGTTAAGTCTGCATATTACTTTCTAGGTAGTTGACTTTCTTTGTTAGATTTACTATTTGTTAGAGTTTATGATTATTTAGAGTTATTATTTGTTTGAGTCTGACTCTCTTCTTTTAAGAGAGGAACTAGTTAGAGGTGCCTGGGTGGCTCAGTCGGTTAAGCATCCGACTCTGGGATCCGACCCTGCAGGCATCAGGCTCCACACTCAGTGGGGAGTCTGCTTGAGAGTCTCTCTCCCTCTGCCCCTCCCCCTACTCGCATGTGCTCTCTCTCTCTCACTCTCTCTCACTCTCGATCTCTCTCAAATTAATAAATAGATCTTTAAACAAAGAGCTAGTTAAAGAGTTTCGGAAGAAATAAGAGGATTTTAATGAGGATGAAGTAACTCTGGGTTCAATAGAGCTTTTTATGCATATATAAATACCTTAGTTTCCTCAAACAATTGTCGTTAGAAAGTGGGCCATGGATTTTGGTTTGCCTGGAACAGTCCTGATTTCTACTTGTTATCCCAGTGCCCTCTTTCACCCACAAAAGTGCACCATTTGGGGTGATTAACCAAATTGTCACCTATTTAGATTGAATAACAGCACTTCTTCCTTTTGCCACAAGGAAATAGTGATCCCGTAGGATTAGAAGATTGACATGAGGCCACTCAGATCTCTTAGCACTCAAGCCAGGTCTTAGAATCATCTCTGTAGTTGGCTAGGTCTCTTAATAGTGAATGAGGATAGGTGATAGATATTAGCATTTAGGTGAACATTTTGTGAAAACCCAAGCATGAGCTGTTCATCTTGGCTTAACACTCGCAAGAAAATCAGAGCACCCCTGGATCAAAACTGAATGTCTTTATGTGATCTGTGTCACCAGGGAGGCATTTCAATCAGTGATGTCACAGACGCATCTGAATGAGAAGCACTTGCCATGTGCTAACTATTTTAATAATATAAATTCTATTTAACTTACAAGGGACTTTATCACATGGGAGTAGGGGAACTAGCTATTCATAATAGTGAATTAATTGGGAATTGCTTCCTCAAAAGCAGCTGTGTTTGCAGCTTCAGAACACCTCCTCCCTTCCGTTCTCCTCCTTGGCTGCCAGTGATAGGAGTTGAGGAGCGTAATACGCAGTAAGTGTTCACAGACACAAAGCAATCTAGTCCTAGGGCTGGATGGGTTCCAGTTCTTATGAACTACCCACAGCAAAGCTGCAGCATTAAATATGACAAAGCTCCTCCACATACAGCAGCCGTGATAACAGAGGGCCCTTCGCAGCCGACCTTTAGATGAACTTAATTACAATCAGCAAGAGAAAAATGCTAGGCCTTTCATACAACATAATGGAGTTGCTCTAATTTGTTTACCAGCGGTGCCCAGCAAGGGCCTGCTCCCCGCAGAAGGCTTTGGTGTGCAGAGATGAATCCAGACAACCGCATTTTAGAGAATCTGGCAGATTAGGTTGTGAGGTGTGCATATTACAAATGGAACAGGAGTCCTGGAAGACAAATCCCTTTTGCAGTCTGCTTGTCACTCTGGGGGTTATTGTCTAACTGGATGTTCCAAATTCATTCAGTGCTACTTAGGAAACCATTTAAAATCATCGATGGCAACAGGCAACAAAAGTTTCTGATTATAAGGGTCTTGTAGGGATTTTGAGTGACAGATAAGTAATCTTCAAGCTCACAGAATCGACATTTCTTATGTAACAACTTAGATTTTTTTTTTTTTCCTTTTTAAACTAGGAGAGAAGAGCAGAATTTCTTTTTCCTGTTTAATATCTACTGGTCTAAAATAAAATTCTAATATAATTTAAATATACATTAATGAAGAAGAAAGTGATTGGAAAATCTAAAATTATTTCTAAAAGTCATAGACTCTATTTCCCCATTCTTCTCTTCTAAGGTAATGTCACACACACACACACACATTGTATACCAGAGAACTCTGGCTGCAAGTGCAAGATTAATATTAGGGTAGATTTTATGTATTTTTCTTTGTTTACCTTACAACTTGGTTGAAAAAGAGTGCACCACTGTCACTGTAAAGTTTACTGATTTTATGGTGGAGGCTTGGTAATTGCATGCAGAAGTAAATGCTTCTCCAGCTAGCAAATGGCAGAAGGATTGAAGTATTCCACATTATATATTTTGTAAGCAAAAGCACCATACTGTGAGCCTTTGTGTACTGGTGAATTCTGGCTTGCTCTGAGGGTTGGGTTTGGCCACCTGTACTCTAGGGTAGTGAGACTCAAACTGTCTGTAGTGAAAAACTTTTTTTTTTCTTTAATTTTCATTCTCTCATGTACTGATAAAATAAAAACAAATTGCAAGGGAAAGATTACTTAAAAACTCTAACAACTAAGATAAAATGCAAAATACAAGTCCAGTGTTTTAGTTAGTATTATATTCAGCAGACATTAACATTACTTTGCCAAATTGCTATAGAAGTTTCTAAATGTTTACTCTCAATTTCTGTGTTTATTTAATCACAAGCTGACAACTTCACATAGACCACAATTGATTAGCAGTGCTCTAAGGCATATTGAGTTTAATATTCTCGTCTTCTTTCCATGCTCTAGACCAGGGATTGGCAAACTTTTCCTGACAAGGTCCAGATAATAAATAGCACTGCTTTGCAGGCTATATGGTCCCTGTTGCAACTACTTTACCCTGCACTGTAGCATGAAAGCAGCCATAGACAGTATGTCAACCAATGACCATGGCTGTGTTCCAATAAAACTTTATTTATAAAAGCAGGCTACAGGTCAGATTTGGCCTGTGGACTGTAGTTTGCTGATCCTTGCTTTAGATAGTCTGGACTATATTTCCACATGCCCTAAATATTTTATTTGTGTTTTCAAAAGACATTTTTAAAACAGAGTACTCACAGCTGTTGCTGTACATTTTAAACACACATTTTGCTTTGGTTTTCACACCTTTTGGAAATGCTACCAATAAAAAGTTATAATATTTTAAGGATTAAAATTTTCTGGAGGGAAAAAAAAAACAAAAACAAAAAAACACCATGTCAAAGCAGCAGAGAAAGAACCCAAAACCAGATTCTATAAGATGTAAACTTTCTTGCTTACAGCAGCTGGGAGTTTTCAGTATTAGCCAGTGTGGGTGGAGGGTGGTGGGGTGAGAGGGTCTCTGAATCTTTGCACACTCAGCACAAATCCCACAACCTCTTTCATTCTGGCCTTCATTATGGCTCTTCAGACTGTTTTTAAGTGGAACATTCTATGGGGGAGAGATTGTGGCCCTCTGTGAGACCTACCTTCCTGTTTCCCCTAGAAGTGGCAAACATTACTTCCCCCACAAACTCCTACCATTTATCAGTTGAACAGGGCTGTTTATATGTTCCTTTATCCTCATAGACTGAGCTCTTGGGGATAGATTCAAGTCTTTCCAAAGACTCTTCGTTATTCCCAATGCCTAGCATAGAACTGGAAACACATGGAGAGAGAGATATATATTAATAATATTACATAATATTAATTTATATATAAAATATGTTATTAAATATTATGTAGGTATATCATGATAAAATTACATATATCTTATTTTTATAATATAAAATTATAAAATATAAAATTATACATGTAATAATATATTATATACATATATAATATATATGGACATAGATCATATCCATGTATATATACACATCTGTGTGTATGTGTGTGTGTATGTGTCAGTTTTTAATATGTGAAGAGAATAACTTGAAGTGGATAATACCCACGATAGTTGCAAAATGCAACTGGGATTATATATAAGGAAGTGTTTGGAATCTATGAGTAATTATGCAAATGTGCTGCTGGGATAGCCTTCCTTTGTTAGTTCAGCTCTGAAATCTTCTTTCCTCCCATCCCTCCACTTTTGTATTACTTTCTAAAGAAGAATTTTGGTATAAACCCCCTTACTGTAATATTTGTGATGGCTCATTATTCCATAATCCATCCACCCTATGCTGTATTCTGATATTCAGGGCTAGTCCCAACTTTCCCTTAAGACATAAATCCCAGGGTGCCTGGGTGGCTCAGTCAGTTAAGCATCCAACTGTTGGTTTCTGCTCAGGTCATGATTTCAGTGTTGTGAGATCGAGCCCCGTGTCAGGCTCTGCACTGGGCATGGAGCCTGCTTGAGATTCTCTACCTTTGCCCCTCCCCCCATCCTTGCTCTCTCTCTCTCTCTCGCTCTCTCTCTCTTTTAAAAACAAACAAAACAAAACATAAATCCCACTCCTCTCTCAGATGCCCTAGTTTAATGGTACCTTTAACATTTTCTCCAAATCCACCCAACTTTTCCCTATTTTTTTTTCATCTCTGCTTAGGTGATTCCCTCTACCTGCCATGATCTTGTAAATGTCTATGACTGAAGGTGTCACCTCTGCCTCAAGCTGCTCAGAATCACCTCCTCTGTGAGTTTTCCTTGGACCTTGCAGTTGAAAGATTTTCTCCCCAGTTTCTTCCATCGTTTTTCTGTCTCCCTCTTAAAGAACACATCACTTTCTACCATTTAAAACTGTGGGGTGTGCATATACTACTCACTGTATATGACTATGAGGAGCGTTGCAAGGCCAGGGACCTTGCCTGTTCACCCTGCATCTTCTTTAGTTTCAAATCCCTTAGTATTTTTTGCCTAAATGAAGAAAGAGAAGAAAGTCAAATTTGAAATGAGAGGTATTGAATGTCTTGTCCAAAATCTCTCCTCCCTTTCCTACTCACCCCTACCTACAATCCCCTACAACCTGGGTAAGTCAGCTTCACCTCCGGATCTCAATGTCCTGTTGTCTGAATGGATTAGTCCCTTTGTGGAAGTGGTGGCTCCACAGCATCATTCTTAGAATCCAGCAGGTACTCTGGCCAGTTAGCCTTTGGGAAGATCTGAAGACTCAGGGAAGATTTGTACGTTGGTAAAAACCAACCTAATTCAGATGAATGTGCTCTGGCTTGTGTCTGACCCGCAGTTGTTGCCTACTTCCATTCCTGGTCTAGGAAATGCAAACAGTTGAGCTTTTTATAAAGACTTTTTGAGTCTTCGTGATACTTCTCTCTATGCAGTACCATTCACTTCCAGGACATGCTCCTGAAGTCCCGTGATTAATTCTTACTGTCGCCCAAAGGGTGAACAGGCAGGTGAGGACTGGCCTGGAAGTGCCGACACAACATAGCTAATGAACACAGCAGTCACCTTGTATTTTGGTGGGGAGCTTGTGGAGTCCTTTGGGGACAATCGTTTCTGTTTCTTCTACGCCCAAACTACCTGCACAATACCTATGCTCATATAGGGAGGCTTGGTGTTTATTCAGTCTCACCTTGCCATCTCTGGGACTAAGTCAAGGTCAGCTCACCTCCCACAAAGCATCTCAACTCAACAATCTGGGATTTTGTTTAGGAGCAGAATAGTAAAACAGGATACTGAGGAAACAAGTCTTAGGAAAGTACACAAATCCTCAGATTGGTCAGGCAATGTCCCTCCTTGGAATTTCCTGATGACAGGTGGCTTTGGAGGAAATAAGTGAGGTACATCCACACAAATTTCTGTTAATTTCTCTCATTACACATGTTAGAATAGGATAGTTTGGATACTGAAAAAATTCAGTTGCTTACACATTATTACTTTTTACTTTTTATTACTTATAAGCCAGGTGTATCAATAAGAAAAGATAGGTATACATATGTATAAATCGGTGGTTTTGCTGCCAACCCCTCGGAACTTTTACTTTTAGAAACAGGTTTGCAATGTTGAAGGAGGGGGCATTTCAGACAGTCTGAGAAGTTGAGAGCTGAGGAGGAGTACCTGCTAATAACTCTGTCCTTCTGGAAAATGTGAAGTCTAGAAGAAAAAGAAAGAGCAAGGGTGGGCTGAATCTGAGAAGAGAGCAGATGGGCCATGGTTATGCCTGCCAGAGGCATGGGCAGAAAGAAATGAAAAACTATTTCTGCTCTCCTTTCCCTCTAAACAGAGAACGTGTACACCAGAGCTCCTTGTGGGTTGGGGCAGATGGGATGCTTAGAGAAAAACAGTCTGCCAGGGCCTGCTTCACAAGAAGAGGAGGCAAGCCCATGAGCCTCACTTCCTCAGAAACCACAGTCTGGCCTCTGCTCTGTATTTTGGCAAGGAAAACTTATCAGGAAAGGAGGCTATTAAGAGTCTGCAAATAGAGCAGACAGCATGTCCCATTCTCTAAGAATTATTCCTGATTTGGAAAGATTTATTTGTTTCAATACTTTACTATAAGCAACACTTTATAGTTTTCACTCATGGATACTGCTGTGATACACTACAGCCCTGCCTCAGGAGTCTGGTCTCAATCCCTGCTACACTAGCACCACTGTGAACTTGTTGCAAATTCTTGGGCACCACCAGACCCACTGAATCAGAAACGTTGGGGGTGGAGCTCAGTAATGTGAATTTGGTGCAGGATGAAGAGGCTGAGGGTTGAGAACCACCCACTGTACTAGCATTTAGGGATATGAGCTCTCAGTGAAAATCTTGGATCACTCCTTTACCAGCGTTGTGACTTTGTGCAGATTTCTCACACTCTCCAAAGCCTGTATCTTGGGTTGTTGAGAGAGTCAAATGGGATAATCCATGTGTCATTTCTCAAGCCACTGAAAGGCAAACAAACAAACACCTCCAAACAGATATCTGTTTATGAGAGAGAGAGAGACAAACTCAGAGCAGCCACTCAAGTGTCTTCAGGAGAGAAAAGCAATAATCTATTTGCTCCTCCATATTTCCCAGCCTCCCCTGAAGTTAGTTTGAGGCCTGGTAACTAGTAACTAGATCTGGGGGATGGCCTGTGAGAAGTGATGTGTGTCACTACCAGCCAGAAGCATTAGAGCAGGGGTCCTTCCTTCATCCTTTAGTTCCCCTGCCATGAAGCATATTTCCTGTCCTACTCCTGTGAGCCAGGAATAAATCTTTGTTGTGTTCTGCTATTGAGATTCCAGGAGTGATATGTTGTGGCAGCTTGCATAAATTATCCGGGTCAGCAGTGTAGAAGGAAAAGCAATGAGAAAGAGTTAAGATTGACAGCGAGATGTCAGAGCTAGGGGGAAGCCGGTTCAAAGAGAGAGAATGATATTGTCTCCTGATGATAGGAAGCAGACACGGGGCCATGTCTTTATTTCCATAAGTCCTGGGAAGAAGACAGAGATCTCTAAAAGACTAACGCCGAAGGAAGGACAGATAAATTTCTAGAGCATTATTGTCTAATCAATGGCTTGTGAACATGACCAATTCAGACAGGTATTCTCATTCTTTAGTTGTAGAGCAAGAAGGGAATAGGATGGATTGAGCTTGCTTCCCATAAAAACCTACAGATTCTACCTGTTAAAAACAAACACTGTGCCAAGCCTCTTAATGGATTTCCTGTCTGCATTTGCGTATTATCAACCCATTCTCTGTAATGTATTTCTTTTTTCTTGCACCAAAAAAGGGTCAGAAATCCATTTATGATGTGGTTTCCTTCCATTTGCCCCTTCCAGTTCCATCTCTTGACCTTTCTCTGAATTCCTTCTTAAGTTTCAATCATACTGGACCACTGGTGTTTTACTGAATGCATCCTGCCCTTTGTAACATTACTATATGTATCTTCCGGCAAAGTTTGACTTTTAGGAGCCAGATTGTGATATTGCTTCTTTCAGAAAGTCTTCTCTGACTCCCTAATATTAAATAAGGTGTTTATCTTATGTGATTTCTCAAGGTATATATTTAATGCACTTCCACTGAGGAGGGAATGACACTTCTCCTATACCTAAGGATGGAGAGTTCAGGTCGGTTGGAGGAATCTTCCTATTCAGAAATCTCTCTCTCTCTTTTTTTTTTAAGATTTTATTTATTTATTTGAGAGAGAGAGAGCACAAGCAGGGGGAGCAGCAGAAGGAGAGGGAGACACAGGCTCCCCACTGAGCAGGGAGCCGATGTGGGGCTCGACCCTGGGATCATGACCTAAGCCAAAGGCAGACACTTAACCAACTGAGCCACCCAGGTGCCCCTATTCAGAAATCTCTTGGTGGACACTTTTAGTCACAATAACACAAGGCATGTAGATGACCGTTGTCCTGGACATAAGAAGCCAAAGGAATCTTTATTGTCTTGAAATCGCAGTTTGGAAAACTGGTATCTCGAGAGAAGACATAGATTAATCTACATACATCAAGAACCTCTTTCTCCTGCTTTTTCTTACAGCCTTTATTTTTGTGTTTCTATCTGGGATTATTTTATTTAGGTCTGACTTAAGATCAGAATTTATTTTAATTGAGGTATGCTGGTAATTTTATTTAGTCTTTAGGTTTCTGAATATATATTTATTTCTAGTTAAATTTAAAATATATTTTTACTATGTATAGAACTCTAGACTGACAGTCATTTTTTCCAGAATATTAAAAAAATCATTTGTCTTCTGTCTTCTATAATTTCTGTTGACACGTTAATTTTACTGTTGTAATTTTGAAGCAAAATCTCTCCAATTTTGCTATTTTCGGATTATTTTCTTCTCTGTAGATTTCAACAGTTTTGCTTTATTTGTATACTGGTATGATTTTCTTTGTATTTATTCTGCTTGGGGTGTGCACAACTTTATGAAACATCATGATATTGTATATTGATGTCTTTATCAATTATCTACCTAACATTTCTTATTTCTTCAAGCATTGCTTCCTCCCCTTCTCTCCGCTCTCTCTTTCTGTGATTCCAATTACATAGACTTTTTTTATTGTAATGAAAAAAATGTAGGTGACCTGAATCATATTATCTTTCTCAAGAGAATGTTCACCATTTTTTTGCTATGCAGATAGAGAGAGAACCTACTCATATGCATTCTTAGGAACTGAGTTGATTTGAGGCAGGGTTACATTTTAGGAGAGTTTTCTATTTATATGATTCATTGCTTCTCCTAGGGCATATCCCTGTAGGAATTATAATTAAGAGCCTGTGGTGTTCATTGGAGCCTCTTGCTCTACTGGGTCCTGAGCTCTAGTTCCTTGGTCCCTCAGGACCAAAGACTGACAGATACTCTTCTCCACTTTTTGGAGGGTTTTTGTTTTTTGTCTTGTTTTGTTGTTTTTTCCTTTTCTTAGCTTATTAGTCTCTTTGAATGTGCAACTTAAGAATTTGGCAAGTATCTCATTGTAGGACTCAATGATATTCCCTCCCTCTTCATGAAGTTTGTAGCTACCCAAATCTCTAGGTTTTCATTTTCACTGTTTGTTCATTTTGGTTTTTCTCACTAATTCCTTGAAAGTTCTAGTTCATTTCATTTTTCTCTACCTTTTAGTATCAGATCCTTTGTTTGGGCCTTTTGTAGATGCTCAGCCTCTTGCCTAGTGCCCAGAATCCACAAAGGCCCCAAGGTGAAAAGCAGCTACAGAATGTTGACTCATGTTCTTGAAGTTTGCTCTGCTGTTAGATCCTGTTCTCTCAATTCTTCGATGCCACACAAAACTTTTAATGTCTTCAAACAGATTTCTTTTCCTATTTTATCTGGTTTTCCTATTTGGTCCTGGTGATGGCATTATTTAGCTACAAACTAGGCACCCTCACCTCCCATCTTACCTGGAAGAGGTAAGCCTCAATGTCTTGCAGTTCTCTGTTTATTAGTGAACTTAAGCATCAGATTATACACTTGGTGGCTGACAAGATACCATAGTCTATGTATTATGCATTCTTATAATTTCCATGTTTATGTCATATCTTTTTATGTTTCTAATTAACTTTCAGGAATTATTATTATTATTTTTTAAGTAGGTTCCACACCCAATGTGGGGCTTGAATTCACAACCCTGAGATTAAGAGTCTCATGCTCTACCGACTAAGCCAGCTAGGCACCACAGGAATTACTATTTATATATACTTTAGATGTTAATTCTCTGTCCTTAGAAATATTTCAAAGGGCTAATAATAAACTTTCACATCTCTGCTTACACCATGATACCTTCCAATGAACAGAAATTCTTTTTTTTAAATACAGGGAATTTAATTATTTTTCCTTCATGTTTTGCTTTTTTATTTTTATTAAAGAAATTCTCCCCTACTCTAAGGGCCTCCTTTGGTATCCTTCTATGTTCTCTATTATTAACTTCATTATTTTACATTTCCATTTACCAAGGATTTAGGCAATAGGGAATAGCTGTGAAAACTGAGACTCAGATCTTGGTTTTTAATATTATTCTCCAATAAAAGGAACTAGTTTCCTTGGAGAGATGGTTGATTCTATGACTAGGACTGCAAATATACAAAATAAGCTGGAATATCTTCCATTGTCATAATGTAAGGAAATAGCACCCCCACTCACACACACACACAAAGATGGATGACTGTACAACTCTCAACAGAAACAATGCAAGTGAGAAGAGAGTGGGTAAAATTATTTAAAGTATTAAAAGAAAAAAAACTGTCATCCTAGATTTTATACCCATTGAAAATATTTTTTTCAAAAACTGACATGAAATAAAGAATTCTTCATAAATACAAAAGAGAAAAAATTCAGCAGCAGCAGACCTGCATGATAAGAAATGTTAAAGGAGATCCCTGAGGCAGAGGAAAATGACACCAGAAGGATGTATGGACACCAATGATACCAAGGAAGAGGAATATTCAACATAGTAAGTATATGGGCAACTATATAAGATTTTTTAATTATTTAAAGATCTTTAAAAGATAACAGACTGCTTAAACAAAAATAATAGCAATGTAGTGAGGATTTATCATACATTTATATGGAAAAGTTATGGCAACACTATCTTAAAGTCCTGGAGGGACAAAATGGAAGTAGAGTATCATAATATTCTTATATGTGAAGTAGTACAAATAGCAGTTGAAAGTAGACTGTGATAAATTAAAGATATATACTATAAGCCTGAAAATGACCACTAAAATAACAAAGAATTATAGCTGATAAGCCAGCAAAGGGTGTTAAATGAAATAATTTAAAAATCTATTAATATGAAAGAAAGCAGAAAAAGAAAAAAATGGGATAAAAATTAGAAAAATTGAAAAACAAATAGCAAGATGATAGAGATAAACCTAACTACATGAATTATCACATTACATATAAGTGGTCTAAACATCCCAAGTGAAAGGCAGCAGTTCTCATTTTTTATTAAAACAATACAAGACTCACCTATATTGCTGCATGCAAATAGAATAGTTTAAAAATATAGCCATTGCTAGGCAAAAAGTAAAAGGAAAGAAAAGATATACTTTGCTCACATGAATCAAAAGAAAGCTGCAGTGGCTATATTAATATCAGACAAAGTATAATTCAGAGAAAAGATTACCTTGGATAAAGAATGTCATTTCATACTAATAAACGAGTCAATTTATCCAACATTCCTAAAAGTTTATGTATTAATAGCAGATATTCAAAATACATGAGGCAATAGTGTAAGTGCAAGGAGGAAGAGATAAAACTAAATTAGAGCTGAAGATTTCAATAACCCTCTCTCTCCATGACTGATAGGACCAGTAGATACAGAATCATAAAGGACATACAACACTTGAACAACAATATCTACCAACTTACCTACTGACATTTATAGAACACTCCAACCAACAACAGAATACACATTCTTTTCAAGAGCACATGAAATATTTACCAAAATAGACCCCATTCCAGGCCATAAAAAAAAATGCCTCAATAAATTTAAAAGGATTCAAGTCATACAAAAGTATGTTCTTGTGCCACAATGGATTTAAATTAGAAATCAATAACAGAAAGCTCTCTGGAAAATCCCTAGGTATTTGAAAACTATATAAAACAGTTCTAAATAATCCAAGAACCAAAGGAGAAGAGGGAAATTGCAACATGTTTTGAACTGAAAGAATCACAAAAACACAACATATCAAAAATTGTGGGATGTCATTAAAGGAGAATTTAGTGGGAAATTTATAGCACAAAGGCATATGTTAGAAGAGATGAATCATCTTAAATCAATGACCTCAGCTTCTACCTTATGAAGTAAAATAAGAAGAGCAAAATAAACCCAAAATAAGCAGAATAAAGGAAATAATACAGTGAAATTTTTTTTTTTAAATAGAAACAATTAAATCAAAGTCTGGTTCTTTCAGAAGATCAATAAGCTTGATAAAACTTTAGACAGGCTAATAAGGAAAAAGAGAGAAGATCCAAATTACCAATATCGGGAATGAAAGTTAGTGTCATTACATATCCTAAGAGATATTAAGAGGATAATATGAGACATTATGAAAAATTTGTCAATAAAATTGGCAACTTAGATGAAATGAGCAACTTCTTTGAAAGACGTAAACTATCAAAGCTCAAAGATGAAATAGATGATATGAATAGACCTATCATCTATTAAATAAATCAAATTTATACTTAAAACCTTTCTGTAAAGAAAACTCCAGGCCCAGATATTTTCACTTGTAAATTCTACCAAGTAATTAAGGAAGATATGAAATCAGTTATACACAAAGTGATCTAGAAAATTGAAAAGGTGAGAATATTCCCAACTCTGTGCATGAGAGCAGAGTTACTCTGATACCAAAACAAGACAAAGACATAAAAATTACCACAACGAACACTTGAGTATAATATCCCTCATAAATGTTGATTTAAAATTTTTATTAAATCCTATCCAATAGTTTTTTTTTTAAAGATTTTATTTATTTATTTGAGAGAGAGAGAATGAGAGAGAACACATGGGGGGGGAGGGTCAGAGGGAGAAGCAGACTCCCCGCCGAGCAGGGAGCCCGATGCGGGACTCGATCCAGGGACTCCAGGATCATGACCTGAGCTGAAGGCCGTCGCTTAACCAACTGAGCCACCCAGGCGCCCCTATCCAATAGTTTTTATGTAAAAAGGATAATAGATCATGATCAGTTCTGGGGTTTATCCCAGAAATGCAATGTTGGTTTAGCCCCCAATGTCCATCAACGCAATTTAACATATTGACAGACTAAGAAAGAAAATATATGATCATCTTAAGAGGATGCAGAAAAGCATTTGTTAAAATTCAAGATCCATTCCTGGTAAAATTCTCAGCAAACTAGGAATAGCAGGAAACATTCCCAAACTGATAAAGGAAATTGATGAATAACCTATAGCTAATATCTTACTCAATGTAATTAAAACTGGTGCAGCCACTTTGGAAGACAGTTTGGTGGTTACTTATGAAATATAGTCTTACCATAAGATCCAGCCATCATACTCGTTGGTATTAACCCAATGAGTTGAAAGCTTATGTACACACAAATCCCTCACAGAGATGTTTATAACAGCTTTATCCATAATTGCCAAAACTTGGAAGCAACCAAGATGTCTTTCAGTAGGTGAATGGATAAAAACTGTGGTACATCCATGCATTGGAATATTATTCAGCTCTAAAAAATATGTATGACGAAACGATGGAAAGACATGGAGGAAACCTAAAGGCATCTTACTAAGGGAAAGAAGCCAGTCTGAAAAGGCTGCATACTGTATGTATGATTCCAACTATACAATGCTCTGCAAAAGGCAAAACTATGGAGACATTAAAAAGATCAGTGGTTGCTAGGTGTTAAGGGAGGGGGTGATAAATAGCCAGAGCACAGAGGCTTTTTAGGGCAGTACTCTATATGATGCCACAATGAGGGACACATGTCATTATACATTTGTCCAAACTCATAGAATATACAACACCAAGAATGAACACACACACATGCACACGCACGTACGCACGCACACACACATACCCCAAATATATAGTTGTTTCACCAGACAAATGCTTTGTAGGACAAACCTTGTGGAAATCTTAAGGGAATGAATTCAGGTCTATAAATTGTTTTTCTGATAGTTTGTGAAGTGGCTTGCAGCTGAAGAAACCTGAAAATCATTCAGAAGATGGAAAATCTTAAAGAAGGGCATGGATGCTTATTTTTTAAAATGAATGTTAGGAAATAACAGTGGGCAATAAAAATAATGTAGTGATATGTAAAAATGGCATGGAGCCTAACTTAGTCACCAAGCCACCCTCCTCACACAGATTCATTAGTCTCCACATCAGTTTTGCTATTGAGTATCTTTATAGAAATGCATGCAATGTAATGGAAATGTACCTGTACCTTATTATACAAGTCTTCCGAATATAAATAATGCAAGAGGCCTGTTCTTTGCAAAAAGATGTTGCGTTAGAAAATGAAAACTGTAAACAGATTTCTAGTGATAGGTATTGTATATGCTGCAGACAGCATCAAGCTTTAATGCATGTGCTAATTTTAAGCACGATGCATACACACACACACACACACACACACACACATTCCTTTAACTGTACTGGATTTGATTTGGTTTTTTTGTTTTCTTTTTTTTCCCCCTTTTTTCTTTTCTATTCCTCAGTGAATCTGTACAGAATCTGTAATGTGAGTGTTCTTTGTTCATGATATTGTATACAAGGTTCCTCTGAAAATTAATAAGGCTGTCTCCAACTCACAGCCCTATTTGCATACTTCTCCCCTACCAGTTAGCTTTTGATTTTCCTCTGTATCTCTTTATCTTCAGGCTATAGCTGAATGGTTCCTCTGCCAAATTCCAAAACAGCCTTTCATATGGATCCCACATAATACTCTTCTTCAATTCTGGACCATGTATTTGGGGTATTTACTCCTATAAGGTTCATCTGATTATTTTATAGTTCTTTTCCTCTAAAAAGTAAAATATAGTTTTCATATACTTTTTTATAAAGTGTCAAATTAAATTGATAAGGTACTGCTAATGGGTTAATAAAAACAGAATTATGTAATCATAATTAGGATTATAACCAAGAGCTTTCCAATAAAGCTATAGGGCAACTAACCCTTTAAGAGTATAATATTAAGCCAGATCTAATTTAGTAGAGTGTACAATTAATAAATCTTGGTCTCTTTTTTCCTTGCTACTGGGATCATCTCTGAGAAGAACTCTGAGAGAGAAACACTTATCTGCTCCTTCGAGGCCCAAGATAACTGAAGTCTTTGATACATGGACCTGCTGAGGACGGGTTTCCAACATTTTCTCTAATTGGAATAACTCTTGTTTCCCAAGAAGGTTTTATTATACATCATTAGTTTAATGTTTACAGGACCATTATTTAGTAACTCATGATTTTGAAGTTGGGATTAGCAGTCCCTTTTAACCTGCAAAATGTATATCATTCCCCCTGGAGAGGGTATATTCAGCTCTTAAAAATTCATGCCCTTTGACCTCTCCCGGATTCTGAAAATTCTCTCCTCCCCATGAAATCTCATCCCTTCTCTGTAATTGCAAAGACATCCTAGGATGGGCATACACACATCCTTGTCTTTCTAGTCAGAAGAATAAGAAAGCCCACATACTTTACTCTGTTAGATTAAATCGGTTGCATCTTGGATGCCAATGCAAAGTCAATGGAGAACCAGCCACTAAGAAAGCTATAATTAAAATCTTGAATTGTCTCAAAATGTAAATTGGAAAAAAAAGTAAAATATTTCCATTTTAAAGCTCCTCCTGGGCATTTCTTGTTGGGGAAGAGTGGTGAAGGGAACAAGGATGTTTTCGTAATAGGTTGCTCCTCACGGGTCAGTAAGCACAGAAGTGCCGTGTGCAAGCAACATCAAACAGGGGACAGCTGCCCTGCTTTGTACGAATTGCACACCTGGGTAAAGTACCACCTCTGCCATGGTTTTGAGCAGCTGAACAGACTTGGTGGCAGTTAAGAAAACTTTTATCTTCCTCTAGGTGGATTTTTACTTTTCTGTCTCAGAAAATGAAAGGTTTGCTTTTGGAAGTGGGATCTGTGTTTGACTCAATAGTTACCATTTGGAGGATCAGGAAGAGTGATCCATATCTGCACTTCACACTAATGGGGAGATATCACAGGGGCCAGGCGGGGACTGAACACAAGGCTTATCCTCACTTGTTCTCACGCCATCCTCCCCTTTCCTACGTGTGCTGTGGTATTATTATAGTATGAATTACTTGTGCTTTGGAAAACATACTGAAGCAAATCGGTACATAGATTTTCTCAGTGAGGGGAGAACTGGATGGATTTTAAAGTCAGATAAGCCCACTCAGATAAACAACTTGGGTTTTTCTAAAAGGAGGAGGGATTCACATTGTTAAGGTGGGAACAAGAGACACCGTCTAGGCAGGTAATGGACTCCAGACAGGGGAGGAAGCTGGAAACTGCAGTATGTCCACAAGACAACTCATGAGAAAGGTATCATTTTTGTGCTTTTTGCCCCCTTTCGACCAGAAGGTTAGTCATGTGCAACATGCAGTCCTTACTCTGAAATATTCCTGAATACAATGCGAATCCTTTTGTTACCCAAACTCCCCAGTAAAACCCATATTGCCCTAGAAAGCGGTGATTGTATTGTGGGGAATTAAACACTGAGCACTTAGAATATAGCCTGCCCCATATTCTTCCTGCCTGACTTTGAAGTCTGTGAGGAAGGAGCAACATCTTGTGGAGGAAAAGTACAGTATGGAAGCTCTAGGTGGTACCAATATTAGTAGGCCCCAAGGAAACTGGGCAAAGCATGAATTCAGAAGCATACAGAGGAGATGAGTAATAGCCCAGGGACGCAATTCAGGGGCTGAAGGAAAACAATTCCCTCTTTCTCAAACACCTCACAGGAAATTTACCCTTAAAACCAAGACCGTATTTTCCTGTACACCTAAAAACTTGACAGCAATGTTTAGACATTTATTAAATATCTTTTATAGATATGATGAACTCTCATGGCCTTTGAAAAACACTGAGATATGCAAGGTGATTTTTCCTCTTTAAAATGTCCCAAGACTATGGTGCTTTTGGGATCTGCTTTGATTTACCTTATGGGCTTTGTCTGTGGTACCAGCCCTCAGACTCACTTCTTTCCAAACAGTAGGCCTGTCCCTACAGATTTATTCCTTTCTGTCTAATCTATCTGTTCTAATCAGGTATGAACTAGAAGGCAAGTATGGTGAACTAGAGTAAGAGAAAAAGATATTGTAAGTTGTGCCTGAACGAATTGTTTATGAGTAAAAAGCAGATCAGGTTTTAGGTTAGATGGCAGCTTCTCTGGGCAGGGACCTCCCTGGAGGTACTCCCGAGAGCCCACCTAGAATTCCCTGTATAGTCTTCTCTCATCTCTCAACACAGTGCACCGTGTCTTTGTGTTTCCTTGACAGTCTCTATCCCCAGACTCTATGTTCCTTGAATTCTGGGATTGGGCCTATTTCAATGACTGTTTAACCCCATCCCCATTACTTATCAAAACGCCTGGCAGAGTGTAAGTTTCCAATGATGTTTTTAGACCCAAAAATGAATGGAACATAATACAACATTTAAAAAATTATGTTCTCCAGCTCACTCCTCTCTCCTTCACCCATGTCCATAAGCAGCACCCCCCCCACACACACAAATTACTTAAACTAGGGTTCTCGACTCTGTACTTCGGAATCACTGAGAGAAGTCTATGTTCTCATGTCTGGGCCCTGCCAAGAGCAGCAATTTGATAACCTGTGAATACTTTTATGTATGTATGTATCTGTTAATGTTTCAATGCTACGAGATAATTAAAATGTGGAGCCAGAATTAAGAATTGCCGAGTTAGTCTATTTGGTTTTACATGGTTCACCATGTATTTTGTAGATACCATATTCATCATGTTTCTTTTCTCAGTTTATTTGAATATTTTTTACTGTTTTTTTGAGAAGTGAATGTAAATGGTATACTTTCAAAATTTTTTTCATGTCTTTTTAGTTACCAGTAAGTACAAATGAAAATTTGGTTAAATATATAATTATTGGCTACGAACATTTTTCCTCTTCAGCAATTTATAGAAGTCCCATTAACTTGTAGCATTTACTGGCATTGAGGAGAAATGGGATATATTAGAGCAGTTGCTATATTTCCATGAGTAACTCCTTTAGCTTTGTAAATATAATATCCCCTTGAATGTCTTTGCAAATAGGAATTAGATAATTTCTAAACTTTTTTGATAGAATAACTTTGCTTCTGTTTTAACTTTTTGCAGAAGGTGGCATTGGAATTCATTCTTCATATTGGTTGGCTTCTTTGAAACTGTTGAATATTTTCATGTGTGGCAGTTTTTCTCAGTTGGGACTATTTGTCTAAAATTGGGATTAAGCATGGTTTCTGATGGTTTCTGTCAGAAGTTTTGAGAGTTCCTATCCAATCTCTTAGGCCCCAGTGAAGGGACAGATGCTTAAACCAACTAAGTCTTTTTTTTTTTAAAGATTTTATTTATTTATTTGACAGAGAGAGACACAGCCAGAGAGGGAACACAAACAGGGGGAGTGGGAGAGGGAGAAGCAGGCTTCCCACTGAGCAGGGAGCCCGATGTGGGGCTCGATCCCAGGACCCTGGGATCATGACCTGAGCCGAAGGCAGTCGCTCAACCGACTGAGCCACCCAGGCGCCCAGTCTTTTTTTTTTTTTAAATAAATATGAGTTCCAGGTGCTCACTAAGTTGAAGAAATAAGCTACAGCTGGAGGCTGCCTGACCAGCGAATCACTGCTGGGCCAAAGATTGTCTCCCCGTGTACCAGGGAGACTAAGTTACTATTTCAGAGGCTGCCTATGGGCTGCACCTGTGGCCTCAAGAGAAGCTGGGATTCATAGGAGCACACTGCTCTTTTGTTTGGAAAACAACTTCGCGGACGTTTTGCCAGGCAGCCCGGTTTCTCTTGGTGGGAGAAACTACAACAAAAGTAGGTGAGTTGGCCTGTGCAGTGGATTAACGGGAGCTAGAGTTGTTTTCAGGAGAACTGAAAAAGGAGGCAAAGGAAGAAAGAAAGGGCTCAGGAGGAAGAAGGGGCCCTTGGTCTGCCCGGATAGCTAGGATGCCATAGTTAATGCCTGACATTGAATTTTAAGTTGTTCGCTGTTATTTGCTGTGCTTTACAACTCCTTAGTCATACCCAGATCCTTAGAAAAACTCATGACAAAAAATGGGCTTGTGTCGCTGGTGTTTTAAGGAACGTAGATGGAAGGACTGTGTCGGGTTGAAGTGCCCTCAGAGGGCCTGTGGAGTAAGAATTGAGGAAACAAGTTTGCCCTATTCTTAGGTATCTTCTGAAATATGGGGCAAGATCCTGGACTTTCTGTGATGCAGTAAAAGAACTGGAGTCATTTTTATTTTCATTAAACAGCACATTCTGGAGGAATTGGAGGCAAAAGATTGTTTGCTTTTGGAAATGGAAGTGAGTCAGCTCTTGAACTTTTCAGAATACCCCAAACAACTATCATTATGCTCTTTACCTAGGATGTGGTTAGAGCCAAGGGTAAGTTAGGACTGAGTCTTCAGTCACTAAATCCTAGAACTCAAGACTCAGGACTGTAATTCAACTGTTAATTCCCCAATTCCTGCTTCCTTCAGCCCCAGCTTCCTGATTTAGGTGGTGTATGCATGATTCCTCTGGACGCTCTGTCTGCTCTGCCCAGATAGACTTTTTATTCAGATATTTAAGTGTTGCAATGTTTTTCATAAACTTCTATCTGCTATAAGTTGTTATATGTCTTATAGGAATTATCTTTTCTATGGGTGGGACTCCTACATAGCAATGATTTTATTTTATGCTCTGTATTCCTGTGAATCTAAGAGGGCAGCTGGATAACCCACTATGTCTCTTGTATAGTCAGGCTACTTCATGTTTTCCTGGGGGAAATTTCAAAACTCTCTGTATTTGTTTAAACAAATGATGTTTTTCTTAAATGTAAACAGGAAGTAGTACAACTATGGTGCTATTAGCTTATCCCTAGTGCATTGGGATAGAAATCAGAAATTTTAAGGTACTGATGAATTTATTCTGGGGAGAGATTGGTGAATGTATTTGTTTCCTATTGCTGCTATAACAGTTACTACAAACCTAGCATATTATCTTACTGTTCTGGAGGTCAGAAATCTAAAATGGGTCTGCAGGGCTGTGTTCCTTCTGCAGGTTCTTGGGGAGAATCCATGGCCTTGCCTTTTCCAGCTTTTAGAGGTTTCCTGCATTTCTTGGCTTGTAGCCCCTCCCTCCATCTTCAAAGACAGTATCCTAGCATTTTGAAATCTCTGTCTCTATTTCTCTCTCTTTCATTGGCCTCTACTTTTGTCATGACATCTCCTCTGTGACCTCCCTGTCCTGCTCTCATAAGTCACCTAATGAGTATATTGTGCCCACCTGTATAACACAGGATAATCTTCTCGGCTTAACATCCTTAACTTAATCACATTTGCAAAGTCCCTTTTGCCCTATAGGGTAACATACTCACAGATTCTAGGGATTGGGTGTGAGCATCTTTGGGGTGCATTTATTCCACTACTACAGTGAATGAAAACCTCATGACCTGTATGCATATGTTAGGACAACTGTTGAGATTGGCAGTGAATAGAGAATCCTACCTCAGTATTAAATTGTTGGGCCTAAAAACTGCTCCACAGAACAAATACCAGTCTCAGGAGCCATCTGACACCGTGGAATAAGGATACCCACAGGTGCCCCAAATAACCTCAGAAGATAAGGAATCATTTCATCCAAAACATTGTGCTTGCTTTTACCTCCAGCTCCAAAGATCCAATATTGCCTACATAGAAAATTTTAAGCATATCCCCATTTTTCTACTCATCCTTCAGATCTTAAAGTTAATTAATGTTGAAGCATTGTCAGATGGAGTTTTGCAGGCCTGATGATTTTGGACAGTGCTTTGTATGTTAGTACCTCATCGTCTCTGGAGTTGCTTGCTGAGTAATCTTAGATGATTAATAACCCCATAATTAGATAAATAATTGATATGGTTCAGTTTTCTGCTACTTCACAACTTTATTAATATTCGTGTTGGAGCTGTAGATGCCTTTCTGCCCTTTACCTGCCTGGGAGAAAACTTAATCCTCCACAGATTTGGTGAGACGTGCCAGAGAACCCTTGCTAGAATCCAGGATATGTAAATTAGCCATCTTGTTCCCAAGCATTAGCAGCTGTTGTTTTTAATCATTAATGAGATGGTCAGTATTTGCTGGAGGAGAGTGAAACCAAGTGAATGCGTTAGGTGTTCATATCATTTAAAATTTATTATTCAAGAATTCTTGACCAAAGTAGCTGAGTTGCCTAGAGGTGGCTAGAAGACCGCTGGCTTTGGTGGTTTGTGTCTCTAAGCTATGCGTGGGGTTGTGTTGTTGCATTCTTCTTAGTGGTGGGCCTCTTGCAAACTAGACTGTAGTCAATAAGGAATAATTAACAACTCAATGAACTATCAGTTGAAATAATAAATGACAGTATTTTGCAAATGCAAAAGACACTTTTTATGATTAACTGAAAAGCATCATAGAAATGTTAAACTACAGAAAATTTTATACATGGCTGGATTAAGTACTAGGAAACCGTAAAAGGCAAATGGGTAAAAGTGGTGAAAAGGTACAAACTTACAGCTATAAGATAAATAAGTCCTGGAGATGTAAGGTACAGCATGGTGACTGGAGTTAGCAATACTGTATTATATATTTGAAAGATGCTAAGATCTTAAAAATTCTCATCTCGAGAAAGAAATTGTAACTGTGATGATGAATGTCAACTAATTGTAATCACTTCACAATATATGCATGTATCAAATCATTATGTTGTATCTGTAAAACTAAATGTCACATGTCATCTGTATGTCAATAAAAATTTAGCTCATCTCAGTGTTGAAAGGGAAAACTAAACAAAATACCTGCTATTTTTTTCTTAAAGGCACTATCTTAGAACTCCATTTTATTAATCATTATTTTTATATCTTTAAAATTATCCATATACATCATAATCTTATTTTAAGAGAGAAAACATAATTTCTATTTTTGTCTATGTGTTTGATAACCACACTCAAATTGTCTTATTCTCTGACATAATATGCATATAATTTTAAAAGAAATTTATGAAGGAACTATCACAAGCAAAAAAGGAATCTTTGGTACTGCACTGCAGAAGACTGGAGAAAGAAATCAGCGTTTGCTTTGAATATTTCTTAATGAATTAGCTTCATGGGCTTAGCACAGAAGTATATAAGAAATTAAGTATTTACTCTGTTGATTCAAATTATTAGTTCAGAAAGCTATAATTAGATGATTAGTGATTTAGACTATAGAGCTCCAAGTGGTAGACTTTATTTCTCCAGAACGTTAAGCTGTTTTTAGGCAGATGTTTTCACGTGATCAAGATACATGTCATGGTTCTACATATACCAATATAAGTTTGTTTTATGCTATCAGTGACTTCTTTGTGCTTTAAAAGAATTGGTAACTATGTTAGCCTTGCAAAGTTTGCAATTAAACAACAACAACAACAAAATAAAGTCAGAAGTAGGTGGTATAGACAATGTCCAGGAAATAGGAGGGATTAACAGGGAGAAAATTTTTACCAACTGTTATCATGGACTCTTATTTACTGCTGAGTCTGGCATTCCTTGAATCTGACATTCAATTAAGATGATATAGCAAAATGGGTATGTTATTTTTGGAGTCTGAATGTTTGCTGTAGATGTTGGTTTGACAGATAATTGTGGAGAAGATCAATACTCCCTGATTAGAAACAAGTTGGTCTGTACAGGGAGACATGGACATGCTAAAGATGGGCTTGTTAACAAAGGCCACTCATCATAGGGCTGTGATGCTCCATTGGTTGGAGACATTTAAGATCATTTGGAGCAAAAATTCTCCCTGACTACTCACTCTGTTGCCATTTTAACTTTTAATCAATCAGCTGATTCCTGATTAGTCAGAAACTTGAACTCTTTATAGCCATGAGAATGAAGATAAATAATCGGTGGTCAGTGACCATGTTAAATGACTGGCTTATTAATACCTTAAGCAAGTCGGGTGAGGAAGAGACCAACTGAATCCAGCTGTGATAGCTGGTTGCTCAGTGAAGACATATAGCCATTGAACCTATGACCTTGCTGGAGGTGGGAGGTGGTAGCAGCTGAATCTACCAAGAACACCAGCAACTTCACACGTACAAAGTCTTGCCTCCCCACTTCCTATTCTTAGGACATTTAGGAATTTTCCCTATTCTCACCTGTAGGAAGACTTAACACTTTGAAAGTGTTCATCTTTTTTTTTTTTTTTTTTAAGTGGGCTCCATGTGGGGCTTGCACTCATGACCCTGAGATCAAGACAGACCTGAGCTGAAATCCAGAGTTAGACCCTTAACCCACTGAGCCACCCAGGCACCACAAAAGTGTTCATCTTTTTAAGTGGATTAAGAATCAAGTCATCAGAATATGCAAATGTGGCTCTAGGTCCATTTGCTTCCAGCAAGGAAGGGTGGTGGTAATGTTGTCAAGTTCCACATGGTTTTATAGAAGTGGAAATCAGTAGTTATCAGCAGTCCTCCCAAGTAGGAGGAAGGGCTGTAGGAGAGTGCTGTGCTGGACACAAGGTAGCTCCTCCAGCTCATTCTCAATGCTTCAGTGTCCAGCCTTGTCTGTACAGGCCCCATTCCAGTGACCTTTCTTGTAGGCTATGTATTTAAGACCTGGAAAGGGCTGTAATCTCCCCAGTCTGACTGAAAGTAGAAAAAAAAACAGTCCCCCTTCCATTCTTGAAGGAGTTAGTTGTTGCGATGATTAAATAAGGTGTTGCTTTAAAACACTTTGTGGTCAGAATCAGGCAGTTGAGACATTACGTTTTTTTTTAAGCTGATTTCATGTAATGCTTTTCTGGCAATAAGAACCATAATGCTTCTTTTTCCTCAAGGAAGTAATTTTAAAACTGCTCAAATCCAGTACAGTTTGCATATTCAATGAGTAAAAATGATTAGAAATACAGGACTAATCTTGTCAGAGAAATGTGTCACTCTTGCTAGGAAAACCGGAAGTATGAAACTCTTCCCTCCCACTAGCAGGGGTTGGGGGAGAGAACTGCATTCTGTGAAGTCATAAACTATAATTTCAAAGTTTAAATGAAATCTTTTGGAATACAAAAGGAGGCCTTGAACTAAGTTTGAGGTGGATGCTGTAGAGAACTGAACTGAATAGCTTTGCTTACAAAAATGAAAGTACTTTGGTTTGGTTTTGTTTTTCCTTTGTTTTTAGGGCAACGGAGAAGAGAAAGCCAGTAGGGAAAAAAGGGAGAAGAGAGACTGAGCAAGTCACTTAACTGTGTGAAAAAAAATGCTCACGAGGATAGGAGAGACATTCATTGTCTCATGTGAAGTCTCTGGAGTTGTTAAACATAAGCCTGCTTTGTCTCAAGACAGAATGAGTTCCCTGCCCTATAGAATTAAATTTCATTGTGCATGAGTACATGCATGAGATCATGGGGGCATGGTGGCTAGGATAAACAATAGATCAGTAGGTAGGTACGTAATAGATAGGTACTCGTGAAAAACGCTATGAAGATCTTGTGGAAGTTTGATAGCTACTGTCTTATACTGGGTGGTCTGGATAGGCTTGCCTGAGAAGGAAGGGCTCAGGTCTACAAAACACTAAGGTAATGGAGTTCCAGTTTGAGCAGATAACAAGTTCAAAGTTAACATTCAGGTGTCTAGGAGTATACATCTTTATTAATCATAGAGCAAACATTCAGTCAATTTCTTCAATGAATGATCAAATAAAAGGACAAATGAAAAAATAAACTCTATATAAACAATTTGGCTTGACCGTGGTTTCCAAACCAAAACAAATTTATAGTGTGTTTTCTCATAAAAATCTAAAATAGGTTTATGGCAGGTAGAAATTATGAATAGGAGATCATATTAGTAGGAGCAGCCCTCATAATGAACTGTCAGAATTAATGGAGATAGTTAGTCATCTCTGATTTTAAGTGGGACAATCTCTGTTAGGCAATATGGAATGTGCCACTTGAATAAAATTGTAGTTTTATGAATAACTTATTCCTAAATTTGGGGGTTCTTCAGGGCCACTTGCAAAACAAATCTGAATCACAGTCTTCAGGAGGTTAAAGTTTCCAGTGGAGGAATGCTCTATTTTGTCATTGTGTCATTTAGAATTGTTTTATGCATCTCAGTGCAAAGTAAAAATGTAAGGGGATCATCACTTAGTAATAAACTGTAGACTTCTAGACAAACATTTTAACTGATTTATATCTGTTTTTCCTCTAGGATAGCTATAGTATTTGATATATCTGTTCTCCAACTGATCAGTGATAGCTGGGGGAACATTTCCTTAGCTGTATGCAAATTGACCATGAAATGCAGAAAGCCGGGCTATATGCCCACCGAGTGAGATCTGTTATGAATATCAGCTGTAGAAATACTGAGCCATTCATCAAACAAACAGCACACTGAAGACCTTAAGAGTAATTGATTGGTCGAGTCACATGGTAGCGTCAGGATATATACTTAAAAGAGCCCTGAGCACTCCTGGGATGTTCAATAATCAAAAGTAGCATTATCAGAGACAAATCAGAAATCAATCATTACTTCATTGTTGGATACATAGAGATAGCTCCACTTAAAGTATTTGTCTTGCAAAATTTCTGAGAGAAAAAATATAGAATTTAAATAAGTTGTTGACAAACTAAAAAGTAAAAGTCAAAAATTATTTCCCTATATTCAGGAAAACAGGATTTAAACCATCTTATTTTGGGTCACTACTATATTTTTAGGCTTTCACCTCCTGACATCTAAGCAAAGGGGAAAATGTAAGAACAGAGAAACCTAATTTCCCAGTGATCTATATGAAGGTCAGAAAATATGTAAGGTTACTGAGGAATGGGGCATTTGTATCAGAAGCTTTGACAAGTTTGAGAAGAACATTGAGTCTCCATTCCTACTTTCTGTCAAAGAGGTCAGGAACTCTCTCAGGAACCAGACAGATGGGGTTTAAATCTGAGCTCTGGGTTCCATTACTAATCCTGTTTGATGTTGTGCAAGATACTTAACTTTCACATCTGTGTCCTTATATATAAAAGCTATCAATTATTATCTTCAGAATTATTAAAAGGATTGAGGTAATGTATTCCTAGTATTTAGTAGCTGTACAAGTGTGCAAAAATGACATTAGTTATAATAATACTAGTAACAATAACCACATTTCTTCCATAAACATAAGAATGAATAATTATAGAAAAAGATGAACAGGAATGTAGTGGAAGAAAGCATAAATGTGTCAGAACAATAATGCATGCAAAACATTGGAGATTTTTATGGATAAAATCAGGACTTTGGGATGTAATTTTGGCAGTAATAACTCAGGCATCCTCTGGCACCTCTGACATCCCCAGCTCTTGGCTGGGAGTGGGGACAGTGGAGGGCAAAAAATGATTCTAGGAGCCCAGAACCTGCTGCTGCTGCTGCAGACTTACCTTATCTTCAGTCCCCTTGAACCTTAAGAGCCCAGTGCTGGGAAATTAACAGCTGCACCAGGGGAAGCAAGTGCTTGTCAAGGTTAGTCCTCAAGAACTCCAAAGACTACAGTGGG
>NC_138378.1:107961479-107978037 GCF_054177405.1 Leptonychotes weddellii
GTTCGTGCACAACACCCAGTGCTCCATGCAGAACGTGCCCTCCTCAATACCCACCACCAGGCCAACCCATCCTCCCACCCCCCTCCCCTCTAGAACCCTCAGTTTGTTTTTCAGAGTCCATCGTCTCTCATGGTTCGTCCACCCCTCCGATTTCCCCCGCTTCATTCCTCCCCTCCCGCTACCTTCTTCTTTTTTTTTTCTTAACATATCTTGCATTATTTGTCTCAGAGGTACAGATCTGAGATTCAACAGTCCTGCACATACAGTGGGTGAATTTTATGCCAACGTAGAGAAAGATCCCACCTGTGGTGTCTCATTGAACCAGTTTATGCAGACTAGTAAATACGAAAGCAGTTACTGAATTAACTGGACTGAATGGATCTGATTATTAAGGGGAAATATGTTCGTTGCAGTGATAGCTGGGGGAACATTTCGTTAGCTGTATGCAAATTGACCATGAAGTATATCTGGACAAGAAAGCCTGGGGGGGGGTGGGGAGTCGTTCCTAGGACACTTCAGAAACTCCATACAAGGACTCACTCTTCAGGTATGGACGTTTGAGTTGTTCAAGAAGTATAAGATCCTCAGCAACGGATGTGCTGGCTGAAGGTAAAGGAATCTGGGAATGTAGTGTGAAAGATGGAAATTAGAAATACCAACTGTGGCCATATGATCAGTTGTGGAAACAACCAGCAATGCATGTGTCTTTTCTCCTTTGTTATATACATATTTTTAATATATTAAATAATTTTTGTTCTCGCACTTACTTTACATAAGGTATGTTACTGGCTTTATACTTCATAGTCTAATCTTTAGGTTATAGTATCTCAGGGTGGGATTTTGACAGGATCAAGAATGAACAGTGTGTAGGGCGCCTGGGTGGCTCAGATGGTTAAGAGTCTGCCTTCAGCTCAGGTCATGATCCCAGGGTCCTGGGATCGAGTTCTGCACCGGGCTCCCTGCTCAGCTGGGAGCCTGCTTCTCCCTCTCCCTCTGCCTCTCTCCCTGCTCATGCTCTCTCTGTCTCTCTCTCTGTCTGTATCTCTGTGTCTCAAATGAATAAATCTTTAAAAAAAAAAAAAAAGAATGAACAATGTGGAGGAATAGAAATGGACACTGAAGGAGCCACGGGTTTCCTCTCTAAGGGAGGGAATGAGTAGGTTTCATGTGTGCAAGAAATTGTTGCACTACATGAAAGAGAAGCAAGTGGATCTTCCTATTATCACCGTTGAAGGTGCTGAATATGTATAAGACTGTGTATGACTGTGGAGTAGCTGAACGTTTGGATTGGCCCTCTCGACCTCTATTTCGCATTCCTTCTATTTGGAAGATTTGGAAAGGTAAAAATAAATTTTCCAGACTCTTTTGCAGCTAGGGTTCTGGGTATTAATTAGTTTCTACCAATTAAATATACTCACATAAGATTAGGACAACAGAGCCATCTCTGTGTGTCTGTGTTGGCGGACAAGTAAACTCTACTACACATTAGTGTCTGGAGGGGATTCGTTTGTCATCAGCTTCATGGGTTTGAGACCATCGTGGTGGTGACAACAGCTGCAGTATAAAAGCAGATACTTCCTGCCATTGGGTCTGTGTCATGAAGGTGTCACCTTGAAGAGTAGATTTAGTAGGAGCCCCTTGACTTCAGCTCTCTCGCCTTTTCAATGATTTCTACATTAAACCCAATTTTGCTTGAAAAACCTAGAATGGTTTTGTTTTCCTGCACTGAACCTGTGTTGTTTAGGAATTTCTTTTCAAAGAGCTACAGTAAAACATCTGGAACAAACAACTTGAGACCAAGTCATATTACACGGCTCCAGGTGAATCAGAACCCCATCATTAGGGGCCTGGCATCAAAGAGGAATACAGAAGATTCAAAAACAAAGTTGTTTGATGAGTGGATGGATGAGAGTACTTTAAGAAAATAAAAGGGAAAATTAGTAGGAAAAGGGAGTTATTTGAGATGTAATCTGCTTCTAAAAATATAAGTGACTTTTAGAAATAATTAACAACTGAATGAATTAAGGTTAATAGAGAATGAATTCTAGAGAGAAAATTAGAGCTATTTGTTAAGTCCTTACTGTGTACAGGCATTGTACTAAGTGATTCTCAAGCATAATCTCATTTAAGCCTCATAACAACTACGTAAGGTAAGGGCTATTATCATTGCCATTTTGCAGATGCAGAAACTAAAGTTCTCAGGTGTTAGGCTCTGTAGTATTTAACACGTGTGTTAGACCATGGATTAGAACCCCCAAGGTTTACCTTTAGATCCTGTCTCAATGATTACGCCTCTCAGTGATCTGTAGGGCATATTTTCTGAACAGATAACTAGAGAACATGTCAGCTAGAATGGTACCTGAAGTTTGATTTGTCTAGTGGTTTTCTGCTAGTGGCAATTTTGCACGTAGCAGATATTTGGAAGTGTCTGGAGATATTTTTTAGTGTCATGCTTGGGGGAGGAGGTGTGCTAGCTGACATTTAGTGGGTAGAGGCTGGAGTTGCTACTATATATTCTACAATGTGCAGAATATTGCCCACAAGAAGAAATTACCTGATTGAAAATGTCAATAGTGTCAAGATTGAGAAACCCTGAGTTAGCCAAATATTTCCCGAACTGTCCTATGGAATTTCTGTATACTATGTAAAAAAGCTTTGTGGTTTAAAGAAAAAATTGTGGGGCGCCTGGGTGGCTCAGTCGTTGGGCGTCTGCCTTCGGCTCGGGTCATGATCTCAGGGTCCTGGGATCGAGCCCTGAATCAGGCTCCTCGCTCTGCGGGAGGCCTGCTTCTCCCTCTCCCACTCCCCCTGCTTGTGTTCCCTCTCTCGCTGTGTCTATCTCTGTCAAATGAATAAATAAAATCTTTAAAAAAAAAATTGTGAATGCTAGATAGTCTATTCCCTTTCTGAATAATCTCTATGAGGATTATATTTTAAATCTTATTTTAACATATAATTTAAAATTCTGAAAAGTCCTCCAACAAACACACCTGCTTACCTTTTACTCCATAGAGAGATGCATAGTTTGGATTGCAGATGGTGGTGCTCATGCCAGTCATAAGTGACTTAACCAAAGTATTGGGAGAAAGAGCCAAAACTAAAATGCTATTCTCTTGACACCAACTCTAGAAACTGTGAGATTTTTTTTTTTTCTGGCAAAGTATACATTACCCTTAATTTAAAGAGTTGAATATTTAAATAAAAAAATCCAACAAAATGTAATAAACCACAGATTATAAATCCTATTTCATCCAGTTGGCAGAAATCAAATAAACTTCGTATGTGTACAAGATTTTATTATCAGTATCAACACATTCCTCCCAGTTGAAGGCAGAGAGACGATGAAGTGACTATGCACCTATATAGAGGTTTTATCTATTAGCAGCCTCTCTTTTACCACGGGGTATGACAAATAGAGTTAGTTCTATGAGCAGGACAGGGGCTAATGGCAGGTGATGGGTTAACCTTACAAGGTTATTTCTGCTTGCCAGTCTTGTCTTTGATTATTAAGTTATATGCCTGCCTTGGCCTTTGTTTTCTTTGGAAAACTGACTATACACACTATGTTCTTTCTTTACATCCTGCCACTGTCCCATATTGCATGTTGGACTTGCAGTGTCCTCATGTTCCCTTGCAGGATCCTTAGAAGAGTAGAAGGTAATATAAAACTATTGAGCAGTGTTTTCCTTGAATTGAAAGATGCAGATAAACCATTTTTCAATGACGTCTAAAAGGAACCCATCAGGGAAAACAAAAGCCTTTGAATGGTATTTCTCACTATGCTCCAGATTGAATTGGAAGAGAAGTGTCTGCCATGCCGATTTCTGACTCCTTTTCTGCACAGCCTAATGGATGGCTTGGCATACCTCTGGGTTCCTTCAGACGGGCACAAGTGCTTTTTTCTTTGTCATAATGAGATTTAATCAAGCAAAGCCAAAACCATTGCTGCAAGTTAAACACTCCCCAGGGAGGGGGAGCCAATGACTCGGGGAGTAATGAACCTCTATTTAACTTTCAGATTTTGTTAATAACAGTTTGACTTGTACTGGTTGGAGCTAATTAGTTGCTACAGCTTCTCCATTAGTGGCTTATAAAATGGGGCTTACCTTGTGCATGGTAAGCAATTTTCTCAGTGTGGGTCATTTTAGAGAAAACAGAAGGAAACTAAGTGTCTTAAACATGCACGATTATTGCATTTTGTTGTGGTTTCCTTTCATATGGAGTTTCAGGAATGTCTGCAGATCCAATTCTGACAACTTCAGAAGTGTGTACTAAGATTAAATAACTTGGGCTTATTTGGGGATCAGCCCAGTTAGTTGTGAGGCATTAAGGAATGGAGTTTATCTGTATCTCATAGATGACCTGATGTGGTGTAAATTCTGTTTTGGTAGCAGTATGAATTTACACTGACATTCTGTTTTGGTAGCAGTATGAAAAGTAGGGTGCTGTTGATATTGAGTAATAAGCTGAAGCTTCTTAGAATGAAAGGTATTCACTGTATCCTTAGGCTTATGATGTTTGGCATTGTTCCCAAAGCAGATTGCCTTCACCATTTATATTCTCTTCTAGAATAGTATTCTCAAGTAAAACCAGGGAAGGAACTTGATTACAACATAGCATTTAAAAGTCGTTAAGCGTCTGCCTTCGGCTCAGGTCATGATCCCAGGGTTCTGGGATCGATCCCCGCATTGGGCTCCCTCTCCCACTCCCCCTGCTTGTGTTCCCTCTCTTGCTGTGTCTCTCTCTGTCAAATAAATAAATAAAATCTTTAAAAAAAAATAAAAAAAGAAATAAAAGATACTGGAAAAGGATCACACAATATCAGGGCAAGGAGCAAAGAAAGAATGGTCATGACCTCAGGCCCTGGTGGTTTTAGAAGGAGATGTTTATGATAATTATGGAACGTGCTTTGAGACCAGGATATTTTAAATCCCAGTGTGATATTCTAAACCCCAATGTCACTAGATTGCAAACTGAATTTGGAAGTGGAGGCCATCCAAAGTAGGAGTGGGAGACAGAAGGGCAGCCTAGTACATGCTGTGGATCAGTAAGGTATGGGTGCATTTCCCTCAGCCCATGGTCTCCCTTTTAGCCTGGGCTGATCTTGTAAACTTACATCTCTGGGCTGATTACCACATGTCTTTATGTCCTATGTCTCATCTTCTCAATTTCTGAAGATTTGGAATCTGATCTTTATGGTATTTGGGGTTTTGTAATGAATAGAATTAACATGCTGTTAGGATGTATTAGCTAGGTAGCTTGATTTCCTAGTAGGAAGGGCTCTAGGCTATTTTAAGTCCTGGGCATCTGATGGTGTAGGAAAAATTGAGGAAGGAAAGGTGGGACGGAACTTGGGGTGGTCTTGACTTAGAGCAAAATTAGACTCACAATGCCATCTACTAAACCTAGTAATATACCAACATTGGGTTTTAAACCACTCACTCAGCATAAGCAGGCAAATTTGAGTAAACTTGGTCCTGATGTTGCGTACTTGACTACTGCATCCATTCCAGAAGTCTATAAAACCTTCATTTTTACAGGTGTTACATCTTAAAATCTGAGATGTGACATATTCAACTGTATTAACAAATTTTCAATTAAGCAAGATATACCCAAGGGTTGTAACCTCTCCATCTCGGGTGCCAGAATGCAGATGTTCTTAACAAACAGAATGAAAAACTAATTTGGTGACATACTTAATGAAATGCATTTTTAGTTCTGGTTGTTCATTTAACATTAACAAAATGGGTTAATCCTTCAAATGACACAGAAATCCCTCCGTGTGGCCATGAGTGTATCTGATAGTTAACAATCCAATGCTTACCCATCTAATGCGTGATGTGCCCTAGAAAGCGGTCCTTAGTCCTTAGGGAAGCTGGTGCCTTGTAACAGGTTTAGTCTGAGAACTCTCTTTGGAGTAAAACGGACCCAGCACACATTGTTTTTAGGCACTGAGGATACAAGACCTATATTCTAAAGAAACACATGAATACTTTCTGTGAGTATTTAAGGGTTTGTAGCAATACACAAATGCTCCAGTGACATAATATCCTATTAAAGTATATTATTCAAGTAGAAAATTTTGGAACCCAGAGGAGTAGAACTATGTCTTCATTTACTTTGTACTATCCTCTATTCTTCTCTCTATACGGGCTCTAGAGGTGGAGCATTTCTTCCCTAAGGCCAAAAGCTTCTCAGCTTTGGCAGAGATTGTCCTTGTGTTCTGACTGGTTTACTTATCATAGCTTTCCATTTGCTACATAAGGTAATGTAGCAAAGAGGAGTACAGAATGCAGTGATTTTTACGGAATGTGAAAGGAAGAGACGGAGGTTTTGGGGAAGATAACAGTCAAAACTCTCTATGAATCCATGGTTTCTTGAGGTTTTTTGAGGATACTGGAAGGCATAATTGTGAGAAAACTGGAAATGGAAGAAGACATTGCAATATGGAAACCAACATTCTCCATTAAGGTCTCTTTAGAATCAGTGGAAAAGTGTGTACTCCGTTTAGGTGCCGCTAGCCCTGGGATATTAGTATAGTTCAAGATTTCATAAACTAACCCTACATCGCCCTCAGGACAGGAAAAGGCCACTACTAGGAAAGGTCCTGGTATTAAAGTTTTAATATTGTCTACTGTTGCATCTTTATCCTTTGAGAGTTTGTTTATTAGAACCAGCCCTGACTCATTTAGGTCTCACTATGGCAAATAAATGAAGAGATGAGGTCAGGGTACACAAATTTTTAATGTATTTAATTAACCTGGTAGTTTATTAATTATAGAATTAATATATGCCTGTGGGTAAAAAATAATCCACTCTTCAAAGAAAAATAAAAAATACAAATTAAAAGTTTCCTTCCCCCACTCAGAAAACTTAGTTTCACTCCTGAGAGACAAATGGTATTAACGGCTTTTTGTTTTTCTTTTGATGTGGTGATCTTTTTTCTTTAAACAGTGAACTCCTAGATCTGTTTTGTGACATGTCATCAATACATAGAATTTTTGAAATGACCATGAAAATTGGAGATGCATTATATTTATATCATTAGACACCTACCCTCCCCAACTTTACTGCCTAATTGTTAGAACATACATTGAATGAGTGAGAAAGTATTTCATTTCTCTTTTGACTGATGTCATTAATTAAAATGATAAGTTTAAATTATTTTTTCCTGATGTATCAGTTTTAGAATCTGTTGCTCTTTGCTTAATGAAAGATGTAGAATTAGGGTACTTACTGTCCCTTACTAACATTCCCATTAATCCTTTTCCATTTTTTTGGTCATTTTGTTATTTTACATCAAGGGTTATAACATCATATTATCTCTTGTATCTATAATTGAATTTTTTATTGTGTCTGCAGTTTGTTTTTAGAATATGACCTCAATATAAAACTTCAAGCACAATTAAATAGAATGAATGTATCTTTAGAGAAGAAAATGTAATCTAATGTCATTAAAAGTTATTGCTTAAAGAAGAATCTATCTAGTGTCCATAACTGATGAGCTCTCATTTCTGGATCAGGTTCAGTTATCAATCTTTTAATCATGTAAACAGATTTCTTTTGCATTTGTTCCCAATACCTCATGGCTATTAATGACTGTATTTGACTGTATCTACACATCTATGGAAAATATTTTTCATCAAAATTTTGAAGATCTAATTTTTCTGTAGATCCGGTATTACTGATATGAAGTCTGATAGTCTGGAATAAGTAAATTGTTTTACTTTTGAGAAACTTTATAATGTTCTCTTTTTCCTTAGAGTTGTGAAAAATCATGAATGTCCAGGTTTAATGGTATTTTTTGCCATTTTTTTCTTTTTCAAGTTCTTAATTAAATTCCAATAACATGCAGTGTAATACTAGTTTCAGGTGTAGAATTTAGTGATTCATCACTTATATACAACACTCAGTACTCATCACAAGTGCCCTCCTTAATCCCATCACGCATTTAGCCCATCCCCACCCATCTCCCCTCCAGCATCCCTCAGTTTATTCTCTGTAGTTATACCTCTATATTCACTATAGTTATACCTCTATATTTTCTATAGTCTGTTTTCTGGTGTGCCTCCCCCACCTCCACCATTAATTCTATTTCAGAAAACATAGACATTTAATATCTAAAATGTTTTCCTCTATATCTATTGTGTCTTTGATTATTTCCCCCCTTCCATTGTTTCTGCTTTTTCATTCTGGAAATTTTATTAGGAATAAGTTGAAAACTTATAACTAATTTCTCAGTCACTTACTTTGCATACTTATTCCATTGCTTTGTTCTTTGTTTCTCTATATTTTGGACACTTATTTCAACTATATTTGCAGATAACCATCTTGCTTTTTTATTCATGTCCATCTTGTAATTCAGATGATCTACTCTTTGAAAATTTAAGCAACTTACCAAGTATATATTTTACAATTAGTACATAACACATTATATAGTTATCTTATATATATGATGTATATGGACTTATACATTTTTAGTCTCAGATTAGTCCATTTAAAACAGTCTGGTACTGTTTTAGGAGTACATTTTTAAAACTTGTGTCTGTTTACTGGCTTGTCTATTTTCCTCAGACAAGGGTCCTTGTTTACTCTTGTTGGCATTCTAATTCAAATTTATTTTTTTTTCTTCTCAGATGCTTAATAATTTCTAGATATGTTTGGATATCTGTGAACAAAAGAATTATGCTAGAAGGAGATTACAAAGAAAAAAAGGCAATCATGGTGGGTGCCCATCTTCTGCATAAGCTGGAAGGCTTTCTCTTTTTGAACTGAAATCCAATATGAAAATAATGACTTTTCTTTTTTGTCCTACAGATTTTCTTTGGTATTAACAAAAGTAGGAATTTCTAATTAGACAATTACATCATCACTGGAAGCACAATATATAGAAATGATGGCTCTTTCGAGGAAAAACAAATCTCATTTAGATACAAAATCCAAGTATGTCAAAGTTATTTTTAGTTTGGAGTAGTTGTAACTCATAAAATATCAGCTAAAAATAGGAAATCATACTTCATAGTTGATATTATTTTAGTGTGCTTCATGTTCAAAAAATTTTAGCAATATGTTTGGGTATCTAATCCTACTAATAGGAACATTCTGTGAAAAGGCAGTTTTGTCTAGGTCTGGGAGTAAGCCCTATATCTAGTCATTTATTTATTTAACTAGTGTTTGTTCCATTTCTACCATGTACCAAGCATGTCACTGCAAACTGGGTTTACAGTGGTGAACAAAACACAGTGGATTTCTTTCCAGGGTAGATGAGGAAGATCTAAAACAGACCGACAACCAATAAGTTATAGATGTAATATATGATGGAAAATTATAAGGTTCTAAGAGAAACTAAATATGAGTAATCAAATATTCTCCTTTAGGGAAGTGATATTTAAACTTAACAAAATTAGGAGGAGACGAGAAGGGCCTCTGATAATAGAGTGTGGTCATGTGAACACTCCAGAAAGATGAAATAGCAGATGGGAAAGCCTGATACAGGAAGGCAGCTATGCTCACCACTATACCACCAACGTGGGAAAGCCTGATACAGGACCAGACAAGTATATTATAGGATTAATCAAAGGGCAATGTCATTTGGAAGGAAGAAAATTTTGCAAGGCAAGGTTGGAGAGCAAGAGAGAGGCTACAACATGCAGGAGTTATCCTAAGGAAAATTAGGAGTTACTGGGTTATTTTGGAAATTAGAAGTTACTGGATTATTTAAAATGTTTGGGTAGAGTGATCAGCTTTGCAATTTAAAAATCAATTTGCTTCCCTGCAGATGGTGAATAAGTCAATCGAATAGAATTTAGAGTCCAAAAATAAACCTATATGTCTATGATCAATTGATTCTCAACAGGGTACAGACACTTCATTGGAGAAAGAATAGTTTTTTTCAACAAAGGATGTGGGCAACTTTAATCCATATTTAATCCAGATGTCATATTATATTCAAAGATTAACTCAAAATGGGTCAAATCTAAATGTAAGAGAAACAACTATAGATGTCTTAAAAGTAAACATAAGCCTGTGACATTGGATTAGGGTATAGTTTCTCAGATATGATACCAAAAGTAGAAGTCACCAAAGAAAAAAGTTACGGAAATTGGATTTCATCAACATTAAAACTTTTTTAATGTCAAAAGACACTATCAAGGAAGGGAAAAGACAAACCACAAAATAAGATAATATTTGCAAATCCTATGTCTGATTTAGGTCCCATATTTAGAACATTAGAAGAACTCTTAAAGCTCAACAATAAAAGACAAATGATCCAATTAAAAAAATGAGCAAAGGATTTGAGTAGATTTTTCTTCAAAGGAAAGAGACAACCAATAAGCAAGCACAGGGAAAGAACATCACTAATCATTAGGGAAACTCAAATCAAAACCATAGTAAGTCACTACTTCATAAGATGGCTGTAATCACTAGATGAATAACAGTAAGTGTTGGTGAGGATATAGTGAAATTGGATGGCTTATGTAACGTTGGTGGCAACCTAAAATGGCCCAGCCACTTTGGAAAGTTTGGCAGTTCTTTAAAAATTTTAAACATGGAGTTAATGTATGACCCAGCAAGCCTACTACAATGTATATACTCAAAAGAATTGAAAACCTATGTCCACACAAAATTTGTACAGAGATACTCATAAGCAGCATTATTCATAATAGTCCAAATATGAAAACAATCCAAATATTCATCAGCTGATGAATGGATAAACAAAATATGGCATATCCATACGGACATGATTCCATTTACATGCCTAGTTCAGACTAGGCAAATCCATAGAAATAAGAACTAGCTTAGTGGTTGCCAGGGGCTGGGGGAAAGGGAGAATGGGGGTGACTGCTAATGGATACAGTGTTTCTTTTAGGGTCATGAAAATAATTTGGAATGTATGCACAAACTTGTGAATATACCAAAACACTCTGAATTGTATGCTTCAAAAGGGTAAATTTACTGTGTATGTGTATTTGTTTCCTAGGTATGTCATAATGAATTACCACAACTTGAAATGGCAGAAATGTATTTTCCCACAGCTCTGGTGGCTGGAAGTCCAAAATCAAAGTGCTGGCAGGGCCATACTTCCTCTGAAGTCTCTGGGGGAGAATCTTCCTTAGCCTTTTCTGGCTTTGGAGGGCATGGCTGTTTCTTATAGTTTGTGGCAGGATTGTTTCAGTCTCTCTTGCCTCCTTCCCTGTGTGTCTCTGTGTGTCCACTCTCTCCTTCCTTCCTATTATAAAGGCATCAGTTACTGGATTTAGGGCCCACCCTCAGTATTATTTTATTCTGAGATACTCATTTAAATCTGCCCTCTTTCCAAATAAGATCACACTCTGAGGTGAGTGGACATGAATGTAGGGGGGCACAATTCAACCCACTATAGTATATAAATCATATCTAAATTAAAAAGTAGATAGTAAGGACTACAAAATAGTTAAATATCAAATGCCTAGTTCAGGTCCTACACTCTTGTCAAAACCTTCCTTAATGACCCAAGATGAGGAAACAGTCTCCATTAAATTTCATATTCTCAGTGCCTTAAGCAATGAAAAAAATAGCACTTATATTTAGGCAATAATGATCAGGTGAGTGCACTGGCCAGAAATATGAACAAAATAGAATCAATCTCAGCAGTTCTGGACCTTACTCTTAACCATGTCTTAAATCAAAAAGCAAAGTAACCATGTTTCAAAGATTAATATGTTTTTCTTTCTAATATTTATGTTACATGTTATATTGTTATATACGTATTCTTTCAGTTATATGATCTTTTCCCTGTGACCAAATTGGCATATATATAAAACCGTTATTTGAGCCCTATTGTGCTCAAATCAAGCCTGTGTTAGTTCACTTAATTTCTTACAACAGTATTATAAAATGTACACTTTATATTATCTTAATTTTATGGATTAAAAAATACAAGAGACTATGTGTAGCTAAACAACTCTCTCATGGTCACACAACTATTAAATGAGTTTCAGAATTTATTTTCCATGGATGTGGATTTCAACTTGATGCATCTTTATCGTTCATCCACAACATGCAAGTTTGTATCTGATTAAAGAGTAATTAATTTTCCTAAAGGAAAACTGCTTTTTCTGGTAAAACATGGTCTCCTTTTAACATGACAAATTTCAGGATCTAATTGTATTGAATTGCCATTTGGTTATGCTTTTTACATTGCAATTCACTTTTTAATGTGTTTTCATTTGATTCCACAGCAACACTGAAACAGGGTTTAATAGGAATTATATTCCCCATTTTACAAATGAAGAAAAGAAGGTTCATGTAGAGGTTATTCAGCTAGCCCGTGGGCTTACATTTACTATGAAGCTGACTCAACTGGCTTCCAGGCCAGTTGTATTATCCACGATATTATGTCTATCTACATTTCTAATGTTTCATTAAGGCTGTGAATAATTCACACAAGTAAACTTTATTAGTAATTTCTCCACTCTGTCAGATAATGAAACACTATGAAGTTCTCTATTTTTATCTCACATGAATTGTTCGACTCTGAGCTGTCCTCACAAATTTCATCGTCCATCATTACAATGCTGCCCTAGATCTCCGGGGAGAGAAACTTTCCATTCCTTCAACAACCCAAGGATAAAAGGGACTAGAGGATACAATGCCCAAACAATTATCAATGGAGACCTAAGGTATACTGATTGGACACACACTAAAAGGGGGTGACAGACTTAATGTGTTAAGAAAACGGAGACAAGAATTTATTTCATGCCATTCTGCTTTGGCTCTGAATAGAGTCAAAGCTAAGATGTCAGTGTTGGCAGTAAGAAAGAGGAGGCTGGGTGAGCTGGCATGTAAAATTAAGGAAAAGGAAGAGAGCCTTGTAAGCATGAAATTTACAACTCTAAAGGGTTCAGTGGCCTCCCTCCCCTGGGCAATTAACGAAGGTTCCACACAAACATGCATTGGTAGATGGGTGGCTCTGAACCCAGCCTTTCCTGAAACTGATCGATAATTGTAGAAACTTCAGCTGATCTGGGAGTAGGGGCCCCTGGGAAGAGTCACTGAATAGAAAGCGTGGATTTCTGAGATGTAATTTCAGAACAGATTCAGCAGTTTAAAATGCATGGTTCAAAGAGTCTCAGAGAAAATGGCCTTTCACTAATGGGAGATTGAGAAAAGCAAGTAAGAAGAGCTAAGGTTTTGAAATATTTGAGGATAAGGCTGGAATAGTCCCTCTGACTATAAGGAGTTTGGGGCTGAACTTTAAAGCTTCCTGGGCAGCTTTAAGCTTGCCCTAAGGCAGAGGCAGTCTCCCCAGTATACCATAAAATATCTCTTTGGTTTTACTAATAAAAAATAATGAGCTTTGAAATTTTCCTTTTCAGTTCCTGTTTAATTACCTAGAAACACACTGTACTTCAGGGCTCCACCCACCAGGGTAAGGTCTTATTTTCATACAATTATAAAAAAATCTGTTTAATTTTCCATTATGCTCATAGAATTTTTCAATAAATTTTAATTATTTTCACAGACTCCCCAAGTACTGCATTATCTAAAAAATATGATTTTGGTTTAAAAACAATCAAGATAAATTTCGACCAGCTATACTCGTTAACTTTTCTTAAAAAAGAACCTTTAGGTTGGGTTTTTGAGTTTTCCAGAAATCTCACCATACATTTCCCCAATCCTCGCATGCACATATGGACTGGGAACCTTGATCATCCACTAAATTGTTCTCGGCTAGGTGCTGAGAGCCTGGTGAGCAATTAAGTTTGTATTAAGTAAATGAGTGAATGAATCAAGTGCCCATTTCATCTACCAAGATTTTCAAAGATGTGGCTTTCTGGAAGGCTTTGAAATCTGCTAATGCATTCAGGACACCAAACACTATAGCATAGGAGAAATCAGGACCCTGATTTTCATATGCCATCATATCATTGAGAAATTTACAGTGTTTAAGGTCCTAATTAGGCACATGGAGTAGATATTTCACAAATTTTGAAATGATTCTGAAAATCAGATGGCATTAGCCACATGTTGCTGACAGGAACCTTAAGCCCAGAGAGGGCAAGAGAATCCCCAGGTTCCTGCAGCTTCTCCACTCCATGACACTGTAAAGCCTTGTTTTCTTGTTTTTTGTTTGTTTTTGTTTTTTCCCCCAGCAGGCAGGGCTCTCTCTCCCTCAATTACCTTTTTATGAGGTTTGGAGAAATATCTTGTTTGTTTCTATATTTTGGACTCTAGGATAAACATTTTACCATATCAAAGCCAAATTCCCACTGGTATTATTCCCCTGAGCTGCTTCACGAAACAATGAACTGGCCATGCTATCCTAGGCCCTTTTTCTCACTTTTGTATTCTAGCAGCTGGATGAATCTGTGTTCAGGCTCCTTGTAAACATAAGAAAACCCTGCCCTTTCATTTGGACAGTGCCTCAGAACAAGTGATTTTTGTGACAGGGTTTATGATTTTGGTCTGGTGAATGAATAAAATTGAAGACTTAGAGGATTTGGCTGTTCTTAGGTCTTCAATGTAAAATGTTTCTAAAGCCAGTGTTCCTGCCTCAAATGATAGTCGAAGTGTGCAGCACTGTGATACCAAAGCTTAATGTGGCCAGACCTTGAACTTTCTGTCTCCATCTGACTCGCTAACGTTTAGCGGCTGGAATACAAAACGGTCTGCCGAGGCTCTGCCTCCCGGGTGTCGGCAGGAGCAAATGCTGAAGGACTTTCAACTCAGTGGGCTTCACACAAACTATACCCCAGAGAGAAAATCTAAGCAGTGCTTCCGGCAGGTGCATGATGTGGTTCAGAAGCAGAACACATTCGATTCATGAGCAGGAGGCACTAATACAGAGGTTGGGGAAGAAAGGAGGGCTCAAGCCGTGATGGAAACGATAGTGCACCTGAGTTCCGACGTTTGCACTGCTTCACCCGCCATCTCTTCCCCGAGCTTTGAGGTTCCAAACAGATCAGAGGGAGCAGGTGAGGCAGAGGGTGCCGTGTGGAGCAAACCAATCCCAAAACATCCTGGAGAGGGAAGGAGGCACTGCTCCCTCCAAAGAGGGGGAGAAGGAGACTTGCCTTTGGTTTTACTAAGGAAGAGTGTTCCAGGACCTTGTGATTAGCTCGAAGGGCAAAAGGCATTAAGTGGGTATTTTCTGATTTCCTTGCATAACAGTAGAAGAAATCGGTGGTGGTGGGGTAGGGGTTGGAATGCTGCGAGGCTCCTCCTCCCCCTTCCCCCCCCCTCCCCCCCTCCTCCCATCCTCCCATCTTCTCTGTCATCTTTTCCCTTTCTTCTTAAAACACACACAAACTTTGTTGTTCTAAAATAGGCTTGGCAGAATTTGTAACAAACTTTTTTTTTTGAACACAGCCATGCAAGTAAAACTTAGTTTGTATGTTGCTTTCTAACAAATCAATTTTGTTAAGTGACTGCTAGCTGCTAGGACTGGGGCTGTTTTCGGGTTTGGGGAGGGGTGGATTTTCATGGATTTAGGGACAGGCTAGTGGTTTGTGTTTGCTCACCAGAGGACCCTGGACATCCTTCTGGGGACAAAATCCTTGTATGTGAATACTCCGTGATCAGAAACTTTTCATGATCTGCCCTGTTTCATCATCCCATGATGAAGACTATGGCTGGACTCTAGGGATTTGAATGGCAATCAGCACAGGACCCGTGGCAATGAAAATGGAACTCCATAAAGGCAGGAAATATTTGGATGTACCAAGCGCTCTGCTTAGCTCTCAGGGAGTAGTTGGGAATACAAAAATGGATTTAGCCTGGTGTTTCCTTTTGTTGGCTGCCTCATTTTATTTAATTTGTATGGTGATAGGAGTCCCAAAACATAACTCCTTTAAGGAAAAGTCAGATTGGGCAACGCGAACATTGTTTTGATCCTTATTAATACAGATCTTCCCAAAGGTGGGGTATCAGATGCGTTAAAGTTGCTAGCCATATTGATCCTTTCAGCCCCTATGGAGGCCAGGACAAGCCTTGAGGCAGCCATAGCCCTTGGGCTTATCACCTCTGGCTTCAAACAGTCTCATCAAATTACTACAGTGTGCTATACAAATATTATTATATTCTGAGTATACCGATGTAATCAAGACCCATGCTACCTTCTAAACTCTAGACATTTGATGCCAACAGACATGCCAAAGAATAAACAAAATAGTAGAAGCCCTCCCTTTCTAGTCCCACAAGCCTCTATTCATACTGCTCAAGAGGCGAGTTTTGCCAAAAAATATCCTGGAACTTTTAGATTATTGTTACATGTTGAAATCAATAGTAGCAGCCCTTTACAACTTAATTTTTCCCATAAAAGATTATCTGTTTGAGAATTCTTCTTTTTTTTTTTTTTAGTTTTTTTTTTTATTCTTCTGTTAATCCCCATACATTACATCATTAGTTCTAGATGAAGTGTTCCATGATTCATTGTTTGTGCATAACACCCAGTGCTCCATGCAGAACGTGCCCTCCTCAATACCCACCACCAGGCCAACCCATCCTCCCACCCCCCTCCCCCCCAGAACCCTCAGTTTGTTTTTCAGAGTCCATCGTCTCTCATGGTTCGTCCACC